>NC_087517.1:3533719-3833719 GCF_963921805.1 Phalacrocorax carbo
GCGTATATTTTGGGTTTGCAGCACATAATTTACATGTTGAGAGAATACATGGCTGCTCAGGCATGGCAGTGGAAATACCGTAGCCTTCTTTGCCAGCTACATCCAGCCTGCTCCTGCGCCCTGTCAGTGCTTACGGTGGTTGTTGCTTTTGCACTGCTGCAGGGATTTATTACGGCACGGTGGAGTGGTCAGCGCTGGAGCGCTTGGCATATGCTGTTCAGCAGCACGGTAAGCCCACGCCTGTCTGGAGGCCCCGGTTACAACTTATTCTGACCATCACAGTCTTGTAGGAATTGGGTGCACATGGTATTTCTTCCAGCTTTGATATTTCCTACTGGCTGATGCTTGACTACGCAGGAGCATGTCTCCATCTGAACCTGCATGGCAGGGATCTGTGCTTCGTGCTTACTATGCACTTTGGGCCGAATAATCTTAAATGGAGCCTGTGAGTCCTAATAGAAACAATAAAATAGAGTAATAGCATTAAGTTAAAAGAGGTAAGAATAACAAAATACATTTTGAAAATATGTTTGAAAATAAGATAAGTGGTATACACTGAGGTAGAGGGAGCCAATTTTGTGAGTCTAGGCTCCAACAGTAATGATGTGATTTAGATTAATTGCAGTGTTTTATTGCTTTGAATTGAAAACAGCATTTTTATAGGCTAGACAGCAGGTGCAGAATATCTCAAAAGCAAAGATCCAGTTTTCCTGAATGCTTACTGAGTAATAAAACTGGGAGAGGAAAACAAGACAGAAAATTCACTACACAAAGTGACTTTTTTTTCAAAATCGAACGTCTCACCCTCCCCCTCGTCTTGAAGCATTCACAGGTCTCTAGGGAGCGTATTTTTATCATGACTTGCTGTGCACCCAGAAGATTCAGATCCAGGTCTGATCTTTGTATAATGTGCCATTTCGAAGCATTCGGTTGCGCGGATGAGATTTATTAGGGGCTCTAGAGTGCCTAATTGTAGAGGCAAGTGCTGAGCACCATGATGCAGCATTATCGCAGAGCAATTGCTCCAGAGAACCCAAATGTACAATGAGTCCTGTTTATCATTAGCCTGTACAGCAGTATCGCTAAGTATGTTGTTCTGTCTTCAAAATAAAAAGAGAGTTTATGAATGAGGCACTTAGATCCGTGGCAGCTGCCCTCCTGAAAGTACATCGTTACTAGTTTGCAGCAACAGTGCTCAGCTTTCTACTGAAAGTTGCTGTTTGTTAATTCTGTAAGTGTGCGGCGGTAGGAGCCTGTTGTGGAATCGCTTTACGCTGCTCAGCACTGAAAGTGCTTTCTTCCTCATTTAGCCAAGAATTGTTCACCCTGATGTGATTAAATGCTGAAAGGTACGCATTTACCGTCTCTTTCTTTAGATAGTCGTACGTATGTGGTGCTGTGCGGTCTGAAACAGCATTTTGGTTTGTCGAAGGCAAAGAGAACATAAGCTGATGGAGTGCTGCGTGGTGAATTGCAGGTTCCCCATATGCTTGGCTCAGGAAGAATATGGCTTTATTGGTGTACTGCCTCTGAGCTCCCTTCAGGGAATATATTTAGAAATCCATACCATGTTGGAGCAGGATAGGCTGTTCTGCAGTAAGTAGAGGGCTCCCAGGGATCCTCTGGAATAGGCTGAGAAAGGCAGGGAAAGCTCTGGGCTCTGCTAGTGACGGGGAGCAGCAGCACACATGATGGAGGCTTTCTAGGATCCCTCTTCATCTATGAAGTCCAGCATCGCCAGATGTTACCCATGGTGATTTGGTTTTCTTGCTCCCTCAAGAAGTTTTCATTTTGTTTCAATAAACAAAACAGCAAACGCTTCTTGTTGTACAGGAATTTGCATCTGGAAATGCAAATTCATCCGTAGTAACAAAGGGAAGAAGCATCTGGGCTTTATTTTGGCAGCAGAAACTACGGAGAGACCTAAAGAGAGGGGAAACAGGCTTAAATATAAACAAACATTTGTCAGTTGAAATACCAATGTGATCTTGGTGTTTTTCAAGAGCTGACTAACCAGTTAGTTTCCTTTATTTTCCTTGCCATTAATTTCCAGGTTGGCTTTATATATTTGATAAGAATTAGGAGAGAAATCACTTATCTTTGAGGCAGGAATCAGTCTGAAAGACCCACGCAGGAATATTAAGAATGGCTGGCTCAGCTAAGATGTCTAGACCTTTTTGCGTCTGGTAATTGAACTGACTGCTGAGCAGGCAGCTGCCTGTGCTGTGCTTCAGCTGCCGTGGCTGCGGCCGTGGCCAACAGCTGCAAGAGGCCTCCTCTTTCTCTGGAGGTTTCTACCTGTTCCCGGAACATGTAGAGGAGGCACACAGCCCGTATACACATTGCGTTTAAGTGCAAATAGAAAGATTTACATCAACGTGCACAAGGAACGTAGTCAGGTGTTGGCCAAGGCTTCTGATCAGTTTGGTTCCGTTTCTGCTGTTACCGTAGATTTCCTGTCCGGCTTTATGCAAACCCGTTTAGGTTTTCGAACTCACGTGTCGAGTGAAAGCTTTGGGTGCTTTCCATGTCTGAAAATCCCATCGACTGGGTTTTCAATTTCTCTGTTAGACAGAAGCAGATACATCCCTGCCATTCACGGATACCATCCATCTGCACCAACAGATGGGGCGTGTGGAGTCAGGTGAGCCGCACCAGCGCGGGTCTGACCCCAGGGGCACAACCCTCAATGTAAGTAAGTAGATCTTGACAGTGGGGTAAAACCCATTTTTAGTCCTTTGCTTTTAATGAGTTTTACAAGAAGGCAGATATTACCCAATAGTTCAGTGTCTTTGTGAAAAGACAGCTGGGAAGGGACAAGCAACCTCTCTTATTTTAGTGTTTATTGCATAAGATAAGCACAGGAAGCAAAGAGAGATAGCTGAAGAGGAGAGATTTATCCCACACAACACTGCCAACGACACACAGTCTGGTAAGGGCACACAGGGCTCGCTTGTTCCTTCCGTACTATAGATAGGTTCTCCTATCTATAACAGGAGAATTAAGTAATTTTATATAGTTTTAGGTGTAAAGAATGAAGGTTTGTTTAGTATAGATGGTTACAGGAGTGGCTGGAAAACTAGGTTTCATGTAGTTGTGACACTCTGAAATATTTGCTATGTGAATGATTGAAGTCTCTGTCATCATTTGTTTTCCTCATAACCCTGTCCTTATGCTAGTCCTATTTACATTTTTAATGTGCTTATTTGTGTAGCAGCAGAGCGAGAGCAGGTCTCATTCAAGGCAGGGTTTGGGTTTTTTTTTCTTTCTACTGTTTGTAATTTTCTGGTGTTACAGATCAGGTTGTAGTTGTTGGCAGTGATGCATGCAGAGAGGCAGAAGACCCAGATTTTTGTTTAGCATTTTTCAAAGAAGAAAAATATGTTTGGCATTTTAATTTTCTTAAAACATTCTATAATTTGTTACATCTTGCTCATTCATAATGTAAAGCTAGGGAGAGATTGATACCATATAAATAGTTTCTGAAGGCTCATGGGTAAGGAGTACTTGTGGAGTATTACAGACTGTAATGTTTAGGTTATGTGTGCTCAGGAAGGTGCATTACGTGATTTGAATTTAGAACGTGGAAAACTTTGTATTTGATGGAGCAGCCTTTTTGCTGGTGTAAATTGCCGTGCTTCCATTGACTACAGCATCTTGTACTGGCTGGAAACCCACTGCAGTAAGCTGAGCTTTAGTTTTGTGGCCCTGCAAAAGCTGGACTGTTCCAAGTTAGGTAAAGGAAGTGATCCCTGCTATGAGGTTGGCTAACTTCTGTTTTTATTTAAGCTATGTTATAATGAGGCTGATAAAAGGTAGTTGGAGGATTGGAGAGGAGGCAAGTGGAATAGGGAGAAATGTGCTGTAGCAGTCAGGTAAACCCCATTCTGATTTATTCACCTCCCCACAAATCAAAATATTTAACCTGAGGGTAGGTGACAGGACATCCAAGTCCCTTGAAAGCAGTATGAGGTGAATTATGGACAGGAGCAAGGAAAAGCAGCGGGACTCTAGTTTTGCTTCTTTATTTCTTCCCCCACCTTCACCTTATAAGTGAATATATTTTTCACAAATACATATTGCAGAATAAATCTCCCAAGTGAAAAGATCATTGTATGTTTTTAATGCCTTAGTAATGCTTTTTGCTTGTCTGCGCTGCCTTTCCCATGGATCTGAGAGTGCTTGTAAAGTAATCGTCACAAAGATCTGCATGAGGCGGGGAAGAACCGTCTCTGCTCGACAGATGGGGACTCTGAGGCACAGATGGGATTTCATGACTTGAGCAGAGAGGCAAAAGCCACGCGCAGCGACATTGCTGAACCTAGAACATCTCGTCTCTCCCAGATCCTTCCCAGGCCTAAGCCGACACCACGGTTCCACGTGTTAGGGCAGGGCTAAGTCAGGAAAATGATGAAGTAATGCCTGTGGCTCTTGCTGATCCTCAGTGCTTCTGTGTGATTTCCGCTAGCGCGTGTGCAGCTTCAGCGGGGCTGTGTCCTGGGGAGGAGGGCAGCAGGGGATAAGGAGCTGGCAAGACATCTTCAATGGCAGACAACGTTTTTACCTTTTTTGGTACTAGAATTTTGCTCATCTTGCAAAAGAACATCCGATGTGGAAATATGTTTTATTCTCGTACAGAGTAAAGGAGTCTCTCATCCTACCTGGTAGCTATCAAGTCTCCAGGAGGAGATGATGGTTGGAAACGAGGCCGGTTTCCTTCAGAAACCCTCCTGGGCTCTGGTCATGCCTGGCAAATACTGAACCTTGCCTGTGAAATGTTGTGATTTCGAGGAAGTGGCAAATTTCGAAAAGTTCAGCTTTTTGTCTATTAAATGTGGGGAGCGATCCTTTCCTACCGCATGGTGAACTGTGAGAAAAATGCACGAAAGGCTCTGAGAATCTCAGAAACTGCAGTAATAGGGAAAGGGGGGGCTGGGCCCCAGATATGTTGAGTAGGCTATATCTAATGGCAACTGTTTAAAGGGAGATAAACCACTTCTGTCATTCATTAGCAGACAAAATTTCCCACCATAACTGGTGGCAAGAGGCAAACATCTACCGAGTGCACAGTCTCCAAGAAACCCAGGCAATTACATTGTCCTTTGTGATTCTTGGCCTTCAACGTATTTCCTTTTGGAGGTCAGGGCGGGCTTCCTTGCCGAAATTCTTACTGATGGGAGAATTAATTGGTAAATGGATCTGTGGGAGGGAATGGTGTCCTGAGCAATGCATCCTTCAGTGAGTGTTCACTGTGTAATGGACAGAGGTCTTCTCCGTGAGTGATCACCGTTTCGTCTGCCTTGCATCCTAGAAGGTACGTTTGCATATGTGTCGTTCAGGAATTAAGTGATTTATTTTTTTAATGCTCTGGTGTAAGAAACACATGCATTACATTGAGTAATAGCGGTTCGGTATCATTTTACAAAACAAATGAGGAATAGTATGCTTTAGAACTAGATTTAGCATGTCAGAATTGAGAGCTCATTTTATATTTCGAGTTTGAAGATATTATTAAACTTTGCATTGCTGTGAATTATGTATCAGTCAGCACATTATCAAAATAGCAGCATCTTGAAATACTTATTGAACAAACATGAAAGCAGCTTCTTAGATTACGTATCAAGCATCTTTACCCAGCAAGGAAAAATACAAGCTTTCTATTTTTCGTGTAATAAAGGGCAAAGAGACGCAATAAATAGCTGCTTTGGGGAAACATCATAAAATATTCATGGAAGTCAGCATTCTTGGGGAAAAAAAATTAAAAAAAAAAGAAGAAAGAGGAAGTCTAAAAACTCTGGACACAATAGCGTAAACCTCCATGGAGACCATCTGTGATACAATAAAGAAATTCAGTTTGTCAGTCACAGGTAGGGTTTTTTGTGGCTGAAGGATCTCAGGAAGCTGAGATTCACCAGGTGCTTTGGGAAACGCTCCAAGTTCATTAAATGCGATGGTGATGAAATCAAAGAAAAGATGATTTTTTTAGAGAACACATTTGTAATTATTTTCATTCAGTATTTTAAACATTTTTCTTAATCTTTTTTGGTACATTTTTCTTGCGAGGACCTTATTAGGTACTCTGTGAAGATAATGGGCTAATCTAATGCTAAACAAAATGGTAACAGCGTGAAGTCATACCTCAGTGAGCCCTCAGCTGAGTCCTAATGCTGTCATAATTTCTTAATGTTCGTTTTATTACAATAACCTACAAGTTACCCAGGAGGAGGTCCCTGTTTGCTGGGGACTGTGCAAACACTGAGTAATAAATGTTCCCTGCCATGCAAAAACGTGTGGCTTGTGGGGATGAGGCAGCAGAAAGGTGAAGAATGAGGTAGCAACAGTGAGATGGTTTTTGTGTGCTTGGGGCACAAAAGGTCCTAACTCATTAATGATGATATCAGCTATGCAGAAGGAAAAGAGCAGTAGATGAAGGGCAGACAGGAGGGAAAGAAGAAGGTAAAGGACCCTCTTTTCTGTTGCTGCCACAGGACACAACATCATCTGGGGTCTTTGCACTGGTCACTACTGTCACTTAAGAGGAGGAAAGAGAGCATATCGTCCTCTCTTGAGGATATGGGTGGTCTTCTCCATGATGCTCCAGGAGATGCCCATTTCAGTCCCTTTCTTCAAGCTGCCCCTTCTCTGAGGTGATGAAATTGATTAAATTTACTTATAATTACTATTATTAAAAGCAACAATTTATACTAGTTGTGATGCAGCTTGCGGCCATAAGCAGTTTTACTGCAGAATATTACTCAGCCACTGTTTAAATGATCTCTTTTGGGAAATAAGTGGCTGGATCGGACATCCGGTTCTCGGGATGTGCTGCTGAATACAAACCTCTAGGGTC
Source organism: Phalacrocorax carbo (assembly GCF_963921805.1). Classification (NCBI taxonomy): domain Eukaryota; kingdom Metazoa; phylum Chordata; class Aves; order Suliformes; family Phalacrocoracidae; genus Phalacrocorax; species Phalacrocorax carbo. The sequence goes on from NC_087517.1 coordinate 3,540,570, forward strand.
TCTTTCCGCAGCAACGGTCTGAAGGACTTACCAGCGCTAACACGCTTGCAGACATCGTTAGCCCCTGTAGGTAGCCGGGGTAGCGGCGTCAGCCCCCCTGCACTGGGTGCAGGCTCAAACTACTCTGTAATCCGTAAAATTCTTCAGGCAGAGCGTAGGCATCCCCCAGTTCCCTGGCAGGGTTATGGAGCCTGTCCAAGGGAGGGTAGCTTTGTCACTGTAATTACATCTGAGCTTCGCTTTGCAACGCAAAGTGGCGTCAGGACCAGTCTGTCATGCTTTTCCAGTAAAAGTAAATACAAAAGACCTCCCTTCCTGCATCTTTACATGGTGCAATATGCTTGAAAAAAACCCCTTGTTTTTAAAGATTATTATGGATACTTGTTCTAAATAATGCTACAAAGTGCACCTGTTTCTGACACCACCCCTGCCAATGAAATGTACACCAACCCTGGTCAGTAGCTGTCAACAGACTTGTTTCAGTGGTAAAACCACTGTAAACCACTGGAGACAGTAAATAATTTTATAATCTGATTTTATCTCACCTCCCTATTCATATTATAGCCCTCATTTTGTATTTGTAGGAAGCACTGCTAACAACAGCTTTGGTAAGCGTGACAGTATATGCCAACAACAAATGTGTAAAAAAATTCCTTCTGCTAATTGCTGACCTGTGACTTTTCCCAGGGTAAGTAGCCTTTCAGGCACTGAACGAAATGTAGACAAAGCCATACTGTCATGTGGTGTAAACTGATCCGATGGTACTGAAGCATTTGGAGCTGTGCTGATTTATTGTAGCAGCTGAGGATCTGGAAATTGTAATTCTTAATGTTTTTAATAATTGATAACGTTACTCTGACTGGCAGGAACAAACTAGTATATACGAGTTTCTTCGATGCTTTCATCTCTGGGGAAGCATAAGGGAGGCTCCTGGAAGGTGAGGAGCCCCCAGCACCCCGGCGTCCTGGGGGGACCCTGCCAGCTCCGCACCCTTGGGATCAGAGCAGCCGGACAGACCTGTGGCGGCGGTGGCTATTCACACCCTGGTTGGGCCATCCTAGATACCAACCCTGCCGTGAATATGTCCCAGTACATGTGTAATAAAAAAAAAAATATCACTGAATTTGCATGAAATCTTTCAATACTCTTGGGTTAGTCCTGGCTTGCTCATCTCCGCTGCTATTTTGCCTCCATAAGAGGCACAAATGTTCCATCCGCTGCATTTGAAAGTGACTGAAAGATCCATTGACTTTCATCCAAAAGCAATTGCAAACCTCTATAAACACTCATTTCATGGCAGCCGTCATCACTATCACTTCTCAGCACTACATGCTTACCTACTCTAAAGCCTTCTGGTTATCTAAAGCAGTATTTAGAATCACATCTAAATGATTGTAATCAATGGTATTTAGGGACCAGTCTGTACTAGTAAGACATCCCAGCAATTTTCGAACATGTTTCAATGTGAAAAGGTTGCATTTCCAACCTTAAATTGTTTCACTGCACTGCCAAATACTCATTTCACCCCTGCTATAAGAACAGGAATGCTGGACCGAGGGCAAATAGATCCACAACTTTAGCACGGCTTCTCTGTAAGCTGGTAGGAATACTGACATGTTTAATCAGTGTCTTTTATTGTTTGATGACCTTGTGGCCTCACTAATATTACCCATTAGAAATTGGTGATTTCCCTGTTAATATTACCAATCTTAACAATAAATTATTGCTAAATTAAGAATATTGATTAGAATCTCTTCTGTCGGCCAGTAATGTTAACTGATATTTTGTGGCTTACAGTCTTTCCCATTTTGCTTGTGATCAGCAAAGTACGTTGTCTAAAATATTAGTTATTCTTGCACAGGTATTCTGTGCATACAGGTCTCAGTCCATGATCTAATGGTAATCACGCTTTCAAAACGTCAAGAAAATGTTTACATATTTAACTTTTGCCAACTTTTATTAACTTTTTTTTGTTTCCTTTTGAAAAGCAGGTGGAGTGTGGTTTGAAATAGGCCTGTTGAAGTTCCTCCTCTCTGATTTAAGAATCTAAGAAATATTTGCAAAATGAATACATCCCAAGTTAAGCCTGGTGTTCCCTAGATCAGCTTTCAGAGAAAGTAATAAGTGCAAACACAGCTTGCCATTTCATGAGAGGGATTTTTTTTTTTTCCTGGGTCTCAACTCTTCCCTGAAGCAATAGAAATGGGGAAAAGGATCCTGAAGCTTCTTGACATTTGTAAATTCTCTCTTATTCATCTTTCTATCTAAGATTTCTCAGCTGGATGACAAATGTGTGTCATCCATGGAGTTATGTTTTTTAGACGTCTCCATTTATTGGATGCTCCAGGGTGTTTGGATTCAATTGGAACTTACAGCTTGTCTATGTTTTATTTGCATAATAAGGTTATGAATGACAGAGCAGCTACAGCCAGACGTGTTGGCTCCAAAGACTGCAATTTAAGCTGGGAGTATTTTGCAAGAGTGAAAAAAGAATGAGAGCGAGAGAAAGAGTCTGATCATGTGTAAGAAAGTTGCAGAAGGGAAACACCACACTGCAATGTTCGTGGCTGCCTGACATAGGGTTTTTTGGACTGATGTGGTTATATGCGGCCTGAATCCCGGTCACCTGCATTCGGGTTCTCCCTGACGAGCTGTAGTAGTACGTAAAGAAGTTCAGAGGGACAAAGAGTTTTCCGGATTTGATGAGGCTCTAAATGACTGCTGTTGTCTTTGTAGCAGCAGATAAGGCTTTGCTTGTCAACCTGCATCGCACGTTAGCTTGCGTATGAAGCAACTCTGTCCTTTCGAAACCAGAAACAGGTAAGAGGAGGCCCACAACCTCCCAATATATATTCTCACGGTGGGACTGTCTAGTCCCATAGCCCAACCCCATCTCATCTCATCTCCCCTACTGCCTGCATCATTTCTCTAAGAGCAGTGATTAAGCCCCCTCCCCTAAAAACTGAGCACTCGCACATGCGCACCCATATATATACAGCATATACTTCAGAGAGAAGAGACATTAGTCTGTTAGTGTTTTTAACTTACATGTAGGGCCTGAATTGCATGCGCATTAGACCTATGTGGAAAATAGTTTTCTATATATTCCAAAATACTTCATTTTTCTCCATTAAGTCACAGTCTGTGGCAGTTCAGTTGTGAACCTGAGGAACTCTGGCCATTTGCACGCAATGTTCCCGAGAACCTCTGTTGAACGGGTTGTTAAAGTGGTGTTTCGTGCCCTTCAAAACTACCGGGTTCCGAGACTGTCCATTTGAGAAACAGCTTCTGGTTTGTGTGAACTGAATTACAGAGACAGAAGAATATGCTTAAGCTTCAGCGTTAGTCATTGTTTCAGCCAGCGCAGTTCCCTGACCTTTCTGGGCTGCGTTGGCTGGCTGGCATCATCTCTAAGTGTGCATTAGCCGGTACTTGAGGTCACTGGGTTTGTAGTGCAGGAACGCGGCATTTATTTGGATTTTAATATGTATTTTTGAATGCATATCTATAAATATGAAATTGGCAAACATTATGTGCAGACATACAGAGGGCCGATTTTTGAAGCTAGATTTTTAATATGCTAAGAGTTAATTCTGATGTACAGAGCCAATTGGAGCTTCTCAGTGACGATTTACAGATTTATTGAGCCATGCACTTCTATTTCTAAAATGAGTACTTTTCAATCTACATCAGGTAAGTTCTCCAGTTGTGCCATTCTGATAATGGACATCTTTGTATAAAAACAAGACATTGATGGAAGAAAAGATTTTTCTTAATATTCTCCGATCGTAGAGGCTATTGATTATACACAATGGTCACGTCAGGCAGTGCATTTTTAGATGATTACTTCATGCCTCAGGTGATGCGATGTACCATAAAGATGATGGATGGTGCTTTGCACTTCTAGTACCTTCCAAGTGAAGCCTGAATAATCCCTGTGATTTTCTTCCTTACTGCGCTACCGAAACCGTTGGCCTTCTCCTGAAACAATAGAAATTGTCCAACTGATCTAAGCTGTTGCGTTAAGTGCTGCCTTCTGTGGCTCCTAATAACTACATTTATTTTCCATTGATTAAATTCTTTCTTGTGTAGCTTCTTCAGGCAGAGCAGTATGTTAGCAGACATTATGAAGTTAGTAAACACTATAAAGTGTGAAAGCATTTGCTGCAGGAGCTGTAGTCTAAACATTACAGGAGAAAGCAGGATTCCAGATCTAGTCTTGGCTTTGCCTCTGAATATGATTGTAACCTTGGGCAAAGCTCTTAAGTTTGCCTCTCCTTAGTTGATTTAATTTGTGCAGCAGGATAATGAGACTTAGCTAGTCTCGCCCTTCCTGGATATTGGTGGAGAGAGGGTGGAGGAGATCAGGAGGGGCTGCCTGGGCGGCTGGCTGGAGGATGGAGACGGGAGCGTGCGCTGCAGCTGGCACCGTGCCGGAGGGGAGCAGGGCAGTAAAAGGGCTCGCACCACGCTGCCAGAGCTGACTCTAGAAAAGTGCGTTACGCAGACTTAGTCTTCATTAAGTTGTGCTGCTCTACCCTGTGTTTAAGGGCAGCTTGAAGAAGAAAACGTGAAATGCCAGCAACCAGTAGAGCGTGATCCTGGGAGAGATGTGCTGCCATAGACTGAGCACAGCTATTTGGAAACCCTGGGGAAGCTACCATAATAAATACTAGGGGTATGCTGAGCTCCTGCCCACGAGTTTCACCCCCTCTCCCTAGCATTGCTTTTTATTCCTTATATATGAACATTAAAGTACTTGCTCCAAGAACTCTGGTTAACTATGAGTTTAAGACGGGTCTGCCTCCCCCATCTCTTTTCCTTTCTCAGTTCCACCATTATGCTATCCCCACTGGAATGGTAGATTCACAGGTATTAAAGAAAGTAAAGGCTTACTTCATTTTCCGATCCATCTTTTGGCAAAGCAGCAGTGTTCCCCGTTGTGCATGTATGAGGGCTCTTGCCCGGTCATGTTTTAAAGAATGGGGATTAGCTGCTTGCTTGGGAGATAGTTTGAAGCTGAAACATTTCACTGTCAGGAAGTTGTTCTTCAGATTCAACCTGAATTATCTTTCTTAATTTAATCACATCACTCCTAGCTATGCCCAGTGAGTTGCACTAAATCTTTCCTTTCTGTTCTTTCTGTTTACATCCTTCATGTGCGTGTTGACAGATATATTGCCCATAGGTATTGCTTGGCTTGACTATATGTATTTAATTGAAATGCTCCTAGTTATTGCTCCCCATATCCACCTCTATAGCCCCTGCTATGTTTTTCTTTTACTTTTCTTTTTCTGTGCCTAGTTTGCCAGTAGCTTGCTGGTTAAAATTATTTCCGAAAGCGTGTTCGATGCCCAAGTTTTGGGGAAACCAGAGCAAGGGAAGGAGGCCGCGTTTGTTATCAGCACGAACTGCTAACTGTAATTTTCTGAATTCTTGCAGAGCTTTGGTGTTTATCTGAAATAATTACCCTCGCTTCTGTTTTCATAATCTTCTGGCTTGTCTGTGGATTGTCATTTGGAGTGTTTATGGGCTAAAACTAAGGGTTTTCACGGAAAGATTTCAAAGTAGGTTAAAATCTCTCTCTCAATACAGTTTGAATCTCTGCCATTGTACAGCATTAACCACAGCACCAGCTTCTACATGTTAAGCTGATTTTTGATCTAATATTCCTCTTTTTCCTCTTTGCCTAGAGGGAGATCGAGAAAGGCTGTCCTACTGCTGTCTAAAGCCAATTAGTAGAAAACATGATTATTTCCTTGTCATTGTTCATCCACTCAACATGTTGTAGGACTCGGCACAACTTCTCACACAGTTCTAGCATCCCTCGAGTCCCTGAGGACTCGTCGGTCAGTAATTTAGAAATAAGTGCTAAAGTTGGTATGAAAAAATTTTGCCAGTACTATTTGGGAAATAATAGTTAAGGATTGAATGCTCTGCAAACTAATCTAGTTTATGTTTTAATATCTGGTGGCAGATACCTTTGGTGGTACATAGCTGTCCATGACAGTTCAAAAGTGCAACCTCTCGCTAGCAAAATGTGTGATAGCTTTCTATTGCACCAGTAAATTGGTTTCTTTATGAAATGACATTCAGAGATCCCAACACTCTTAAAGAGCTTTAAAATCCATAGCCCGTTGCCTGGGGTTATTTTGTACGGGACTGGCCAGAATCACAAAGACACAACCACTGCAACTCCGCTCCTCTCCGCTGCTTTCATAAATCGCTCATCCTGCGTGCGTAGCGCTACGTGACAGAAGGTGCTAGCTTGGGTTGAATGAAGACAAATACGTGGAAAACCATTTTACTTCCCTGCTTTGTACTGAAAATATCACAGAAAGGATGCCACCGTTCCACCTAAAAATGAGAGAGGATCTGCTTTACTATGAAACTACCCACAGTAAAGCAAGTCTGAAAGCTCTGTCCGAGCTGTTATTGAGCGGCATTAACAAGCCATAATTGATCATTTTATTGTGGGCTCAGCATGCCGATAAATACAAAACGCTCCAGTTCATTTCAAACAATCACACAATTTCCTTTGCGTTGCTGCAAAATGAATCCTTGACAAAACGATTTACTGACAGTGCCAGTCACTGTCTAACCGTGGGACTGCTTGGACGTCCTCTCCTTCAAAGTGACTGATACCCTGCAGCATCCACCACAGAACAAACAGCTTTGCTAGACGATGCAAAAATATCTTGACAAGTTCAACCGTTTTACTTTAACCCCTTGAGCACCGGCACGCTGTGTATTGTGCATCTGTGGGCTTCGCCGCAGTGCAGCAGGGTAGAGGGAGCAGAACCTGGTGTGCCGCGGGAGGTGCCAGTTTTTAAACATATGCTCTGTAACTTCTGAAGTTGGGAAATTTGTTCAGCACAGCAAAATCGCACTACTTTTCAACTCAACTTCTAAGTTGTCAGAGGGGGAAAGTGTGGTAGATTACTGGCAGTTATTTTGAGTTTACTTGAGGCTTTTAACATTTCCAAATGAAATTATACAAAAGTCTGGAGGTTTGAATTTAATGTACTACTTTATTCAACAGTAAATGTTTTTTTTTTTTTCCCCAGTGAAATTGCTGTTTCTGTCAATAATATTTTGTTCTGTGTAATATATGGAGGACTTACTGTTGATTAAAGTTCTGCCCGAGTAGGCTCTGAAAGAACACATAGAAATTCCACATCCCAAAGACATCAGGGCAGACCCTTAAAAAACCTTAGATGTCTGACTGTTGTGTATAACAAGGCTTAACCTTTTAATTCTTCTTAAGCGAGTCCATTGCAGAGTGTGAACATGTATGTTAACACTTGACCTCCGGACGGTAAAGAGCTTTCCACTTCTAGGCATAAAGTCTAAAAATTAGAGTTAAGTGCATTCAGAAATGCAACATTTTTCAGTAATACAGCACATTTAAAGCACCAAATACCTTTGTTACTTTGCAGATAAAATGATCTGAAGCAACCTAAATAGCACTGAGGAGCCTGGCCCCAGTCTAAAGATACAAAGCGATGTCCAGTGACAGATACAGGGAGTGGCTTAGGCCACCGCTACTTCCGATCACCCTTGAAACTGAGCCCACAAATCCCCCTCTACTTTCAGGGCATCTTAAAAAGGGCTGTCTTCCTTTCTGCTACCTTCTACCCCATGAGCTCTGGCCAAAAAAAACCCCAACCAAACAGCAAAAACCTCAACAATCCCAAACCCTAAAACAAACTAACAAAAACATCTTCAGGGAGAAGCCAGCAGAGATTTCTGCCAGTGGGAGAAGCTGCATAAGACACCTGGAGAAGCCTCTTTTGTTTTTCCTGGACTTTTTCTGATCTGAGCTGTGCTTCAACCCCATTTTTCTTTCATCTTCTCCTCTTCACCTCAGGTTCCTTTGCACCCACTCCGCTCCTTTCTTTGGGCCTTTTCTTGCCATTGATTTGCAGAGGAATGCCAAGGCATTTTGGCACAGAAAGAGAGTGCAGATGCCTCCGAGATGCCGCCGGGAGGATCCTCGTGCCCACCTTGGGTAACCCTGGTGCTGTAATTGAGGTGCCAGTCATCTGAGTTAATTGTGCACTGTGGACTCAAACTCAAAGGCATACCTCTCTCATGGCGTCTTCTTTAAATAATTTGTATGTATATATAGAAAAACCTTGGCGTTTAATCTTGTCTCTGTTTGTGCCTATTTGTTTATTTATCCTCAGGCTCTCAGCTCCCTGCAGTAAAAACAGCCATTTCCTGAATGTCAGGTAATACGTAAATGGTGGCTGCTTTTCCTTTCAAATTAATTCATCATTATTTTCATTTTATTTTTCTAAAATAGAAGCAAAAGCTTGCTATCGGTGACTATGAGTATCTTGGAGTAACTCTATAGCAGTTTAGGCCTGCAAATAGTTTTTTGGGTCAACAGCCTGAGAGTTTGTCCTTCTTCTCGCCAGGGACCTTTAGGTACTAGCAGTGAACAGGGGATTTCCGGCAGTCTGTGGGCAGCGCTCCACCAAACCACCTCCCAGCACTTTCTAGTCAATACTGCCTTAAAATCCAGGTGAGCTGTTTCCTACGCAGAGTGACAGTCCTTAGTGGCCAGGGAAGGAAAGCCGGCGCCTGCTTGCCGAAGTGCTGCGCTTGGTTTAGTTGCGTTATGTCACGGCATTTGTCCTGTCACGTCCGATGCAACATGTTCGAGTGCAGCAAAATGTGACCCGACAGAACGCTTTACGGCAAGCTGGAATGCTTTTCCCTTCGCTAATGGAAGAACATACATTTGGGGAGCAAAAACCACAGAACAGGTTGTCTCCTATCCTACTTTGGTCTGAAAGAGGTTGCTCCTCTGCATTTCCTTCCCAAGATTTTACGGTGTAGCTTAATTGCTCTACTTATCTTATACTTAATTGCTCTACTTCGGTTATCCTGTCTATAAACCGGGCAACTTCAGATGGTCCTAATACAGCTTAATGAATGAAGGAATGTTTGTAAACTGTAAGGAAGCTGTTAGTATGAAACTGGAATGTAAAATTTTAGTTGATGTATGTAATAATTTCTGTTGATTCCCTAGTTCTCCCCTCCACCCCAAAAAAATGCATCTTGGGGCTTTCTGCTATCCATTCAGCTAATCCATTCTGCTACCACAGTCATTGCTTGAAAACTACTGGTAATACAAAGATTGCTCCTTTTCACAAGGTGAAATATAGTTGTCTGCCTTATAAGCTGAGATACGGGTCAGTTGAATTTTTCCCCATCAGATGATATGTCTCTACTGTGCACTGAGCACTACTTAGAGGCACCCACGTTGCAAGAAACAAGCAAGTCTTGGATGAGATGTGTTATAACAGGTCAGGTCAGCCCTGTGGTCTGCCCGGGCTGAGGAAACGTGAATCCTACAGCTTGTCCCCACAGGAAGAAAAGGTCCTGTTTTCCTCCCCTTCCCCTCCTCTCCCTTCTCCACCTTCCCCGCTCCAGCACTTGTCAGATCCTTCACTTGTGGTTTTAACCTGGCAGAGAACTGTTTCCTTTTTTGTTCTTCACTGGCTTGTGTGTTGACCTGGTTCATGGGAGAAGTCCAGGAGGCTGCAGGGAAGGGAGGGGAGAGGAGCACCGGGGAGCTCTGTGTTTCGGCAGCACGGATCTGCTAGATCAGCTTTGCTTTTACATTGCAGAAGGACTCATTAGCTGAGGAAGGAGCAATTACTGCTTTTTGCTTCTGGGACCTGAGCTCATGTCCAACCATTTTGCTGCCTCGTGTGTTGTAGAGTCATTTGCACAGTCAGTGGTGGAGCTCTCTTGACACCCAGCAAATACCCTGATGTCTTCCTGTGGCTTGAACGCAGAAGTTTAAAACAGAGCACCACAAGAGCGGTTAGAAGCACAGATTCAGTTGCCTCATTAATTTGTTTTAATCTGCATTGTTACAAAGTTTGACAATGTGTGAAGGATCTCTGTACATTGAAACACAACATTCATCTGTTGTCAGCTCAAACATTCGTCTGACAGGTCTACCCACAATTATAAAATTTCTGGGATTGTTTTATTTGTTGTCTTGTTCTAGCACTTCTGATGATTATTGTCATCCTTTTATCTGCCAGTATCAATAAAAACAAAAACTGAGATTCACACGTTCTGATGTGAATCTAGAAGCTGGGAGTTAGCCCTCCCCCTGTAGTGGTGTTCAGTGAAGTAATCAGCCATTAAGAGCAGCACAGGCTATATATTTTAACGCCTTGGTCTTCAGATGAGAAGAAAGGGCAAAAATTGCAGAAATGCAGATTGACAAGTGCCTTGGCTTCTAAGTCCTCAAAGGTCATCACATGGCTGCGTTTTTTACCTTTCTCTTGGTAAACGTGCTGGTTCATCTCTGTTTTTTAATTTCTGTGCTTCTAGCGAAGGGCTTTACAATTGCGTGAACTTTCTGTGGGTACTGGCTAAAAATGTAGGTCCCACTTCAGGTAGTGAGTGACTGGGTGGCAGTGCAACGTTCTTTCTGTACTAATTTTTGGTGAAACTTTTTGTTTCCTTTCATGCAACATTTAGCACATAAAAAACCAGTAGCCATGCTGATGAGAGAATTTTTGCTCTGGGAGATGCAAAGGCCCAAAATGTGTTTAGAAGATCAAGTAAACTGGGAGAATAAGTAACTAGAAAAATCACACGGTAAAGGCAATTGGCTGGAAAGAAATAGACTGGGACCCGGGGGAACGGCAGTGATGGCGTTACGTGGCGTTTGTGGCCGGGCTGATTGTGGTGACTGATTGACTGACCTTTTCAAAACACCTCAGGTACCTCCTGTGTCCACCCAGCCTTGCTGGCTGCCGCGGACGGACTGGCCGCGGGAACCCGTTTTGATGTTTTTGCATCAGCTCTCCCTGTTGGCCTCAGTGTAGCAACGCGTGGATCGTTATTACAGTTAATCATTGCTAATTGAAACAATACTCTAAATGAGTCCTGGTGCGTCTCAGCGGTGGGAGGCGCTGGCAGTTCTCTTCCAGTTTAGTTTGTTTACAGACTTCCAGAAGCATCATTTACAAAGTTCAGAGGCACATTGATAAATCCCCTCGCCGGTTCAGTAGCGCTTCAATCAATCATCAAACTAACAGCATCAACATTTTTCCTGGGCTATTATCATCACTTCAATTGCTGCAGCAATATATTCTGCACCAATAAATCAAGAGTGATCATTTTAGATGGGCAGAAACATAAACAGCATTTTAAAAAATATATCTTTTTGCTGTCTCCTTTCATCTTTCTGTTGGTTATTTTTATGTTATAAAAGTAGGATCATTTTCTGTGTTTGTCTTAGTTTCCTCATTTACACAAAAGACAACCTGGTATTTTCCAATTCCTTTACCAGCCAGTCAACAAGCCCCTAGCTAGCATGGCCATTTTTCATTTTTCATTTTTTATTTTTCATTTTTCATTTTTCATTTACCTTTTTCTTCTTTGCTGCTCCTTTCGCTAAGTGTGGAATGTCCTTGCGTTAAGAAATGGCTTGTATTTCCTCAGGCAACAGGTGCTTATCTTTTTGGTTACAACATAAAACTGACAAAGCAGCTCACATATCTAACGGCTATCATATGAGAATCTGAAACCTTTCTCCCCTTTAGTGAGTACTTTTTTTTTTAAGGCAAGCTGCAGCTGCAACACCTGAATTATTGTACGGCGAGACTTTCTGTGGGTTATAGTCCCCTATTACATTTTCCCATTAGGAGGACAAGAAATGTATTTATTCTTTCCATCATGTGCACGTACTAGTTTTCATGAAAGATTTTTATGTTCTGAGCCTTGTGTTCTCTCCTTTTCAAGACATGTGCCTAGTTAAAGGGGTTTTCTTAATTTCCTGTTTTAGACTTTCCTCAGAGATTGCTTGTTATGTTTTCCCTTCCTTATAGTATCCAAATACGTCTGCTGGCTGGAAATAGTAAGACCAGTTTTCGCTGACGGTTGGCAGCTCAGGTGATGACAACTGGCTGACTCCCTGCGGTACCCAGCTGCAGCGTGTGCCCGCTTCGGTGCCGGGTGGCACACCACTCACGTATAATAAGATTGCATTTTATCGTTCTGGATGAGCAATATCCCACTGGATTGTGGTATTTGATACGTCATCCAAAGCGATCCGTTGTCCTGGGCAAAGCGAGGCTTCAGTTTTGGCTTCGTACCTAGCGTGCCATTTAGGTATCCACCTTGCGCAATTTCATCAGATGCAAAAGCGCTTCTTGTAGAGTGCAAGTTTGAGAGGTGACGAGAGGGAGCAGGGCGGTCTGCAGAGGACTCATTTGGCTGAAACAAACATCATTTCTTCGTGGTCACCGAAACAGGTTTTTTTCAAGATAAAACAAGTTGGAAATCGCAGTTCTCTGCCCATCAGAAATATCCCTATTTCATGCAAAATGAAAGATTCTCTTTAAATTTTCTAGGTTTTTTTTTTCCTTTTTTCTTTAATTAAAAATATTTTTAACTGGTCATTCTCATTTGGGCCCATTAAAATAACAGCGATACCCAAGCCTTTGTGTAGCTGGTAGAAAATATCTGTTCTAATGGCAACAATCATCTACAGGCCTGAACTTGCAACATCAGCGTTTATGGGAACTGCAGCAGGGACCAGAGATCGGTGGGAACTTGGGAGTCGCTGACAGAAGAGCAACAAACATGCATCATATGTCCCCATATTTGCCTGGCAAGTCCTGGTAAGAGATAGAAACCTGAATAGTATTTCAGCTAGTGTGGAAGAGAGGAGCACCATGTACTCACAAACAGATTTATAGTTTCATAACTTTCCTACTGCCTGGATTTTGACTTTGAAAACAGCCAGTTTTCTAATCTTCTGCTATTATGCATTCAAACCTCTGATCTATATTCAAATTAAAAGCATAGAACTGAAAAAAAAAAAAATTCAGTGGTTTTTTTCAGTCTCCTGAGTCAGCTAGTTTGGCAGCTACATGGAATGATTTAGTTTGTTGTAATTCCAAATATGGCGGGATTAGCCCTTCATCCTGTTGTTTCAGTGTGTCTGCATTAATTATTTTCAGTCCTCTTTAATTCAACAATAAACTCACATTTTCAGTTCAATGGAATGACCTATTCTTAAATCACGTCAATATTATTCAGAACTAGGTGATACCCATATGCAGCCTTCCCAAAGTACACCCATTTATTTTTTAACTACTTTAGCATACTCAGTCATCCAAGGAGAAAAACAATATGTGATTTATAAAAGACATTTAATGAATTTCATCCATTTCCCATCGGAATCTCAATATTGCTGAGGCACGGGCACAAGTAGAAAGAAAAACGGCAGAAATCCCTAAGAAATTATCATCCTGCATTCTGGGGTAGTTCTGTTTGTGTGTGCAAGGGCTGAACTACTGCTTTACCCTTCAAAACCTAAATTGAACTGAGCTAATTAAAACAGCTAGCGCCTGTGGCCCGTGGTGCCAAGAAGGGATTTGCTTTCTAGCACAAAACCGGCTGTGGTGTCAGTTGTTGCCATATTTAATCCTCTCCAAACTTAGTGTTTTGGTTTGAGTTGCTGTGGACGCTGAACGTATTCTTTGTGTAGATAGATGTGAAGTTTAGTTACGTGAGTTCTGGCCTGAGCTATCTGGGGATTTGAGATACATCTTGGAAGGGTCTCTGTACACATTTCCAGTATCGGTGTGCTGTCCGTGGGATTACTGAGTGACCTGTGAGCAGGTCAACAGTTAAAGCTAATAACCCAGTGTTTCACACCAGAGATGTTTCAGCCCGATTTGTCAGCCAATATGCAGCCAATATCTAGAAGGTTACAACTGTGTGACATCGGGGTAATTTTCTCATGTCTCAAAAAAAGGCTCAGCTAGTACAAGCTTGTTGATGCATTTTAGAAATTTAAGACTATCTATTGCCCATCTCAAATCCTTCCCATTTTCAGACTCTGCGATTCCTCGTATTTTACTTTGATGTGGGAGGGGCAGAACTTTCCTAAATTGAGATCAGCCTGATGGTTTAAAATCTGTGCGACTGTTCCAGCCTTAGTGTGCTGTATAAAGGATTATCGTTTCAATTGTAGCTCAGTGCAAAGTCCTCCAGGGTGGGATATACTTAGTGGATTCTTTAGCTGGCAGAAGGGTTGACAACAAATTGCTCTCTCCAGCTTTGTTTTATACAACCTGCGCATGGTTCTCGTTACAAATACCACCTCGTCCCTGGCGCAGCCAGCAGTGGCATTATATACGACTTCTGTTTAGAAGGTAAAGCGTTATCTCAGTAAAATTTGTACAGTACAATTTGCAAGTAATTAATATTGCAGTAATATTTTCTCCTCAACTCGGAGAAATCATATGGAAGTGCAAGCTATGTAGATGTTATAACTGTAGAAGTGTACAACAAATAATAATTTCGGATCATAATATTTATCTAGAGTAATCGCCGTTCATAGGACACAGCTTGCTGCAGTTTCTCTGTCTTGCATTTGGAATCTGAAACACGAATGTTGCAGATCAAATCCTGCTTTATCATGCCATTGTAACGTTTTTCTATTATCTGTTAATTATTGATGTTAGCCAGATCATTGCTTTCTGTGGATGGCTGTTTTGAAGATGTCAGCTACAAGTCAGCAATTGCTCTCGTCAGCATTGCCCTTAATCACACAGTCGCAGTATAGCTTCTCTTTCTCGTATCATTATATAGAGCTGTTATTTGTCATCCTAAATATACCAGCAGGACTTCTGAATCTATATGTAAATGAAAAATACAGCTTCATTTAATAACAGCTAAAACTGTACTGCACTGGCAAGCAAATGAGTAGCTTGGTGAGGAGCCTAATGAGTGGTCACAGAGCATCACTGCCCATACCACGAGCCCTGCGTGGCAGCCACCTGCCCTGCGAGGGCCGAGGCAGGAGCCCCTGCAGGCAGCCAGCTCTGCCCTGAAAGCCAAGGGCAGGACACGGGCTTTGGCTGCTTCAGGGATGTATCTCAGGTGTGTAGAGCTGGTTGGGGAGCAGCCCTGGGGAAAAGGCACAGGTGCTCGAGCCAGCAGCAATCCGGGCTGCCGGAGCTTGGGGGACACAGTTATCCCTCTTTACTCAGCACTCGGTGGGAGGAAAAGGGACAACAGAGCTGCAGTGGGAGTAGGGAGGTCCAGACTGTACTGGAGCTGTGCCTCCGGTTTGTGCCATCTCCACCCTCAGAGGGCTGCAGGACCTGAGTGGATCAAGCCCTGAGCAACCGGGTCAGACCCCAGGGCTGACCCTGCTGGGGCAGGCGGTCTGACCAGAGCCCTCCTGGGACCCCTTCTCACCTGAATTACTCTCTTGATCTTAATTTTTTTCTCCTTTTATGATATATTTTTGTGGGGCTCTATAGCTTGCAGGTGCATGTTGCATGGCTGCTGCTAACTTTTTAATAACTGAAGACAATGATGAGCATGATTTTTCAGTTGATAAAAAGGTCTCACTTCAGGGGAAATTTTGGCCAACAACTTGAAAAAAATATTTTAATGATTTTGCATTTTTATGCAGACAGCAAAAGAAATGTGTTGCGTGTTTGTACTAACAATAGCTCTTTTTTTCCCAAACAAGAAAGACAGCATAGAAGTATGTGCTGTTATATGACACTAAATGAAGCATAAATAATCAGTAGAAAACAAAATTGTTTAGCAGTGTCCCAAATTATAAACCATATAAGTACATTTAAAGCAGGTCTTTGTGATCTTTGCAAAGGCTTTTCACACCAAATCACCCAAATACATGAAAAAAAGAGAAATCTTTTAAACCGTCTCCTCATAACCGAAAGGTAATTAATATCAAATACAATTCTGGCATGTGTTTCAGGTGGCTGTGTTAAATCCAAGCAGCTAATAATTTCATATTGCATATACTTGATTTAAAATTTTAAAAAATATGGGGTTTTAAAGGAAACTCTGAATTCTATTCGAAGCATTAAGGTCTCTGAACAGCACGAATCTGGGATCTAGAAAGTTTTGTAGTTCAGAGTGGTACTGGTCCATTCAACTTCAATGTCAGATCATCTTTGCTGTAAAACCTCTGACCTATTCCATCAGTTTTTGTATTAGGGATCTAACTGGTAATTGTGGAATTGTGTTTCCCTGGGGGAAAAAAAAATGGACTCTTTCCCAGGGCATTGAGGCTGTTGAGATTCTGGAACCCCCAAACTGAAGAGGAATCTTCACAATAGTAAAGCACATGACAGTAAATGAAATTGGAATTGCTTCATGAAGGTTTTTCTTAACAAGCGTTTCCTTAACAATACCTTTGAATGCATCTTTTGAAAGAAGTTGCACAGAGTCCATAAGTCTCACTAGGTGTTTTGGCTTTGGTGTCCTGAAATTCCTTCTGAAAATTTAAGTCCTCACAAGCTGATGACAGGGCTCAGTACTTCATGGTTACCCCAGTCTTTGCTAGCACTTGTTAAAGCAAGAGGACACTGCTTGTTAAAAATAGTAAAGTTTATTAAAGAAATCCTTAAGTTGTTCTTTAATATGCACCTTCTATGAAGCCATGAGTTTAAGACTGAATTTAAAAGTTGTATCACTCAGCTTTAGTTATTCTCTCTGTTTAAAATCTGATAATTGTGTATATTAAGCCCGTGCAAGGATGGGGGAGTAATATACTTGTGGGTTTTCTATTTAATTGCTTGTCCTGGAAATTATTTTAGCTGTTCTAAGATATTATATACAAATAAATGTCAAAGCAGACATCTAGTGAAATCAATACAAATTAATTCTGAATTTATTTCCTTCCTCTTCTTCCACAAAAGCAGTAGGAAAGTGAATGGTACTCCTACATCTAAAAGGGCCGTGAGCCGGACTCCCACATACAATATTAAAATTAGAAGTTAATTCATACCAGGACAGTTTGCATTCTGCATTTATTGGTTATCTTCCATTCAAAGGCAAAAAAAGTATTGTGTCTAAACAAAATTGTCACTATACTTGTATTGGCTACTGGAATTTTATGGCAATTTGTATTTTAAGTAATTCTGGATGATAATTATACTTACTGCTTCGCTAACTGCATAGTTACTATTCAGAATACCTCATGTATATTTTCCTGCCATGAACGTTCTATATCAGAGCAGACCTTTTGCAAATGGATTCATTTGCATCATTATATACTCTTTCAGAAATCATTTTCTGACTGTGAGGAATAGACTTCTGGTGGAATCAGAGCTAGTTCCTAGAACTCATCTTTATAGCTAAGGCAACTAAAATGAAACCAGATAAGATACTAATTTTTTTTCCCCCCATTTGGTCTCATTTTAAAAATGATGTGCCTCTGCTGAAATGGGAATTTTTGACAAAGAGAGTATTTAGTGGAAAATTTTGCTTTTGTTCATTCATATGGAAGAACTCAAAGGGAACAAATTATTTGGCTCACTTTTTTTTCATAAGGAAATGATGACAAACTTCAGGGCTGTGTGGGACATGGCCCTGTCATGTACCTTGGAGCACTTCCTTCTCCTCTGCCCATTATCAATCTCTCCCAGCCACTTACTTTCAAAAGATACTAATTTAAAAAAATTAACCCGCTGCAGAAATCCATTAGAGTTTTTTTTCCTCCTTCACCTACACAAATTGCCACCGCCTGAAGCTGAAGAGAAGCAAAAATCCTGGATGAATGACAAATATCATGGCTTTTAAAGTCTGATATCCCACGGCCCTGCAGGGGTAGAAGAAAGGGGACGGAGCCTCTGATCAGTCAACCTGGTACAACATAAACAGAGCAAAGTTGCTTTAGAATGGCGGAAGAGGGCTAATTCCCTTGTTCTGCTTGTACAGAGGCTTGGGGAGGCGATACTCCCACACTGGCAGGGTGACAAGCTGCATTCATCTGCAACATCTGAAGGAGCCGAGTTATTTGATGTTTTGTTTTGAAAAAAGTATCAAGAACTGTTTTGTATGCAAAACAAGTTCTGTTATTCTTTTGGCTTCTGAGTCCTAGATAACTGAAGATACGGTTATTGGAGGTAATACATTTAAATCTTATAAAGTTCCTTAAAAAGATGATATGCTACACAGAGAGAACATGTACCAATGTGTGAGAGGGTTTATCTGTACTGTGAAAAGTCATAATTTTGATTTACTCACTCTAGAGATGGGCAGCTAGCAAAAAGTTAAATCCCCTTTTTTCCACTCCTTCTGAAATAAGATAAAATGAACTATGTGTGGATATGGCCTATTCATTTTCGCCTATTTCTGGTATGTGGCAGATGTTCCGGTGAGAGACAGGGAGCCGAAATGGGCAATACTAATTTTTCATTTCTTTCGACAAAGAAGAAATCAGCAAAGCAAACTTAGGGCACTAATACAGCAGAGTTTAATGCTCCAATTTGTTACAGCATGTGAAGGGAAAATGACACTTACTGCTCCTAGTGTTTACGAAGAACATGGCTCTTCACACGGCTGTGAATCCTCAGACAACAAGGTGGGTTTTCACACTTAATATATTAACTCTACTTTTTCTGTTGTTTTCCTTTTTTAAGGTGCATCCTACACAGAACAGATCATAACCCGAACAGTAGCTTATCCTTTTCCTCAGAAGAACAACTTTTAATATCTCATATGCGTACAATTCTGGGGACTATGCCTTGTGTTACTGAGCGCTGCTGATTGCCTCGCGATAGCTTTAGTTTTAATGAGCAGTGTATTATCTCATCTGTGTGGGTACAACAGCATATTTCAGAACATAGGTATGGAAGGAGTAAGTTGTATTGGCAGCAGATGAAAGTGAGATGAAATGCTTCAAAGGCCAGACAGGCAGAAGGCAGAGAAAAGGGTCTGTTAGGCATTGGGATGAGAAGCTTTTGAAATATAGATAACCTACAGCAGAGATGAGCTCTGTTCTCCTGGCACTAATAATTAGGCAGATAAGAGGGTAAAGTGAAAGGAAGCCAGGAGATGTGGACAAAGTTCAGGATAGGCCATCCTGGAGAGGTGCAGCCATGGAAATTTTATTCTGGAAAAAAAGTCAGCTGAAGCTCATAGGGAAATCATAAAGAACCTGAAATGTTTGTGACAAACTTGGGGACATAGACAGTGAGATCAAAACCAGCGGGGTGAGTGCTTTTATATGAACGGCAGAAGTCTGAAAGCTCCGGGGATGTTGTAACAGGTGTCGCAGAAGGAAAGTAATCGCTGTAATACAGGACGTAAATTCCCCAGTAATGGGAGAAGGCATGGCCCGGGTGATAAAACAGCCATAGGATTAAGGAAACATATAGTAAGAGGAAGCTGTTTTATCCCTGTTCAGACTGACAGTGCCGCAGCCAGGTCCCCCCTTCCAGAAATGCTTTTTGACAGTGAAATGGTTGGCACGAGGAAGAATAATTCTTCGGTTACCTCTGAGCGCTGCAGTCCTTCATCTACGTCAATCAGTATGTGTGAAAAAGCCAATCCGGAATAGTCATAACAATATTGAACATCCTTGTCGGAGCAGGGGGGCAAAAGAAATCAATGCACCTATGGAGGAACTGCCTAATAATGAGGAAGATAATTAAAAGGAAATTAAAGGAGCAGCTAAGAGAGGAATACGTTTGTAGGCGGCTTAGATGATTTAAAGGCAACAACTTATTTTACTACGCAACACAAATATGCACAACATAAGAAT
The DNA here is from genome assembly GCF_963921805.1 of Phalacrocorax carbo. Taxonomy (NCBI): domain Eukaryota; kingdom Metazoa; phylum Chordata; class Aves; order Suliformes; family Phalacrocoracidae; genus Phalacrocorax; species Phalacrocorax carbo. The sequence continues at coordinate 3,560,152 of NC_087517.1, forward strand.
TTTAAAGAAGATCTGCCAAAAATAAAACATAAACCAACATACAATGGAGCTATTATGTTTGGGTTTTGGTTGGGTTTTTTTTTTTTAAAGGAAAATGAGTCAACTCTCAATTTGAACGTAAAAGGCAAGCCAAACAGATTTTGAGCTCTTACTGAAGGTGGAAAAGCTAATAACAAAAACTTTTTCAAACACATCAGAGGCAGGAAGCTTGCCAGAGAAGCAGTCAGACTGATGGATGATCAAGGCATAACAGGAGCATTAAAGGAAGATAAGGCTATCGCAGGAAAGCGAGATGAGTTTGCAGTGCCGTTCACTGTGGTGGAGGTTGAGGATGGCTCCGTGCTAGAGCTGCTCTTTGGGAGGGATGTGTTTAAGGAACGGTCTCAAATCGAAGAGGCCAGAGCGACCCTGCTGGGGCAGGAGGTCAGGGCAGAGACCTCCGAGAGCTCCTTCCCACCTGAGTTGCAGGGAGAGCCTGTGATCCTGGGTCTGATCGCTCCAGAGCTCTGAAAGCAAGAGCCACCATCCTTGGTTTGACTGGCCTCTCGGTGTGCGGAGCTCTGCCCCTGCGGCCAACCTCTTCTGTATCCTCTTAGGAGACAGAGGCGAAACAACAAATGATTTCTAAACAGGCCTAGACATGTTACCTTTTCATCAGAGGTGATAGCTGGGAAGCGACTTCTGGTCCAGTATTTAGTTAATGATAGACGCAGGGATAGTACATCCATAAAAGAAAGGCTGTCCTGTATATGCTTCGGCTCTTACACTGTACTCACATATCTTTTGCTGAGCACTGTACATACTGATATTCCACTCTGGCCCTTTCCTGGCCCTTCCAAACTGCCTCCTTGTACTGGGCTGAATTACATGAAGATCTAGGCAAAACCATTTCCAGATATGTTGCTCTAGAGAAGTTGACTAATCTTTAAAAATAGGCTAAATTCCAGTTTAGAATTATTTCAGTAGAGTAAGCTTAGAAGACAATTGCTATAATTATGCAAATTTAAACAAGTGTAAAGCTTTAACACAATGTATACGAAATAACGGTTTAAAGGAATTAGCTTCAGGAATTAGCAGAAATTGGTCATTTGTATGTAATAATAGGACTGGAAGCTAATGATCCAGAGTGAGAGAGTTTTGTCAGTAGATATTAAAGCTTAGAAAATCTTTTGTTCAGTAACTTCACGCTTGTATTTGTTTAGGATTGCAGCCTGCGCCTGTATTACTGTATTGGAATTCCAATCACTCACCAGTTCTTAATTAGACAATATAACTGATAACGATAATTGTGGCATGAATTGATTATTAACTGGAGTTTGTATGATAATTAATAACAAAGTTCTTAAACAGAACATAAAAATAACATAAGCATTTCCAAATTGGCATTATTACGCGGTGGTTGTGACCCAGCGTTTTAATTGTCAATATGCATTTAAATTCACGGCTATCCAGTCCAGCGTTTGAGATCCTTAAAAGCAGTTGCCAGCAAAAGAAAATTTATTTTCTTACCCAGGCTGTTTTCCAAGCAATGAAATTTTCAAACGACCTGCCAAAACAGTCTGTATTCTTCAGGGCCACTAATTGATCAGAGTAGTCTTCTGCTTTTTACATGCTATTTCTGTTTGGTTTTTACAACTTAAATCGGGAACAATATCAACGGAATCCCACCAGTATATCTGTGCTTGCTGTACACTTTGGTATTCTAGTGTGCCGTGTCTATTATTCTAGTGCGTAGCATCTGTATGTCTAGTATGTTCAGTTGCACTGATTGTAGAGAAGTATTACCCTTGAAACCTTTAATGATGATTTTCAGAATTCCTATCTCCTAATAATCATAATAACAAATAATTCTACATCAGGGTCTCATGGAAGAAGCTGATACAGTGCATATGTAGTTACGGGTGTCATGGTACCCCTGGTGAGGCTGGGGACATTTTGTACCCACCATTGAGCGAACAAACAATGAGGGACAATCGCTGGAGAATTTTAAATCTAGACCTTGTACAAGGGGGATAGGCTGCTTCCTACAGAATCAGTTCTTTTGTAGCACCTTCTTTAATCAGCCAGAAAAAGTGAGTTTTCAAAATAACACCCTAAATGACAGCAGCTTTTCGTCCCCGCTCTGACGTCCGGCGGCGTGCCGAGCCTCGTGTCGCAGTCTTGCCCGGAGCGCCCGGGGTGGAGTCCCACCGGCAGCACTCGCCCCGGTGAGTCACGGCTAATTAACCTGCCTGGGGTTTAACATGTACTGAAATGGTGGGGAGACCCAGCGAACCTGGTTGTTGTGTGACCCAGCTAAGATTACAATTTCTCTGTCAGAGCCGAAACTAAAGCTAATTAAAAATAATGAGAGCGGCGTTACGGGTTGGTGAGAGCTGCTGTGGTTTGGGGCTCACGTGCCTGCCCAGGAGGTGCTCGGGTGTCTGCAGTGGGATGGTTCAGGCAGCTGATCGTGCTGCAAACTTGTCTTTTACTGGTGTTTCGCTCTGTTTTTTGGTGGGTTTTGCATTTTACATGGATCAGCTCCCTAATCTGTGTTACACAAATGTGACTACGTGCTGGTTTTGGCTGGGATAGAGTTAATTTTCTCCACAGTAGCTAGTACAGGGCTGTGTTTTGGATTTGTGCTGGAAACAGTGTTGATAACCCAGGGGTGTTTCAGTTCCTGCTGAGCAGGGCTTGCACCGAGCCAAGGCCTTTTCTGCCCCTCACCCCACCCCACCAGTGATGGGCTGGGGGGCACAAGGGGTTGGAAGGGGACACAGCGGGACAGTGACCCCAGCTGACCCCAGGGGTGTCCCACACCATATGAGATCGTGCTCAGCACATAGACCTGGGGGAAGAACAAGGAAGGGGGGGGACATTTGGAGTGATGGCGTTTGTCTCCCCAAGTCACCGTTAGGCGTGATGGAGCCCTGCTGCCCTGGGGATGGCTGAGCCCCCGCCTGCCCGTGGGAAGGAGGGAAGGAATTCCTTGGTTTGCTTTGCTTGTGCGCATGGCTTTTGCTTTCCCTGTTCAACTGTCTTTATCTCAGCCCATGGGTTTTCTCACTTTTGCTCTAGTGATTCTCTCCCCCATCCCACCGCAGGGGAGTGAGCAAGCGGCTGCGTGGGGCTGAGCTGCCAGCTGGGGTTAAACCAAGACACGCTGCTAGGGCAAGGGAAGGATAAATGGCCACAAGTTGTGCCAGGGAAGGTTAAGATTGCATATTACAAAAAACTTTTTCACCAGAGGGGTTGCCAAGCATTGGAACGGGCTGCCCAGCGAAGTGGTTGAGTCACCATCCCTGGGGGTGTATCAAAGCCGTGGAGATCTGGCACTCTGGGACACGGCTTAGTGGTGGGCTTGGCAGTGCTGGGTTTATGGTTGGACTTGATAATCTTAAAAGTCTTTTCCAACCCAAACGATTCCACGATTCTGTGATATTTCACTTGGGCAGAAGCTGAAGGCTAATTCTGGAGAAGACGAGATGAGACATTTCAGCTGTGATAAAGCACTGTATTTCTACAGAATTTTTGCGGTAGTGCCTGTATTTCTGCTCATGAAATGACTGTTCTATTTGAAACTCTTTTTTGCTTTATGATATCAAACCATGTCAGAGATGTCTCAATTCTTCCTAAAAAGAAGGTTCTTTTTTCATCATGGAGTCTGGTTGAATGGGTGGAGTTTATTTGGTTTGGAACTAAACCAAAATGTCAGAATCCTCCCAGAAATGCAACACCTGTCCTTCCTACAGTGATAGCTGAAACCAACTGGAATTATAATTTTCCCCAAGCTTTACTTGTAATTCAGATTTACATTTGAAAAGGTGAAACGGGAGGCACAGAACCAGGCAGGTTTATTTGGCTCTGGAAATCATTTTGTGATACCGGCAGGTCTGAGACTCCTGTCCTAAGTTCCTGCTTTGCACATTTTTGTGGAGAAACCTTAATCGATAAGTGTCCAATATACTCAACGGTTGAGCGATCAGTATTTTCCCTTTATTTTTTCTTAAGCCATTATTGTCAGGGAAAATACAGCTCTGTTTGGTGGGAAAAAAAGATGGGAGCAAAGCTCCTACAGTCCTCAACTCTTTCTTCTTTCACCCTGATAAATCCATGGCTGGCTGCGAATGTTTTCCCTCTCTCCTTTCTTACTCTGTGAAGAACCCCCAAGTGTGGCTGATCTGTTATCCTCGCTACTGTGCAGCTGATGCCAGTGGAACTGGCTTTACTGTGCTTTGCGGTAAGAGGCTTTTCCTCAGATTTATGCCATATTAAAATGAGATGTGTAATTGCAGAGGTTAGATGCAATGGCAGCATGCAACAAGAAAAGTGCCTTGCATTTCTTTCTTCTTTGGCACTAAGTAGGTGAAGCGTGGATTCCTCACTGCTGCATAGCGCCTGGAGAGACCTTTGCTGCAGCTGCCACCGCTGTAGCTGTGTTGGGATCCTGGCTTGTTCACCTGGGCTGGAGCGTATCTACAGAGCTGCAACCATCGTTCCTTGCTCAAAGGCAGACAAAACCTTTGTAAGGACTGGGAATACTAGACCTTTAAGATAAACGAATTCATGTTTTTGTAGCTGTGTGAGAAATAAGTGCCAGCTTTGCTAGCCGGTTGAAAGGAACATTAGATGCTCCATCATTCTGCTCGCTCTTCTCGTGAACGAGTCATGCTGCGCTCCCGGATGCTCACGCATGTGCCCGCAGTCTTCATGTACATGCAGAAAAGCCCAGAATGTCCCAAAGCTAACATTCTCTCCAGCAATGGATTTTGAAAATTATTTCTAGCCACTATTACTTTTTGTTAACAAGCAATTTTTATTAAAGACTTCAGGAGAAAGTATTCTACTCCTCCTATCTGTACGAGCAGCTATAAACTGAATGCATTTTAATAACTTTTTCCAAGAAGTTACAAGGTATTTCATTAAAATGTCAACTTTTTCTTTCATATATTTTATGATTCTCTTTCTTCCTTCTGCCACAAATATGTTGTTGCCAACATCATCATGACACAGTTTGCTGCCAAGACTATGGAAAGTTAAAAAAGGAAAGAAAAAATGAATTTCTATCCACTCTTTAGGTAAAATTCTTCCAGCACTAGAGGCTGAGAAAGCAGTCAGAAATATCTGAAGTGCCAAAGACAAATGTTAGAGTGCCAAAGTGGTGGCATAAAACCACGGAAACAGTACCGGGGGGATCAATTCTGAGCGATAAGTGAATAGTAATCAGCTGTGGACATTTCCTAATCCGTTTGTCATTTATAGATTTCACATAGTTCCTATTAATGTTTCTGTAAAGATTAGATAAAACAGCACGAGCATGCACACACTGGCTTTGAGAGATTTAGCAGAGCAAGTCAGCTCCCGTTTGCAAGAAGTGACGTGGCTTTCCCACCAAACCATCTCCAACTGCTGTATAAAATCCTTTGTGTCCTGCTGCATCCCCCCAAGGACTCTCTCTTTTAAATATATCAACCTGCTGTCACTCAGAAGGTCACCAAACCCAACTCCAGCCAGGTGCCAAGCCATCTGGTGTTAGCTGGTTTAATAAGGAAGGAGCCGCTTCACCCGGTTTTAACTCATTAGGCTGGGAGCCGGGGGAAGGAAAGAAAAAAACCCCAGTTTTGCTTTTGAGAACAGTCAAGAGATGTGACTATTTGCTACTCAGGTGCCTTAACACCTAGCTAATTAAAACCAGCCTGGCTTTGCAGAGGGAGTATCCCTGCAAAGGCCCTAATTTTCAGCCCTTCAGCAACACAAATTCTCACTGGAATTTCGTTATTACTTTTGCTGTCCTATCTTTACTTCTGCTTGGAGCTGCCGAGTGGCTACGAAGATATTAAATTAGCTTCGTGCCCAGGATTTCTGGACTTCTGCCTTTGTGGATCTCGATTTCCGTGGCCCCCTGTGCGAACGGAGAACAGCGATGGAGGGTCCTTGCCGGCAGTGGATATTCAGAATGCCTAATTGCAGTTTTAAGGCATCTTAAAGTATTTTAAATTCCCGAGTGATATCCCAGGCGCAATTTCCTGCTCGGCTGAGGAGTGAGGGACAAACGTTATTTCCACTCCTACTAAACCAGTTGTGGCTTCAGGCTGCCTTCCCAGGCACTGCGCGTGGCGCCGGAGAATTTTGCATTCGGCTGGTTGAGTTTGTTGTTATTTTTAAACAGCACAAAATCTCCTTCTTGAATTCGCTCTGCTTCTTAGGTGTTGCCCTCACCCCAGAGAAGTTCTCTTTTAAAAGTGGTTTAATTTCTCTTTCTCTGGCTCATAGGCCACAGCTTGATTTTGCTTGCACTCCTGGGTCTTAAAGCAATTTTAGAGGGGAACCGAAGAGTTGCTGCATGTAGCTGTTTTGTTTACATTATGTAAAATTGGGAATCTGCCATAAGAGAAATCTCACACATCCCATGCAGTGTTGAAGGCCCGCAAGGGCGTGTCCGCATCAGATAAAGTAGGTGGAGTTTTTTAGCAAAGGCCTGGAACTTGCCCGAACGAGTTAATTACACATGCCGCGTCCCATTTTCCCAATACAGAAACATTTGTAATTAAAAAAAAAAGAAAAAAAATTAGTGTGTAATTTAGAGTTGGCCTTGGGCCTTTCCATCTTAGTCCTGGCTCTGGGACCCGGTCACTCTCTCATCAACTTTTTCAATGTGTGATGCAAGAGGTACGGAGGAGAGTAACCTGACAATTTGCTTACACCTACTGCTCTAATTTAGGCTCTCGTCTTATGTAAATAATATTGGCAAACATTACCGATATTTTACGGAAATACAAATGATTGAGACATAGTATACCTGGAATAGATTTTGAGTCATTCGAGTAGTATATGCAACATTAATTTTCTGGTACTCTCTCATGGAATGCATTGCAATTGTAAACTGCATAATGCAGATAGAAATCCATATGCCTATACTTTCATATTTAGCCCCAAAGCCTCCAAGTAGACTATTTTCTATGTTGTATGCAACTGGAGTCAATGATTCCCCCACGTATCTGAGACCATCGGCTCTCCTTGGTGGAATATTGATTTCCAGGAAATAATCTCCATGCAGCCATCTTTGCTTAAATGCAGCATAAAGATATAGCCTTACTCAAAAATAATGCGCATTCCTGCCATTTTCAGCTGGAAATTGAATGTATTGCTCTGTTCAGCAACGTATTTAGACAATAAGGCAAAAAAAAAATATTGATGTCTCCATACTATGGAACATTTTACTATTTACATCCTAGCTACCACACATGACTGGAAATGTAATGTTTCTGAAGCAGTTGGAACTGTGAAATACAGCAAAAAAGAACAGTGCTGGCAGCAGTGTTAATGCATGGTAAAGCCAGGAAGTTGTTCAGACTGTCTTTGAACTTGGCCAATATACTGGGATACGTATATCGGTCAGAAAAGGGAGATACTTTAAAGATCTGTTAGGTCAAGAACACGTTTTATGACATCAAATGTTTAATATTATCTAAGCAAATGAAAAATCCTATGTAAGGGATCGAGGTTAAAATAAAACTTTGTGGCTGATCTCTTATGCTATCAAAAGATAATGTGTTTCCCAGAGTTAAAGGGGGTTATTTTTTAGCACACAAGAAAGTTACAGGCTACAGATTTGGTTTGACCTTGCTACCTTGCTGCTTTGCGGCACTCACATTTATACTACATACCATTTAATAAACTGGTAAGGAAAAATATTTCATTCTTTATTTAGGTTTTTATTTTTCCTTATGTACGCAGCTTTTTGTTTCTGTTAAAGACCTTGAGATGAACCATGTTATTCAGGGCAATGGAGGTGGTGTGGGGTTGTCCTTCTGCAGATGACTGCAAACTAGCACAACACTGCTGCCCCTCTCCAACTCACTTCGATATTCAAGAACCGTAAGAAAACATGGCCCATTTTTAAATTTTAGTCATACAAACACCATAAATGAGCCCCAGATTAAAACCCCATAGGATTAAAATGACCGTTTTAATTTTACCTTATATTTTTTGCCTTAAAATTGCTGACAAGACATTTGCACAAGGTAATGATGCCAGAAAAGACACAAAATACAGTTTAAAAGGAGATCAGAAAACCAGAAAGGTGTATCTGGCTGCATTCTTAGGATGTGTAGGAGGCACTTCTGTTTCCCAATGTACTTTATTTAGAATAGAGAGTGGAAGTTCAGTCCTTCATGGAGTTCGTAGCCACCTAAAGAACTGGTATGCTGGCTGCTCTAGCCTGGGGTTTTCTCATTGCCCTTGTTAGAGCTGCTGCAGCTTGGATAAGCGATGGGGTATTTCTTGTGTACGGTCAGTCACCATGACCCCACTCCTTCCTCCACCCTCCCACCCTGTGTCAATATTTATTAGTATATTTTAACACGTAGCTAAAAATCTTAACAGGAATGCTTGGACTCCAGTCCCATCCCGGGAAGGTGAAGGGAAATGTGATTCCTGTGTCTGCCAGCACTGATTAGCTCTGATGCCGACGACTATGTGATAAGAGGTTTTTTAGGTCTGTTGGCCAACTGGGATATGTTACATGCTGGTTTTGGGGAAAATACATCGTTTCCCCCACAGAGCACCAGTTAACTGTCCTGCTGTATCATCAGCCCATAAATCCACCCTTTGCTGTGCCAGCAAGATGCCGTGCTTGCTTTGAGATTCTGCCTGTCTTTCCGTTCTTTGCCCACGAAAGTCTTTGAAAGAAAAGAGGAGGATTTAATATTATGTAAAATCTACTATGGAACAGGTAAAATGATTCATATCCCTGGCAGAACAGCAGTTGAACTTGGATCCAGTCATTGTTTTCAGCAGACTGATTAAACTTGGATCTTAACCTTTAAATGCAGAGTCAGCAGAAATGATCAGTGTCCGGCACTTACTGAGCCATTTCAGAGCCATGTCAGGCGACAGATTCCAGTTTTGTGTCAATATAATCGATCTTCAGTGTCAGAGGTAAAAAGAAAATAGCATTTGTATTTTGATATCATTTGTCTGTGAAAATTAATTCCCATAATCTTTTTAAAGTGAAAGTGTGACTTTCAAAACAGAAAAATCATGAACCCCGCATGATTAACCCCCTTTTTCCTCTCAGACAATGAATTTTTGTGGACCAGTGCAGCTGCTGCAGCAGCCACCCATAAAATTATCTATGGCTCAGAGAAATGCAAAACTAAATGCCATATTTTTGGATTGTTAAGTGTCACTTCAGTGAAATGTACTCATGGTTGAATAGCTGCCGTTTATTTTCCAGGGATGGTTAAAAATGAGGAAAATGTGACAATTCTTCAACATTTTCAATTGCTTTTCCTTCTGTTGTTCCTGATGAGTGGGGAGAATGCTTTTATTTTTTGATATTTTAAGGGCAAAATATTCTAAATGTTTGGTTTTGCCACTACACCTCTTTTTCTCCTTCTCGTATTTGCCACTGAAGAGAGGAGATAGTTCATTAATGGGGTATGAGGCCTAGGGGAAAGCAGGGGGAGAGAGAAGAAGGAAACCTGAAATGCAGTTTATTTCAAAGTATATGATAAAATGGAAGATTGTGTCTTGAAGGTGAACATTTTCGGTGGAAAAGCTTTGCAAAATCTTTAAGAGGTCTGAAGAGAGGGGAGGAAATACTAAGTCCAACATGTTTTATGTGCTTGCTTCGTTCAGACTGTGGTTTTTGAGCAGCGGGAGGGATGCGTGCAGTGGGCATGGTGCTGCCTTGTCCCGAGGACCTCCCTGTTGCTCAGCAGCTAAAACCAGGAACAACACCGACGTGTTTTGGGTGAATTGGGGCTGGTCCATGAAGGAGCAGAAGGCAGAGCCATGGGGAGTTGGAGAACAAGGGCTTTCCCACCAGCAGTATTAGCTCAGCAAAACCATGAAGATGAAAGAGAGAAAAAGGCATAAATTATGTATTTGTATGTGGCTTCACTGGAGTGAAAGGGAGGAAGAAAAAAAAGGCATAAATAATTAATTAATCCCCCCCAATGTCTTTGAAAATACCAACAACTATCTAGATAAGAGGGGAAGTGCTGCCTTGTTTCAGTCTTTATTTCAAAGGAGCAATAGACAACCTGTGACACAACAGACTGATGGGGCTTTTTAAGATTAAAAATAGCTTAGGAGAAGAGCCATTGAAATGGATTATGAACTGGCTTATGGAGATGAAACCGAGGGTGTCAGTGAAAGAGAAAATTCAGAGTGAGGAGGGGAAACAAGTGGGGTCAGTACTAGGGGCCTTTTTTCTGATTCATCGTGAATGCGCATGACCTTGGTGAAGGTGAAATTTCAAAATAGGCTGGCGCAGCGCTAATCACACAAGGCTGGAGTGTAGCAGCCAAAGACAACCAAGCAGACAGACAATTCAAGAGACTTAAAGTTAATTATAAAGATGAACAAGCTATTCGTGTCATTTAGCATATGGTACCATGGTTTTAAACTATTGAGATGAAAACTTTATTTAGAGGAGAGCAGGGATTTCATGGTCTTAGCTAAAAAAGAAACTTTACTGGCTGGGTTGACCTGATCTACGAGCCATAGGTGCCCTGTAATGTCTCCCCATAGTCCGTAGATGCTTATGAACAACCTTACAACAGAGCACCGTGTCAGCTGGACTCACTGCTGGAGAGGTTGCCTCGGTCTGGATTGCCCCCGGTGCGCTGGGCAGGGACACGTGCAGGTGTGAATGTGTTGAACCATGTTCTGAGTTCAGAGGAGACAAGACTGTAAAAAGTTGTCAGTCGGGTGCGTGGATGCGCTGTTCTGACATGCCTTGGTCCTCCGAGCACCAGAGAGATTTCTGAGAAAAAGCTGAACCTTAAAAAAAGAGTTATCAAAAAGTGCCATTTGGAAAATTGAAGCTGGGGGAGTGGCGAGATTTTCTGATTCCTTTTTAGGGTTTGAGTATAACCCTTTGAATATTTGGCAGCTAGAAAATGTTCAGTGGCTTAGTGATGTGATGATGCTCTTTAAAGGGAAATACTGTGTGATCATAAAGATGGACTTAATCCAGCAGATCGTTTCTGCTAACTTCTGTGACGTGGACAAGGTCCCAAAAGTTTGGCTGTCTTTTCAAAGCCAGTCAAGTTCTCAGGGCAGCCAGAAGGGGCTGAGCATTTCATAAGATGTGTTTTCTCATGATGTTTCCAGAGCTTTCACCCAAAAATGGATCTAGACCCAAATACTGTCTGAAGCTCAGGCTCAGGACCGACTCTGAGCTCTGTGACTTGCTCACGCCTTCTTGCTTCTGGTCATCGAACGGGAAGGAGACACAGACCTTCACGGTATTTCAGTGTTCTGGGTTAGTACCTGGAACCGGAGACGGGCAAGAAATATGTGAGGTAAAAATTAACTGAACTTTTTTCAGACCTTAAATTTGTTTTAGCTTTGGCACATTTTGTCCGAACCAATTTGTCCATCTCTAATGCGGTGTAAATAGCATAAAGCAGTTGCTTTGTGAAATATGTGACATTTGTAGAAAAGTATATATAGACTGGCTTCCAAAATCAATATAGTGAACCCTTGATATTGCATACCGAAGTTCATTTCTGTTTTGACACATCTTCAAAGTAAGATATAGAGTCCATTACTTCATATGCTTTTTAAATTTAAACACAGCAATTTATGTATTGATGAAAATGTGTAAGTCATAGTCTTTATGAATGGTTTTTGGAACCCATTTATCAGTAATCTCTGGTTTTATTTTGTATACACAGTCTAGTTGCTTGATTTAGCAGAGTCTGTAGATTTCCATGGGTTTGGTCAAACTGAATTGCTGAACTAGCTCCTTGGTAGTATGGCTCTGTAATGCACGACTAAAACTGCACAGAGCCACTTGGACTTGTGTCTGGCAGTAACTATGGCATGGCGTTTTACCTTTTAGAAAGAGTTTTATTAAGAAATACTGTTAGAGAGACCATGGCATTAGGCATGTGGAACTGTCCCGTGATCTATCTTCTCCTGCCAGTGTGAAAACGAGCTGACAAGTATGCCAGCTCAAGGCCGCAGCTTTTAAAGGGATATAAAGCTATCAGTAACACAAATCGGTCCTAACAGCCCTGAGCAGCCTCCTCCCAACTCCTGCCAATGGCCCAGGACCCTGTTTTAGGCCAGCCCTAAAACAGCTGGGCTTTTCAGTCTGTCACTCCCTGCCCCAGCCACACTGTAGGATGCCAGGGGCTGATGTCCCCACCTGCCCTCAGCCAGCCCCCGTCCCCAAAGAGGTGCCCACAGCCCAAGGCAAAATGTAAAGACGAATTACATTTGTGAGATTTCAAAGGTCTGAGCTCCAAGTGTGGCTAAGATTGCAAATCTAATTTAAGCTGGTTATCAGCTGTTTTTTAATTTAACTTTCTTAACAGTTCTCACAGACATGAGAGAGAAAATAGATACTATATCTCAGCCTGCTATGCTGAATGATATGTTATCTAAATCTGTTCATCAGAATGGTTTCAAAGTATTTACACCTAAACTTACAGGTTTTCCAAAAGACATGAAACCATTCTTCAAAGCAGAGAGGTTTTGATGCTTTTTTGCTTTAATCCGATAAATCAGAATCACCCTTAGCACGTGCCATGGAAGCCACGTTTAAGATCATTGAGGGACGGTGTTGACAGCAAAGATGAAATAGATAAAGGAAAAAACCTCCTAAATTTCTGTCTTTGGCATCTCTTCTTTCTGTTTAACCCAGGGGACTTCTGTTGGGTGGATAATAAGTCATTAGAAGCAAAACTAAGTCTTCACCTTTGCTACCCACTCAGCAAAACAAAGTCCTGAAGGCTTGTAGTCTAAGCTGCCCTAATGGGTCCTGATGTGTCCTGACACTCCTCTGGCTCAGCTGTCCTCCACTTCCTCTGCTTATTGTAGACAATAAGGACTGAACTAATGAAAAAAGGCAAACTACTGTTCCACTTGGGGTTTTGATGTGCGTGGGAGGCATAATCTGGCCAACTTTGCCCAGCACATGCTGTTGTGTTGCTTGCAGAATAGCATTGCCATTGGTATGAGAGGTCTTTGGGGCTGCAGGACCAACGGTGAAGCTCCTGCTCTCTCGGATAGGAGAAGGAATGGCAGAGCACTGACAATGAGGAGCGCTTCATATATCTGGGAAGAACATTGGGGGTCAAGATTCACTTTTCTTTTCCCAGGTGTGTGACTGCACAACTCTACGTATGCTTTCTTTAAGAAATAAGCAATGTGAACGGTTTCCTAAGTTCACGTGGCAGGGTTTGGAAATGCTGAAATAAAGCTTAGTTAAATTGAGGAGAACGCTGAGCAGATATGGCTGCGCTTATTTTGGGAGAGAAGCTTGTTTCTGTATGATGCTGGATTGTGCTGTACCTTCTAAGGGACTCTTAACAAAAGTTTGCCTTGGGCTCTGTAAGTAAATCCCATAACTTCATCCCTTCATCAGTTCTTCACTTTCCCCACCACTAAGTGCTCTGGTAGGAAATTAATTAAGTAATAGCTACGAAGCATTTTAAACCTTTGGGTGAATTGCTGTACAGAAAATTTCCCTTGCCTTCAACCTGCGTAGACAGACAGACTTTTGTTTATATACCAGGAAGCTTCCATAGCCTCAGGTACTACGTGTCTTATTTAAAGTCCAAAACAATCAAGGCAGCCACACCATTTAGTCTTAGGGAGAGGATCTGCCTTTTTTCCGCATGTGGTTATTTGTGCAATCACACCAGTACCAGCAAGAGTGCCGTCCGCTCCTACACAGCGTAGGCCTGACTTCCAGGATGTCTTATTTGGAGCTGATGCCTCTATCAGAGCGGGCACTGTTTGGATGGAAAAATTAATTACGTCAGCTCAGCCTTAAATCCTGGAACTGTTTTAAATAAACTGCTCTCCTCTTCCTGTAACACTGGCATGCCGGGGCCAAGAAATGGAGTTTGGGACATGAATTGTTTTCTACAAACCAAATTTATGTTGTTGGGTTGGGTTTTTTTGTTTTGTTTTGTTTTGTTTCTGTTTTTTTTTTTAATTACTAGACACTGCGAATACAGTGACTGTTCCAATCAGGATCAACATTAATTTCTTCCTATCTTTCAAACGTTATAACTATATTTCTCCCAACATGTTGGCATCTGTGTTGGTATTTATAAATTTTTGCATGCTTTGACTGCCATGCAAATTGTTCCAGAAAGTACCCTCTAAGGAGCTGAAGTGAGAGAGATAACTCAGCAGTCAGAACAACCCTGCCTTTCGAAAGATTATTTTGCAATTAAAGTTGCGATGTTTCTATAAAATGGATATACAGAAAGCGACTCGCTGGCATCAATAACAGATAAAGTAGGGGTTTGCATTTACAAATGAAAGAGCAGTTCTATTCCTCTGGACTCACAGACATGGTGTCGGTTCACATTTGGACTTTTTTATTTAGACTTGCTTACAAATCTCCAAAATGCTCATGTACGGGGCGTCAGGGCATCCTGGCTGATAGTAGCTGCTCCCAAGGGAGTATGTTCTCAAGCTTGTATCAGGCAGAATAATTATGAAGTTATTTAATTGAAGCAAATGGGATTTTTGCATTCTTGTATATGAAACATTATGCACATTTATCTGGGAATGCTATTAATCTTTTAAACACGGTCCTGCTGCTGCTGCTGTTCTCATCTCATATTGAACCCAATGAGAACAAGCGGCGCTCAGTACCTGGCGGCGTGCAATCCTTCCTTATTTTCCCCTCCATAACCTTGCCCATGGGCTACAAAATCCCATCGGTATGTGTCTGAGCTCAGCTGCTGCTGCTCTGGGAGGGACAGAACCTGTTTCGTAAACAGCGCGTGCTTCCAGACCTTGGGAAGCCATGGGGGAAGGTTGGCATTTCGTTCCCCATACATCACGGCAGTCAGGTAGCTGATGGCGTGTCGGTAGCCTGCGAGGGGCCGGGAAGAATGAGGCGCTCTTCTGCCGCTCCCTCTGTTACTTGATCGTCCCCAAGCTGCAGATACTCTCCCTCTCCTCTGTTGTAAGCTCCTGTAAGCTGGATGACATTCCAGTGCTCTGAGGTCTAAAGGTATTTAAACCCAAACGTTTAAGGATGAAATAGGATCTTTTTATTTTGCTTTCTAGTGTGTTCCTAACCAAAGAGACGGAGACCTGCAATGGGGTATGACTTCCCCTATTGAAAAAAGTCACAAGGGAGCAGGAGAAAGTTCTGTCTTTGCCAGGGTAATCAGGAAAAGGAATGATATAGGAGGTGGAACCCACTGCTGTGTATTCATCTTAAAGAAAAGACCAGCAAGCCCATTACTAGTTTCAATCCTCCTCTTGCCATTGCTGAGAACCTGACCTCTCCTTCCCTCCAACAAAAATAAATTTGCCATAACAAAATTAGGTCTGTCCAGCAGGTTATTAGCCAACAGAATATATAGCTCGGCCTCTGAGCTCATCCGCTAAAACCACTATGAAATCCTGTCCCTGTTGAAATCCCTGGGAGTTTTGCCTTTGTTTTCAGAGGAACTCGGATTTCTTTGCAGGTTTTTACAAGGCTTTGAAGCTGCTTCTCTAAAATGACCCGTTTACTTTTGTGTAAATGGAATATACATGCCTCAGATATTTATATTACTGTACTGTAAATTGGTGCAAACTAGGAACAGTTAGAAGTAACACTGATGCTAAGAGGGTTCAATATGTTCTCGCAGTTGATTAACAAAGTTTAGACTAAAGCAGATACATTAGTGCATGAAAAAGTTGAATATTTAAGCCTGAATACATAAACTGAATACAGAAGAAAGTCTGTAAAAAGATAAAGAGACACCTCACAACATCATTTGCCGCTGATCCTTTTGTCACTTCCCAGTTCATCAACTGCCGATGAACTGGTCACTCTTTTTTGCTGTGAAGTTCTCTGTCCGCTAAACATTGTTCCTGTCCTCTTATTTTCCAGCACACGTCAGGAACACAGACGTTAGGGCTGAAGAGGGAAGCTTATTATCCTTTCTGTGAAGTTCCTTTCTGCTAGGAGTTCTCAAGTCGCATACATGATGAATGTAACCCAGTTGTGCCTGTGTATCTGTCACCACTCCTCTCAGATTACAGCCTCATATGATCTTAAAATAGCACTGGGAAGGCATTAGTACATAGCATATACCTCTATACCATATGCTAGGGATAAAGGAATCTAATTGGGGGTCTTTTTTTTTTTTTTTTTTAATGTATTATAATGTTTTAGCTTCAGTTCCTGCAAAATATTTTTTGCTTTCAACAGAAACTACTAAAATATATTTGCCTCTGCTTATGCAAACAATGCTTCTTGCCCTGCTTTTAGCTTGATTAATGCACTAAAGGAAAAAAGCTCAGAGTAAGATGTAACATAAATCTTAAGCTAATTTTTTTTTAATTTTATTTTAAAAGCTATTTTGATCACAGTATCAACCCTTTTGGAATGGGTTTGTCATCTGTTGAAATCAGATCTTCTCCGCTACTGTCATCACTATAGTTTTGTTTGAATAAATACCAAAAAGATACAGACGATATGTATCTGATGCATAGCGTATCTGGTGCTCTCATGGTGAGATCCGAGCGCTCTGTTGACCAGTTTCCATGTGTACTAATACTTTCAAAATGTACAGTCATAAATGTTGGTGGAAAATTAACTTGCATTTGTTTAGCCGCGCTGCATTTTAAGTACGTCCTTGGGTGAGAATCATCAGTGCCACAAGCCGATACGATGCAATTTATGCCCAATAGCCTTTGCACAGCAGTGGATCGCATTCGTATGTGATTATGTCCACTTAGAAATGTTTGCTCACTCATCCAAGCGGGAAATAAAACACTTCGATGCAAGTTGTGTGTCAAATCACTCCTCGACAGCACAACTTGAATATCAGATTATGTTTTTCAGTTAATCCAGAACACGAAAATCTGTCACAGAATGTTTTCTCAATTCTTTTCTCAGTTATAACTGTTATTTGAAGAAATGATCAAATATGAACAGGAAAATCATGAACAGCATCTGCTTAGGAAATAAGCAGGGACTATCTATGCCTCAGTATAATCAAATGAGTCTATATGTGGTTGGCCATTTAGGCATTTCTGTAGTAAACGTGATTAAAATAGCGATGAAAAATGCTGTAGTACTTGAATAACATATGAAATATCTGTTTTATTTCCTTGCTTTTGCATATGATATGAAGTACCCACATGAGTTTTTATGACTTGTGTCCAGATTTACGTACCCAGCTGGTACTCCGGAACGAGAGCGGGGCTGGATCAGTTTGGTGCACCTAATGTTACTGACTCTCCTAGAGAGCAGTGGGGCAGCAGCTGGCTATAAAACCTGCACTGCCCCTAACATCTTTCCCCACAGCTTCCTCATCGGTTTCGGTGAGGGGCTGGGGAGGCGCTGCCTTGCAAACTGCCTTCTGCTCCCGGGGGGACAAGGGATGCGATATTGCTGGGGTCTTCTCAAACTTCACACTCACTCACCCAAAGATTTTAAAGCACTGCTAGAATTTAAACCATAGGTCGCCAGGAGAAAGGTAAGTATGACTGTCTGTTAAACTGCTTTTGTTTCTTCACTTACAACACAAGCGTGCCATTGGCTATAATTGCTAGAAGTGCTTTACAGTCATTTGCTAGCCCTTCCCTCTTAGCAGCAGCACTATATAAAGAGAAACGGGCTTTACCATTTCTGTACAAAGCTGGGCTTTGTGGCCTGCAAACCTTTGCCCACTTCTAATAGATGGAAAAAATACGAAGTGGATGGTTTGGGGCTGCTTCTCAAAATGCTTGTATTTTATTTTTTTTTCCTGTTTTCTTGGCTTTTTTGACTCTGTGTTTGCTAAGGCGATGCTGTCTCAGGCTACACTTTGTCCTGCCACGCACAGATCTCTTCTTCAGTCCTGTTGTACCAGCGCATTTGTTTGTGCTGCATTTTAAATACGAGCCGGTTGCCCGAGCAGAAGCTACTTTGCATCCTAGATTGTAAATGTTTCTCAGATGTAAAGTTATCAATCAAACAGCCTTGGGAGCAGTAGTTGTGGCTGAAGCACAGCATCTTATTGAGGAAAATTAGTGTTATTAGCACCTCTGGGGATCTCTGTCCTTATGTGCAGCAGTTTTGGAATCCTCCTTCAAACCCATCTGCTCGGAGCTAGCTGGCAAGTGAAAAAGCCAAGCATCTGCATGCCACTTGTTTGTGTACACATCAAAGTATTTAAACGGTCAGAAGTTCTGTCTCTGGTGTATCCGAATTTATTATTTTGTTCTGCTTATTGCTTCCTGATGAGTTCCAAGGCCAAGCTCTTTGCAGGGGAAGGAGGTCCAAAATATAATTGGGAACATTTTAGATTTTTGGGGTCATTCCCATTACATGGTGGGATGTTTTGGAGAGTTTGCCCTAAAGGCAGGGAGCTTTTCTTATTCCATTTACCACTCAGTGCCACCCCCTTTGACATACTGTTTCGTTAAAAACTGTGAAAGTTTGGGTGAAGGGAGTAGGAGGTTTTGGTGCAACAACCTAATCCGCAGCAGGAAATTTATTGAGTTGCCAATTTATGATGATCTAATTGACTTAGAAAGAATCCGAATGTGTTTCTAAATATCCGCCTGAAATCAATGGTGACTGTCTTTATTTTCGGCCTCGGGCAGATTGAAATTGAGACAATAAATGAGAGTGTCTCATTCCAAAAGAATGAGAGTTGGCAGCTTCGGCACAGGCTTTGCTTTTGGGGGAGGAGGAGGAACAACCGAGGGCTGAAGTTCCCTCTTCAGCAAAGGCTGGTGAGATTAAATAGGCGTCAAATCAGCCTCTGTTTGCTTTTTGTCAAAAAAG
Organism: Phalacrocorax carbo; assembly: GCF_963921805.1. Lineage (NCBI taxonomy): Eukaryota > Metazoa > Chordata > Aves > Suliformes > Phalacrocoracidae > Phalacrocorax > Phalacrocorax carbo. The sequence continues at coordinate 3,578,897 of NC_087517.1, forward strand.
CTAAATTCTCCTGTGCCCAGGGTCCGTAGGACTGTCTAGAAAATGATGTATTGTTGAGAGAGCCCAAGGGAAGAGCAAAAATTCCACTTTTTAATCTTTCACACCAAAACCCTTAGAGAATTTAGACATCTGTAAAATGTTTTGAGATTCTCCATTTTCAGGTGTAATTAACTGAAAATACCTTTAACTAATGGTATTTAAGATCAATATGTTTTTACCAGAATTTCATACTGCTTATAAAGCCGTGATCTGTCTAACGCCGTTTAACATACCTAAGCAGAGAGTGGACTGCTAACGGCCACGGGGACGATCGGGCAAGGGCGTTTTTACTTTTATTGCGCCGTTGTATCTGGTAACGTCGAGCCGACCCCACCGTAGGAGCCTTTAATGCAATTATGCCGAACAATATTTAAAGCTGCGAACAGATGCAGGCCCTCCGACTCTTGGGCACGTTTCCCTATCTACATGATCTCTCCGGCCGCCTTTTGAAGTCCTCCTGGTACTGGAGGTGGAATTTGTTTGGTATGAACTGGAAATCTAAATAGCTCTGCAAACACAATGACAGATGGCAAAATCCCAGTTGGAACGTGTGACCAGCAAACTGGCTGCGATTTGTTTTCACTCCAGGGTAGACAGCAGACATACTGTGTCTGCGGAACAGCTGTGACAAATATTTCATTCGAGAACTTTCTAAGAGCGGGGAGCAGTTCCAGGGAGAGGGGGGGAGATGCTACCTGTGTGATTTCTCAAATAAGAAAGGAGAATTATCCTTTAGATCCAGGGGGAAAGAAAAGCTCAGGAAGTTGAAAACGAATGAAAGTCCCTGTAATATTTATGCTCTCATCCGGTGCGGTTTAGTGCATCAGTTTGGTATGAGGAACACAAGGAGTTTCATCAAGTAAAGATGTTGGCTCTTTAATGCCAGTGAGATTTTTCATTTTCTGAATGTTAAACAATGCATTTTCTTAAGGGATTCTTTTTTGTTGTTGTTGTTTTAAAAATATTTTTAATGAGGGATTGGAAAAATGATGTGCTCTCATATGAGTCCAAGTTAGCAATGTCTGCAAACCTTTGAAGTGATTTCCTTAGTATTATTACAATTTTTTACTCTTGAAATGAAACATAAATACCTAAGAATACAATAGCTAAACTATTATCAGAGTTAAGGAAATGATCCAAGTGCCTTTTCTGTTTAAGTACCAAACGTAATTAATAACTGCAGTAACATATAAGCCTTTGTAAGCAATGTGTACTGGATATTGTGCACTTCTTTTTCCCCTCTTCTTTTTCACTGGCACATTATACTCAAAATAAGCAGTCTGCTCACATCCTGGGCCCTTTAAAGCTGATGGCAAGTTTTGTTTGCAAACAGTATCAAGTTTAAAGGACGAGACCCTGTGTCCAGCATTCCCCCGCATCCCCTACATCTGCTTCGTTTTCCCTACATCCCTGTATACTGCCAGATTCCCCGAGTACATTATCTTGGCTCTCAGTCCCTCCTTTCCCCACCCAAGGCCTTAAAGAACAGTGTATTGTGTTTCAGAGCACCATGACAAAAGTCCCCCATGTGCCATTTCATATAAGTAATGTAAAAAAGGCTGGTAATTGTCTTTGAGGAAAGCTTTCTTCCTTCCTAAAAAAAAGCCAAGGAGTTTCAAAGTACTTGGATTGAATTGAAAACTAAATTCCTGAGAGGGGACACTGAATGGGGATCTATAAAACTAACTCTTTTAAGTGGAATGTGGCTTGGCTACAAAACTTGTTAGCACTAGCACGTGAGTCTGAAATATATTGTGTGTGCATATGTATGTAGATAGGTTTGATAGATCGGTATGCAGGAGCGTATTTAATCCTTGGTTTCTTACGCTTTAATAAGTGAGGTCTTGGTCTGTTTCCCAATGCAGAAGAAAACTAGTCCGTCCACTCAAAGGATGTATGTTCAGATTTCTAAATGTTAGTAATCACAAAGTATGATCTAGATGCTTGTTTTCATCCTCTGATATACGGTAGAAAAAGGTGAGAGTTATATGGGAATCCTGAGTTAAAAAAACCCTGAGTTTATTGAAGTGAAGAAATTATCTCAAGCATATAGCAAAGTTTTGAACAGGGAGAAGTACAGCTTATCTCATGGAGTATGGAAGAAATTACTAGACAGCACAAGGCTATCTCCATTTTAACCAGATTGTTGATTACAATCTGTGTTATTCTTCAAGATATTTAAAAAAGTGTTAGCGTAAGTCTTTCTAATTATAGATAAATTGTATCGTTCCTTCCTTTCAATGATTTTTGTACGCTAGATGCATTTTATAAGCTGTTTTTTTTATTAGGAAAGCATGTTTGGTTTGTTTAGGGTTTTTGACCATGATAAGAATAGTCTTTAGAAGACGGTTTTAAAAAAACCCACACGGAAGCCATGCTCTTGACACATTTATTCTGCTAGTCATGCCACTGTATAACTTCTCCAGGAGACATGGCCAGGTCAGACCTGATGGTGGGAAAGAGTCCTGGTGTACAAAGGATGTTCTCTTCTTATGCATTCAAAAAACAGAGGGATGGTCTTTTCAGAGAGAGCACTGAACTGGGAGCTCCTATTCAACTGTACGCCCACAGGATCTGGCAGACTGTTTTCAGAGTCACTGTTTCCTAGGAATCCCCCATCCTATAAATATGGACTGCATTTTTCTGTTCCTAGAGGTACACCCGAAATTTTGTTGTGCTGAAATGAATGTTGCTTGCTTATGCCAAGCAAGTCACTGGAGGCTCTATCAATGACCTACTTGTTCATTTAGTATGTTAAGGACATTACACTGACTAATTATTACTGAACCTGTTGAATTTTTTGTTCACTGAACTTTTCAGAATATCCTTCAGGGAATGTGTCCCATAACACAAGAAATTTCCTGTCCCTCCTCCTGAGAGCCAGCCTGGGGAGGGACTTTCTAGTGACAGAGAAGTATTGTTCTCCACTTAGAAACTCATGGAAGTATCCTTTATCCCCCACATACTGCTTCTTAGCCGTGTTTACGAAGCCATGTGAGCATCATTACTTGTATTATTATAGATGCAGAAAATGAGTAACAGAGAGGTGAACGACACGGATGAAGGATCTTATAAGTGGTGAGGTCAAAACATGGTGTTTTGATTTCCTCATCTCATTATTTTCCCAGAAACAAGCTGCTTGCATTAAAACAAAAACAAAACAAAAATAGTACAGCAGGGAGGTTACAGCTTATAATAGTAGGAGCCTAATAAGACACAAAAGTAGAGCAAACCAGGGATGGCCGATCTTACCAAGGGGCTAGAAACACGTAACTCTTCCGCCCCAACCTCACCTGCGATGTTCTGTTACCAGAAGCAAATGCAGAAGTCCAACAGCACAACTTCCATGCGGTGCTTCACGTTGGAGCGAAGCGTGGAGCAGACCCTTGCCTCGTGTAATCAATTTTAAGTAGTCTGAGAACAATCTGCCCTTAAAAAGTTTTAAGTTACACTGGGGGAATGCCGAACTGTCAAGGCAAGTTGCCTGGAAGACCAAACAATAGATTAGTGTGTATTGATTTTGCTTTCAGAACTACTTAAAAGAAAGAAGAAAAACAAACAAAAAAAAAGAGATTGCAGCCCAACCAAAGAAAAAGGTGTGTGCCTAGAGAAATAAAATAGATCTGTGCCTCGTTGCTGTGTGGTTTCACACAGATGCTGAGGCAAAGCCACGAAGCCATGTTAGGAACAGATGTACCGCATGTTTTATAAGCCTTGAAGGACTTTTCAGTTGTGCCTGATGGACCTGCATCTGCACCTGCATCTGTACCTAGTGATTTCTGGAGAACGGTGTCACGGATTTCAAGCAGTTGCTTTGAGGTCCCATCTTGTTGACTAATATCCTTGTGAAGGCACCTGCACGGCATGCAAAAGAATAATAGTGATGTGTGAACGTGTATTGGGGGTGCGGCCTAAATTTAGCTTTTCAAAGTGCTATCTGAGGCAGACAGAATGCTCTATTTCTTGGGGGAAAATGTAATATAGGAGAAAAGCATCAGAACGAACTCCAAGCAGCTGCTTTGTTTGAAACAGAAAAACCTAAATCCACATTTGGTTATCAGTCTAAGAGCTGGGGAACAGGAACAGGCAGGTAAGTCCTGTCTTGCCCTACAACCTCGGCATCCCTAGAGATTTCTGCCCTTATCGTGCCTCACAAAGGAGCAACCCAGCAGTTCAATGATTTCAACAGCTCTGGACTTTGAACAGGGTTCTGTGGATAGGAAATTATTTGGAGAAGACAGGGAGCAGCTTACCCTCCCAAATGCCTTCCCTCCCATTGCAGTGCCTGGTCCGTATGTAGATAGCAGCTTGTGATGAGCACTAATCTCATCTCAGACCGTGGCTATGTGTTCCACAATATAAACAAAGTCAGCCTTGCTGATGCTTTCTGTGCTACTGAGGCATGCAAAGCAATTCATTAGTTACTTAACTATTGCAGAGTTAATGACAGACTTGAGTAACAATGTCAAAAGCAGAGAGCTTGATGAAAACCTGGCAAGAAAACTAAGGTTATGTGGTACTTAAATTCATGAAGATACAGACCTGGGAGTAATGGATGCAGTAGGGGGTGTGTGCAACACACATTTCTTTCTCCTTGGCAGCGTAATTGTTTTGCAGATTTCTTGTGGAAATCAAACCAATCTATAGCTGTGCTGCTCGATGGATACCCTGAAGCTGTCCCTCCTTTGGTATCTGAGCTCTCTTGGTGTGTTGCAAATCGTTCTAGATAAATGGTTGCATTTATTTCCTTCTCGTACTGTGTCCAACCACCTGCTTTTTTTGTGTTGCTGTAGGAGCTTGTAAAATACCCCACACTTCATAGGTTTTTGAACTGGAGCCCATAAACATGGCAGAACAAATTTGGAGCTAATTTTACAGTGGCACAGGTTGCCAGAAAGGACCATTAATTAAAGAAATCTTTACTCTGTCACCTACAATAATACTGAGTAGAGGTTTTTCCTTCTAGATCTTTCAGATACCTACTGTGTATGAACTTGCATGGTCTAAAATAGAGCTAAGAAAAAGAGTTGAGGTTTTTCTAAGGGCAGAGGAAGGTAAGCTTTTCACCTTTTTGAAATTGCTCTGAGCTAAGATACACATTCAAACTTGGCATCTTTCATGATTGCAGTGAAGCGGGAGCCACAGCAATGCACGTACTGGTACTTGTCCCAAAGAGTCAAACTGCCTGTTTTCTGGTTGTTTTCTGGGCGAAATGAAATTTGGAACATTACAACATTAGTAACATATATTAAGTGAACCAAAGACCGTTGGGTTATAAATCAGTAGGCAATATGACACACACACACATTAGTTTTATACTAACTAATAGTAAGGCATTTTTCAATGATTTATGTACTAGAGTGTTTATTATTTCTTTAAACATGAAAACTGGGATGGTTTCAAGTGAGGATTTGATCCTGCTGTTCTAAACCAGTTGTAATGATCAGTTTCAGCACAGGATTATGTAAATAGGACTGTAGGAATAAACCTTAGAAAGCCAGGTTTGATATATCTGTTGCATGCCTCTAAGCTGACTGTTAGCCATAGATATAAATGATTAGTAGGTGGTTCTTCATTTCTAGTGGCAGAAAGGAGACTTTCCTCGCTGTCTGGGCTCTGGAGTGAGCTTTTGTGGAGCAGTGTCTGGCTTCATTTTTCTCATTGCTGTTTCTCTTCATTTATGCGCATTGAAAAGGGCCTCCTTAAAGTCTGCAGAACAGTCAGACACGCAGCTTTCCTGCAAGCCATATGCCAGTTTGCAGCCAGGGAAGGTAGCAAGCAGCCGCTTGCAGAAACAGCTATGGAGAGGTTCTTGAGAGATGCGTTACCCCAGCAAAGCGTCGCTGTGAAAATAAAGGCCATCTGCAAAGGCCAGAAGGTCAAAGTAAAGACTGACTTGACAGAATACAGAATGTAAACCAAGCCAGAATAAACAGTGTAGTTGGAGAAAAAGAAATTGGAATTTTGGGGTAAGGGTTACAGTTTTAGTAAGATCAGTCATATCTAGCAACATATAACAGGAAGGAGATGGTATTATATTTCAAACGTAGTTTCTATTAATATCTGCTAAATTTTGTTTTAAATCTTACATATTACACTTTCACCATTGTTCTTATTCCCTTTCTAAATAGGCCTTTTTCATCAAAGCACTATTACGAGACAGTTTGCTCATCTCATGACATCTCAAAAAGGAATTTTCTATTTCTTTAAAAAAACTCTTTGAGCTACCTTCTGTTTGGAATAAATAATTACCATTTGGAAGAATAAGAAAATTCAACTATAAACATGAGATAGATTTCTAAAGGCTGCATTTATGTTTATTTTAAGCAGTTGAGAATTTAGGACTGGAAAATCATTTAATTATTTTTTAATGTTTGATATCCTTAGTCTGCACTTTCTTCCAGTAAACCTCATTAAGATATATTTTGGTTTCAGTTCACAGGCTTCATGTATACATAGTCTGCTAAGGTCTGTTAATGTCTATTGCGTCTATTAATATGCCTATTAAATGCCCAATGCTATCTAATATTAGAAAGAGATGATTAAGTGAGATAAAGTGGGTAGGCAAATGCCCACATACTTGGTAGGCTTTTGATACGAAGTAATAGGGAAGACGCTGCATGTTGGAGTATGACTCTCGTGTGGCTCCTGTGCTAACTGGGACGGGTGGCATCGCGTTTCTTGGACTGAATTGATGAAGGTACTGATTGAAAAATACTCTCCTCTATTTTTGAACTCGATGATTATGCTCTCTATACGAGACTTAGCCTATGGATTTAGATCAACAATGAGGCCAATGAAAGATCTAGTTTATATTTATAGTTAAATTCATTGGTGTGAGGATCTCAGCTCATAATTGAATTTTATGTATCAATTTTTACAAAATTACCCGTCACTGCGCCGCTCTGACCTCTCTGACATATTCTTTGACATCACCATCTCCTGCCACATTGACGGAAACGTTTCATTCCACTGTGGCTTTCCTAGCTTACATAGCCCGGGAATGTAGCGGGTAATGGTGCCTGCACTGGGCTGCACTGGGAGCCACGTTCATTCAGGGCACACCCAAGTTAATTAGCCACGTTACGAAGCAGGACTTACTCTCTTATGCCCCTATAACAGAGACGTGGTTCTTGTGGTAGCTAAGCACATTCAGACTACCTTGGGAGCACACGCAGCACTAGATTTTACTGAGGGAGCACAAACTCGTTGCCCTGCTTTGCAGGATGCTTCTCACTTTCACAAAGTTCAGCCAAACTCCTCCTCATCTTCTGACAGCTCTAGTGGTTCCAAATCAAATCACTTCTTAGCTCCTTCCGTTCGTCTAATTCTACTTTTCTCCTTCTACTGACACGCTCGTTTTGGCAGAGGAGCGCACTCTGCCAGTTTGCCATCTGGTACTCTCTTCTTGTACGACATCACTTCACTGAAGAGACTTTCCGTCGCACTTCAGAAACTTGTTTTATCTTTACCCATCTCTTCCAGTATTTGTCCACTCATCTTATAATTACCTTTTACTTTACTTTTTATCTCTCTTGAGGACACCAAACTACAATCTTTTAGGAAAGCGCTGAACATACTATTTTTATTTTGTCGTACTCTGCTTTGGTGAAAATCTCTGACAGTTTTTCTAAAAAAAAAAAAGAAGTCATTTAAATTCGCTAAAAATGCATATTCTGCCTGTCCTTGTAATATGCAAAGATTCCTGCAGAATAAGAGTCATAACTGGATGCATGCTCCTGTTGCAGCTCCAGGCTGTAGAAAACTGTATGTATGGTGCCTAAATGCAAATAATTACAGATTTCTAATTACTTATTTTACTCCAAAGCTTTAAAAAAAAATTCTAATCAACAAGGAGGTCCTAATTTTATGTCTGTTATTTCAGCATAAAGCTCTGCTAGGAATTATTTACTATCAAGTTACTTTTAGAAATATATTTTTAGTCTGAATTTGTTTTTACTCTTTAATGAGCACTTAAATAAAAGAAGCATATAGCATTAACTTCTGCTTTGTTACACTTATGCAATGAATTAAAAAGAAGAGTGTAAAAACAGTACAGAAATGTCCCTATTATATAGAATTTCCTGGCCCATTATGCATAATTTGCTCAAGCCTTTTGAGACAGAGTTACAGGTCTCACAGCCGTGACTTCAGTAACTACATGGCTTAGAAAATGCACGATTTTATGTTAGTTTTTATTCACTAGCTAATACATTTTAACATTTGCTACAAAATGGCTTGTCTAAACTATTTTTAAAAGAGCTTACATGCTGCTACCAAAAGTCTAGTTAAATATTATAGTGAAAACCAGGAAATCTGGAGATACATTTTGCATCCTTTACTGCTAATCGCTTACTTTCTGTTCTGTGTGGCTCTGCAGCTTCAGTGTCCTATAATGGTGATGAATTTAAAGGAGAGATTATTATCATATATCCATCCACATGAATTCGCAGGATTCCTAGTGTGAATGAAGAAAGAAAATAGTCAAGCCAAATTCTCCTTGTGTTCTAAGTCTCGAGATAAAACAAATGCTGCTGAACATAAGGTTTTAAGGCCAAATCCAAAAAAGGATTTAGCAGTGAGGCAGACTTCAGTGCCTAAATCCAAAACCGCACTACCAAAATATCATCAGCTCAACTGTGGAAGTAATGAAAATGTACTGGCCGTCCCCCCTTTACTCAGAAATTTCACTCTTTTTCAGCTTCCCTGTGTGCCCAGCTGCCTCAGCCTGACTGCGAGATGTCTGGCTTTCGCTGGAAGCCAGAAAGGAAGAGGAACGGCACGTAGATCCTCAGAGCACATCCTCCCACACGCTGGCAGGCCTCGGTCCCCACAGAATTCGATTGCCGTAACTCTTTTTTCAAACGTTACTGATGGAAGAGTTGATCGTGGCACTGCCTTCTCTGTTCCCTGTAGCCAGGCTTGTAGAGGCATTTGGCCAAGAAGCAGGTAAGCCGGCTTGTTATCCTCATGGAGGTCCCCACTGCATTGCCCGTCTGCGGGATGAGCGGCCAGAACAGTAGGCTGCAGACCAGACGGGGTGGGTTCATCCGCTAAAGCTTCTGTTGGAATTTTACCACTGTGTGGGAATTAATGCAAGATGTATTGCACCAGAGATTTAAAAAAAAAAAGGAATATGACTGTGGCTTAATCTGTACCACGTGTGGGCACAACAGGCACGCCCTGCAGACTGGACTTCAGACTTTAAACCTAAGAACTTTCTGATGTTAAATGTTTGATATTAAATGCATCAAGACTTGGCAGCAAGGTCAGATGCCAGGACTTGATATTGAAGACATGATCTTGCGGAGTCTGTTTTCTTTGTAACCTTTCCCCTTTCGGTCCCGTGACTCCTCTGTTTTTGCTGCATGGCAACACAGTAGACAAGGAAATGCAGAGAAAGTCCTCTCACCCCCGAATTGGCGGCGTAGTGATTTGGGCGCTCCGTTGTGAAGGGGGCTCTGAGCTCCCTCTGACTTTGAAGGATATCAGCATCTACATTGTATATAGAGGATCTGATGACTTAGTTATTCTTTAAAAAGTGTTGATTCTTGCCGCGTCCCTAAATGGGGTGGTTAGAAGTTGTGTCCTTGCTATCATCTTTTAGGTCTCTGAGATTCTGCAGCGTTTTAAAAAAGCCCTTGGCTTCTCCTGAGGACAGCGCTGAGCATCTCCCCCTTCAGTCCTTCCCTGTCAGATAGTCCTGCGGAAATCACTGCAACTACTTCTTGTCTGAAGTGTCAAGAAGTCAAATGTCAACTCGCCAAGGAAGTGCAAATCTCAGTATGGTCATATCTGTAAAGCTATGGCGTGCGTAGGACGTCGCCCAGGCGGAGAGGTTGGGACAGACTTGCACAGGGGGGCATTCAGTCTGTCCCCGTAATGCTAGGTGTCCTTATTGTGACCGGGGCAGGCGAGGGCTAATGGGTGACAAATAGCTCATTAATTATCAAAGATGTTTCTGATTTTGGAAAGAAACCATTGCAAGGTTGTACATTTGAAAGAAATTCAGGCTAGGGGTTTTTGATTCTTTTGGTATTCTCATTAGTTTCTTAGATAATTCAATAGGGATTTTCTTTAAAATGCTCTTGCAGTGGTAGTGATTGATTTCCTGTCAAATTTATGGATTGTGCAGTGGCAGCAGGAAGAAATTTCTCCCATAGGATGACATTTGTTATCAGAAACTCAGGGTTTGTTGGACTTGTTTAAAGAGGGAACAGAAATTGGGATAGCTCTGAGTAACTTCCAAGTGTCAATGCGCTGTCCTTTCCACATCTGTATGCTGCACTTTTTCTCTTTGAGGATCAGATTATGCCTCTATTACTCACTGGACAGCTGCTCATTTCCATGGCGCGACTTGCAAGATAAGGTAGTAGTAAGGTGTCAGAGTTTGGAAGACAAACGCTTATTTTTAGTAGATCCTCGCCATATATCCCTGGTTGTATAAACGTGTTTGCTCCTCCTTCTGCATCTGCAAAGGCTGCTGTCGCTTCCATTGCGTTTGAAGAACTGCATTTGTAATGCGTGGCTCAGGTATCCAATATTCTAGAAAAACATTTTCATATTTTTCATATTGTCATCTTTAGGAAGCAACGTACCCTGAGTCCAGGTGCTGTAATCAGGAGCTGCTTGGCCTTGGCTCTCTGATGAACTCTTCTGTGCTTTGTAGCAAAAGTTGTTATTTGAACCACACATTAGCGGTCATTCCAATTTTAGAGATTCTATTTCTTATTATGCGAATGCAGCACAGTGCCCTTTGATGAATTTGTACTAGTTTGTCACAGGTGTCATAAAAGTTCAGGCCCAAGAAATGTATTATATTGTTTACATCCCATTAGGAGAAACCTTCATAAGGAATTCCGTAACAAATATTAGTCTAAAATTAAATTTTAAAATAATTTCAGGTAATTTACATATTACTTTTCATATACTGTTTTCTTCTATTTATGAATTTATTGATTTTGGTATTTATTTACTTTTCTAAATGATGGGTTTACATAACAGAAGAAAAACTTTGATGAGCTCAAAGTAGCTTCGGTTCAAGACTGCATCTGTTTTTTTTAAACTTTTACAACCGTTCCTTCAAGTACAACCAAATATAAACCACTGAGGCCACGTTGCTGTGCTTAGTACCTGAGCCTGTCTTCAGAAATTGCTTTTGTTGCCTTAGGTTTTTGTGCAAGGGCTTGACAGTCTTTTCCAGCACATCCAGCTGCAGGACATTAAAAAACAGTATAGTGGGAATGCTTCATCCAAGAAGAGAGAAACCAGACAAACCCAAACCAAATCAAAATAGAATTAGGTATTTTGCACTGTACTGTGAAATGGTTTTGCACTGAGTAACTGATTTGCATTTTGTCAGTCAGGCGGGCTCTTTCATGAGCCTGTAACATTTCTGTCCATGAGAGACAATGTTTTATAACTGCAAGGCTGGATTCCTTCAAGGCTTTGGGACCTCATCCTGTGGTAAATGAGAGAACGTCCATTGACTTCAGCTGGAACAGGATCAAGCCCTTTAAACATGCAATGAAATGACTTTCTAAAGCCTATGAACTTGAGCCCGGTATTTATCAAGTCTGTGTCATATTAGATGTTGAAATCAGGCAACAATTGTATTTTCACTTGGCTTTGGCAAGAAACCAGGAGAGACTTGGGGACTTCAACTGACTTTCTCATGGAGTGAAACTGGAGGAAATATTTTTACAACACCCTGTAGGGAGAAACTTGGTAGTTTTCTACCCCTCTGTCTGCCAGCAGCTTTGGAAGGCAGCAGGGTTCTTTGCCGTGGTGCTCTGCTCTACAGAGGCTCTTCTCTCCATTTATTTGTAGTTAATATTTTAACCAGTATTTATGGGTGGAAAGACCCTTCAGTTCTTCAACAGCAGGATTATAATAAATCTATCAGGCTGAGCCATTGCTCCTCCATCAGCTTCTGTACTCGGATGGTAAAATATCCCAGTACATGTGTTAAGAGGTTTTATTGCTAGGGTCATGCGATAGCTTTCTTAGCGCTGGTGAAACGAATTGAGGAGTCTCATTTAACTTAATACAAATTTTCTGAGACTGGTCTTGGATAAATTTAGGCTGGGGATCCAAAATGCTGAAAAAGGAGTGAGAAAACTGATATTTTTCCCCAATACTTGCCTGATGGTAAATGTGCCATTAAAATAGTGAGACTTAGAAGATGAACCTAATGGACTGTAATAATATATAATCCATCCCCGCAAGATAATCTCTGTATTTACATGATTGTCATCGTCATATGCAACTCATCCATTTTGATCACCATAATCAAGCTAATGTAAGTATTTATTTTCATTTCAAAATGTACGTCTTGGCTTTGTCTCCATTTGCTTTGGCCAAAGATTGAGACATTTACCCAACATCTGGAAGCTAGTACCTTCCGATAGGGTTTATCATTAAACTAATTTCTGTTTGTTTGGATGTTATCTTCTGTGTGATTGGTAAAGCATTCAAAACCTATGCAGAATATATATTGAAATAGCATGCATTTTAATCTGTCAGCATCCAGTTCAGTGCTGGCCTCTGTGTAGACATTTGCTAGCTTTGAGGTGCCGTCTACACAGAGTCTGAGGGAGGCCTAAGCCAGCTTCTGGGACAAACGACAACATTCCTTAAGTTTTTTGAACTTACATTGTTTTGTGTCATTGCCTCTGAGTTTTGCAACAGCAGAGAATCAGCAGAGGAAGGGAAAGTGTGGGAACACGAGCAACAATGGTTGCCTGAACACTTCCAAAATGCCTGTAGGCAAATTCTATTAATTAAAAGAAATAGGAACCTCTGTGGATCTCTACTTCCATGGGAGTTCCAGTGTGTGTGGGGTAGATGTTCTAGTGCAGCATGCATGGATGTTGTGCTGTTTGCAGGACTGCTTCGGTGCTGGCCACAGGCCAGGACTCCTTTGATTTCCCCACGCCGGCTTGCAGCCATGGCTCAGCCTCAGCTCGGGGCCTGGTTTGTGTCTTGCCTTCCCGCTGTCCGTGCAGGTCAGAGGGAGTGCGGGGCCATGTCCTGTGCAGGGCTGTGTCCGTGCAGGGCTGCGTCCCATGGAGGTGCTGTGTCCCACAAAGGTGCTCTGCCCCACCAGATTCTCTGCAGCCCTCCCAGAGTCACCTGCCTTTTGAGATGGAGGTTTTTAGCCCTGATGCCGGTTTCTCAAGGCTTCCTGAGAGCAGGAAACCCTCTGCCGTGTCCGTCTTCCTACTAGCAACAGGCATATCTCAGGCAGCTTTTAATGGTGAGATGAGGATCTTTCACAGACCTGAACGGCAGTGGTGGTGGGGTGTAGGTGCGTGTGTGGGTCTCCCTGAGATCAGGGCAGTCACTGCCATGACTCTGGAACTGAGAGCTTGTTTTTCCTCTCTTGGGAGCTCACCTGAGTCTCACGCTGTAATCAGGGTGCTGGAGTTGGGAGGTATTCTGTCCTCTCCACTCCCCTCCTGCAGCTCCTCCAGGCACCAGAAGCTCCAGAGAAGGTATTTTTATAGACTACATTGTCAACGTGCTCCTAAAATTTGGCTATCCCTTTCCTGCCATATGTCCCTGGCAACTTCCTTCAGCTGAAGCAAGCCCCCCTGACAGCCAGCACAGAAGCTGTCAATCACGTCCACATCCATCCAGTCACTTGACAGGCCCCAGGGACCACCTGCTCGTAGGCTTGACTTCTTTCCCTCATCCCCCCGCTCAGTACGTCTGCCTTTTCCACCTCAAAGCCGTCCCTGATCAAACACCTGCTATTTTCTGCATCCCTAACTACTGCCACATTTCCATACTCTTTCCTCCATCACCTTCACCTAGAAAGAAAATGAAAATACAAGCACTGCCTGTCAGTAGTAATAGGGGACATAAAGTCCACTGCTTAAGTAACGTGTAGTTCTTGTTGCTCTTACCGGCATAACTTCCATGAGTGTTGAGTTGCAAGCCGTGTCGTTTCTCATGTCTCTTACTCATTCCGAAGTCACTTGCAGCTCATATCTGAAATTAGAGTTTAAATTTTGTTGCATCCTATGTGTTGTGAGCTCCTGTAGTTTGTACAAGGATCTGGCTGTTCTTTATAGTCTTTAAGAGTTATTAAAAAGAACTGTAAAACTTTAGGTGTAAAAAGACCATGAAAACGATGAGTGGTACTGCAAGTTACTGTTGTTGATACTTTAGTATTGAATTTATTGTTTATGTTTGGCTTGTCTGTATTTCAGTGCCTGAGTCACTTGTTTCACTGAGACCAAAGAATAGCTGCCCCTATCTCTGAAGAGAGAAACGGTTCATTTCAGGGATGGTTTCAGATGGTTTCTTGTCACTTGGGTGACAAGAGCTGGTCCAACAACTCTGTTTCTGTGTCATGTTAAAAAGTAAACAGAAGTCAAAAACTGCCAAATATCAAGCGGATTTGCTACAATGCAAGGATAAAATACCTATTGCTGAGAGAATGTAATGTGAAATCACCCTTAAATTATTCACAGAATCAGGATTCCAGACTGGTGGGGGTTGGCAGGGCCCCCTGGAGCTCACCCCGTCCCACCCCCTGCTGGAGCAGGCACCCCCAGAGCAGGGGCACAGGGCCGCGTCCAGGCGGGGGGTGAATGTCTCCAGGGAAGGGACCCCACAGCCTCCCTGGGCAGCCTGTGCCCCTGCTCTGGCACCCACACAGGGAAGGGGTTTGTCCTCATGTTCAGGGGGAACTTCCCGCGTTCCAGCTTGTGCCCGTGGCCCCTTGGCCTGGCGTTGGGCACCACTGAAAAGAGCCCGACCCCATCCCCCTGACACCCGCCCTTCAGATATTTATAGGTATTGATGAGATCCCCCCTCAGCCTTCTCTTCTCCAGGCTGAACAAGCCCAGGTCTCTCAGCCTTTCCTCATACGGGAGATTCTCCAGTCCCCTGAGCATCTTCATAGCTCTCTGCTGGACTTGCTCAAGCAGTTCCACATCCTTCTTAAACTGGGGGCCCCAAAACTGGACACCATTTCATCAGCGAACTTGCTGAGGTTACACTCTATCCCATCGTCCAGGTCACTGGTGAATATGTAGAACAGGACAGGACCCAGCACAGCCCCCTGGGGAACACCACCAGTGACAGGCCTCCAGCCAGAGTCTGCTCCGTTGATCGCTACCCTCTGAGCTCTGTTGTTGAGCCAGTTCTCTGACCACCTCACTGTCCCCTCATCCAACCCACACTTCCTGAGCTTGCCTATGAAGCTTGCCTATTGTTCTGTTGTGTTTGAGTGCCAGCCTGCACTGGAGTCATACTGAAAGTGGTATATGGAGATACGACCATGCACAGGATCAGGCCGTGGTGTCCTGCTGCAAAGATGCTGGGGCTCTTCCCCGTACATTTGACATTTTATTTTAAGAGCTTCCTTTAATCACTTTGTTTAATGGGGGCAGAGAATAAGGAGCAAGTGTATCAGATGTCAAACTTTTCAGGTTTGTATGTCTTAATTGGCTCATGGAGGAGGGGGTCAGATAAATGTTAGAGCTGCCGGAGGGAAGCAGTGGGGACACGCAGCTGGAGTAGGAGAAGGGGAGCAGGACTGTCCCTTCCTGGTGGACCTGCTCATAGATCAGCTGAGACATCTAGAAAACCTCTTTTGAAGCAAAGAAGCAGCAGCCTTTTGGGTTAGTACCAAAAGATCTAAAATCTATTTTGGATCTAGCCCGTAGAACACCATTTTGCTTAATCCTAATGAAATCAACAATTGCAAATTTTTCTTCATATGCGTAAGTACCTCACTCTGACTATCAGAACAGAATTTGGATTTCAAGTGTTGTGCAGGGAAAATGTGGAATCTGCACATGAGAAAAATCTATAGCCTCCTTGAAAACCTCACAAAGTCTGAAATCACTGTTATTGAGATTTCCTTATTTACTAGCAATCTTTGTTTACTAGCGTTCTTAATTTACCATCAAGTTTCATCTATCGATAGAGATCTTCTAGTATATTTGCCTTTTCAGGTTACCAACAATCTGTATTCTGTCTATTTTCATTAATTTGCCTTTTCCACTTCCATTCAGGCATGATCCTGTGGTTTCTTTTTCAGGCATTGTGTTCTGCTGCAGCTGTTGGGTTTTTTACTTTCTTTTGTGGGAAATGTAAATCCTTCTGGGAAGAAGTGAAAATTATTGAGGGTATTTCAACTTGACTTTAAAGTCTGATTGGGAAACACTCTTTTGATTTACTGTTAAACGGAAAAAATGTCTGATGCAATTTTGGAGGTCTTAAATCTTTACTTTCTAATTCTGATTGCTTTTTTTGTGCTATAATATCTATTCCTTGGCATGTTTAAAATTGTTTTCCTGATCAGAGGTCAGATGAAAATGAAACGATTTTATGAGAAGCAGCTACAGTAAAACTGAGTAAGAATTTACACCTTTTTGGGGAACGTTAACTTGATTAATTCTTGAAAACAAAAAATACAGAAGAAAGTGTGACGTTGATTAGATGGGTTTAAGGAGAAAATGAAAAGACTTTAAGAAGTATAAATGGAATTAAAGGGTATGAGCGTTAATGGTTACTTAGGAAAAAAGGTGTCTCCTTTCTTCTTCCCAATCATATTTTTGATCATTCTATAATATAACAATACATTTCTCCAGCACATTTTTTTCAGGTTTTTAAAGGTCGCCACGTATACACTTTAAGTAAATCAAGGTGCAGAGAATGGGGTACCCTAGCCAAATATTTTTACTGGTATAAAAAGGCATACAAAATCTACTCTTTTCTCTCTTATTTTAATGATTTTTTAAAATGGTGCAAGGTAGGTAAACCTCAGCAGTCCTCCAGAGAGCTGTGGTTTTCTGCTGTTAAGTCAGTGAGCATACAACTGCAGCCCTAAGTCGGTTGCTGCAGTATTTCCCCGACGTTATGGCTTCCCACGTGATGCGCAGCCATTGCTCCGTCCTTTGGCATGGTGAGCCTGTGGTCCCATACCCTCCACGTTCATGAGAAGATCCTACATGGTCCTGCCTTATCTCCTTAGCCCTGGGGGCGCGTGGCCGCCCGGCCTCTTAGGCCAGCTTTCAGGATCTACCAGAGTCATTCTGGGCCACGGCAAGGCTAGGCGTGGTGTGTCATGAGGTCTCTCTGGTGCTACGAATCATCCCTCTGAGAAGCAGGGAAAGGCAGCTCCGCATGACTTACGATGCCAAATTTAAGATTTTTGAAATTAAGAGCAACACTATGCTGAAATGTATAAAAATGGCCTTATTGTATCTCACTGGAGCTGCGTTTGTGCCGTGTAGTCCTTGTATGTTACAAGTGAATCCCTTGCCCCAGTAAAGTTAGTGCTTTGCCATTTACTTCAGCAGGGCCACAGTTCTGCCCTGGTTTTGCTTGTTTTTATCTTTCATGACCTACTTTTTTCTCTCTATAGACCCGCTATGTATGAAGGAGAGCAGAGTTAGAATTCAGTTCTGACTCAGGCGGACAGAAGAAAAAATTAGCTGTAAAATCTGGCTGCCAAATCTTTGTTGTTTAGTAATGTGTGACTTGGAAAGGATCCAGAACTGGAGTAAGATTGCACGGCTCGTATTAAAAAAACCCCAACACCAGCCCTCTACTTCTTTACTTCTAGCGTGATTTGATTTCATCTGGAAATTACCAAGATGCCATAAATATGAGAACCCACAGCACAAACTTTTCAGAGCCACTGTTCAGAGGAGAGCTGCTCTTAAGGGAAACTTGATATTATAGCAGCAGAAACCAGCTTAGATTTATATTTAGTGACTTGCATACTTACTCAGTGATTAGACTCTTTTCCATTTTCTGGCATGGGTGAAATGGTATGTTAAGACAGGATATAATCCTTTCACACTCTGCAGGCAATGTCACAGTATGATGTTGGCACCGTGTTAGGCTTCCTTAACCCTAGAACATGTTGTGTATTCACTCTTGGCAGTATTTTAGAGGCTACAAGCAGTAACCCAGAAGTAATCTTATTACCTATAACCAACTGTATCTACATGGAACGGGGTGCTGACTACTGAGTGAAACTCAGTTACAGTCATTTGAGATTCAATTAAAAACTGTTGGTTCAGACGTTTTAGTGAGTCTGAGGCAGATTTCTTCAGCCTCCTCTTGGAACTGACAGTTTCATTGAGAGTTTTCTCAAATGTAAACTGCCGGTGTTCCTTCAACACACAAACTGCATTTTCAATGCATTTTGCAACACATTTTGTAGACAAATGTGAACAATCCGCTCATTTATCTATATAGCGTATGCTGCTTGGAATTCTTATTTCTACCAACTTGGTCAAAAGGCTTTTATGTGGGAGAAAATATACTGCTTACACAAGTACTTCTTTACTATGAGATATTTCTGCAGGTTTATCTCCCTTCCCTCTTGCACAGCACAGCTCATCCAAGACCGCTCTATGCACGCACGCTAATAACCTGGGGACAGAGACAGGAATCAAACTTTGTCACAGAAAAGTAGCTTTTCCCTGCTAAAAAAAAAAAAAAAATCCCCTGGAAAACCAGAGCACTTTATCAACAGTAGCCACTGATGCAAAATAGATAAATTTTCTGCAAAAGAGGTGGAGTTAATTCTCTTGCACCGTTCCAGTCAAATAGCCTTATTTATTGGACAGAAAAATATTTGAGAAGCTGGATGTAAATACTGTGGCTGATGGCCGTTGAAGCCATTGACTAACGTTGGACAGTTACTGTGCAAGGCTGATTGTAAGAGACAAACTGTGTGTATGTATATATACAGAAACAAACGTATATAACGGATATAAGGGTATATAAAGGCAGTAAGGAGTGTGGAACTGCTGAACACTGAAGATTCGCTTATTACCGGTGAAAGGAACGGTGGAGAGAGTCCTTTTACACCCTTAACTCCATGGATTAATTGTTTATCGTAAATCTCCACTGGCGCTAACTCAGTGTGTATCTGGCTGGTACGTGTTCTGTACCGAGTTCTGTGGGAGGCAACGTCAAGCATCTTATCACCAGTATTTCAGAGTACTTAGGTGCAGTCATCACTCCTAACATTTTAATCAAAGTCATATTTAAACTATTTTTGATGCCCAAAAGTATTCAAGTCCATTCTTTACAGTTATTTTTAATGAATCAGTAGTGAAGGGAACTGGTCAAACTTTTACGTTCATTATGAGTCACCGAGATTTTTAGCTACTTGCCAGTGTATTTTGCAAGATTTCTGCTGTTCTAATTAACCACAGAAAAACAAAGTTTAACTGCTCGAACCATAGGGGAGAATCTCAATGACATATCTGTTAAAGAATGGTAGAAAAAAGACAAAAGACATTTTTAGACTTTTGGCTCTTCTTGGGGTTTTCTGCTGGTGTCAGAACCAAGAGCAAAAACTGTAAATCACATTACAGTTTTTTTGTGTGATCCTTAACGGTGTCCGTGAGACCAGTGTGCTGTTCACATCAATAAACAACCATAGTTCACACTAATTAAAATAGATAATTCCATTTTAAATTATGATTTCTTTATGAAAAAACACATTCTTTAAAATACTTGTGAGGTTTAAAGGTTTGTTGGTCCCCCCCCCCCCCCCCGTATAGAGTGAGTCCAAGGGGCTACATGGTTTTAATATACTGATAGGCAGGTTTCATGTGTGATAGTAACGTAAACTTGCTGTTTCCTCAGTGAGATGCTAGAAAGGAGATTTTGTTCTTTATACAGGCACATGGTAGGCACTCTGCCTGCTAGTGACAGTGCACGTGGATAACTGTAAGTGAGATCCATCCCGTTTGCATTGTATTTTCTGAGTTTAGTTATTGGTACGAGAGGGGGCACTTGAGTTACAGCTGGGGGACCAGGTCCCGGCTCTGCTTGTAGGTGGTGCGTACATATAATCCAAATACAAGGTTAAAAAGTAACAGAAACTTGAAAGGTGAATTGGTGGAACTGTTTGCCCCAGTGTTTGCATTATTCTTATAAATAACTTCCTGTTCCTCCTCTGAATCACGAAAATCAACCAAAATCCATTCCTTTCTGAATCTGGGCACAAAGGTATCAATTACAACCATCAAGAGATCTTTTTATAGACTTTGTAACTACGGGCCCAAATAAGCCGCTGTTTAAGGTGCGTGTATGTTTTTATTGTCAGTAAGATGGCAGATCACAAGTCCAGTAACCCAAAATTATAATGTTTGGGGACTGAATTTCTGGAGTTTGGTGCCCAAAGCAGTGCAAGGTGAACAGGAGGGCTTTGTCATACAACTCCGTCAGTCCACTTCAAAAGTCCAATTTGATTCGACCTTCTTTTCTCAGTGTATGGGTTTTTCTAGGTCAAATATATCCTTTGAGGTTAGAGCAAATGCTGGAAAGTTTTATGATATGGATACACACCTACCAGTGGCATAACTGCAGTGTCAACAGACGGAATAATCTACATCTTCATAAAATATGAAGCAGTAACTTAAGGACAGTTCATTTCAGTATCAAACATTGAACATTTTCCCTTTTCACTACCGAGTTGACTTTGGATAAGTTTCAATGTTTTGGGTGCACTGAATATTAGGAAACATGTGTTTCCAGTGCTACAGCAGGGCCTCACTGGAGGTTTCAGCTTTGATGAGCAAAACACCTTGAGGCTTGTTTGGAAAAGCCTCAGTGGCGACCACAGCGACCTCGCTGGTATTGGCATTTGTCTGCGTGGGACGAGAGCCAGCCTTAATGTGACCAGGATTTATGCAGCGTCTTGGTAGGGAGAGATTCGTTTATTTTACCAGAAAAAGAGAGCAGCCTGGAAAGGAGGGTGAGAGCCGAAAACATGACTGGAAAGCTCAGATGTGCTTAAGAACATATTTCTCCCCCTTGGAGAGTTCAGTTTTGAATAAAGCGCTCCCTGGGCTCTCACACTTGTTTGCCAGATGTGGTTTTCCCATCTTTTAGAGCGCTAATTGTGTCCCAACTGGTGTGTTTTATGGCTTCGCCTGTACCTGTAGCAGAACAATTAAGAATTCAATTGCGCCTCTGGAGAGAGAGAAGGGACAGAGGTGGGGAGGAGAGCGGTGGCCCCAGGGAAATGGCAGGACGTATTATGCCTTTACAAACCACCGTGCCTCATGAGCATTAATACCTGCAAAACAGATGTTGTAAACACCCTTCCCAGACTACCAGCACATGTTTCCCTGCTCAAAAGGCCCCTTTTAATACTGCTGGCATTACTAATCTAAATCTGCTGTGGGGAGGATTATTGCCCTATGTGTATTGCGCGTACGAGTAGGGGGAAAATTCCCTCCTAACATCCAGAGCTCAGTGTTTATGCTCATCTGGGAAACCGGCTCATTTTTCTGTTTGGATTTTGCAGATAAAATGATAGTTTAGGAAGGTGTGGCCTGCTGTGCACATGGTAAAGGTATAAGCTGCAGTGTTTCCATCTGAAGCCCGTTCATGGGAGTTGAAGGAGCCGCCCCCTTCCTGGGAGACCTTCTGCCTTCAGGCATGCCTCTCGTCTTTAACTCAGCTCACACAGCAGCTCCCGTCGCTGGGGGTCTGCCCTGTATGCTTTATTGCAATATGTTCATCCCACCGACTGATTTTGGTTTAAGCTGATAAATACAGACGTGCTGCCAGTGTTCATCAGCTGCTTGTACTCCTGTCCTGGCTGTATATGGAGAACTGAATCATGTATCTCCGAAGCCGTGAGCTGCTACACATCTAATCAAAGAACTATAATTCATTGTAGATATGAAATGATAGAGACAGGGGCTTATAACATATATTCTGCAACAGGCTATCCAATCTTTTGTCATCAGGAGTGCCCAAAGTGGCCTGGTAATATAATGATGTGTTACTGAAAAGCTTCCCTTTGTGTCAGGAGAAATACCTTAATGAAGATTGCTCTGAAAACTCGCAGGTTGGGTCTGTGTGAGTCTCTGGAGCGCTCTGTCACAGAGAGAATGTGAAACCTTAATTTACTTTCCTTTTTAAGAAAAAAGAAAGACCTGAAGCCTGAATTCATGTTGATTGGTTAAGAATTGTGCGTGTTTGTTTTTAATATCTGTCAGAAGAGAAGAGGGTTTCTCAATATCATGTGTTAGGTGGGTTTGCAGGGGCCCGGAATTATTCACCCAGGCTTCAGGTCTGTTGAGCAGACGGTTCCATGCACCAAATCCCAGAGCTCTCTAAAATCCGATACAGTGCTGGAAAAACAGTAGCAAAGTTAGCAGAGAAGTAAAGATAGTGATTTATATGGGAGGTGAAAAATTATCCCTTGAATGCCTCAGCAATATTTTGTGCCTTGAAAAAAAACCAATTTCTACTCCCTCCTACTGTCACCTTGCCCTACAGAGAAAAGTTTTAATACATTTTTAAATGAGAAAGCAAAAAACTGCTGTGCTCTGTTCTGTGTTGCATTATTAAAGAGGAGATGTTGGGTCATTACTAATGCAGTAAAGCACCTGGACCTTTGCACTTTGTTTAAACATGCATATCTTGGAGAGGAGATTACAGGAGGATAAAGTACAATATTTTTCAGACTTAAGTGAGCTCAGGGTGAAGGAGTGTATTAAAAAACTAAAAATGTGAAAGCCACTTATTGCACTTGCCAAATTTAAGTGTTAATGTTAGGTTTGTTAACTTAACCTTTGTTAAAGTAAGGACCGTGGGTCTGTTACTGGAGCGTTGGTCAGGGAGAAGGCGTTAGCCATGAGGTGTTGCACGCTCTGCGGGCTCCCGGGGCTGAGCCCACGCTTCTCATGAAACCCTCATTCAAAACCCTCCCAGTTCTTGGAAGCAGAGTCAGGAGTTGCTCTGGGGCTGCGGCGGCTCCTCCAGCTGCTGCGAGCACAATTCCAGGCAACGCTTGCTGACAGGGACTTATTGGCCACAGCTGCCACTGGACTCAGTGAGAAGAAATGCAAAATATCTCCAAAAAACAGAGGCCAGCCAGCAGAGAACAGTGCAGTCCCAGGCCCGTTGCGTTGGCCACTGCAGCCTCCTCTCTTTCTGGGCTCCGCTTCTCCGGGTGCCTGAAACCCGCTCAGTCTTCCCAGCAAAGCCGTGAAATTCTATTTAGGGGTAGAAATGTTTTGCTTTCACAACTGCCCCTAACAGAACAGCCCAGGGCCTGTAATTGCCATGAAAAGCCATATGATCAAGGATATTTTGCTGAACCTTTCAGGTTTTGCCTGAGAAACATGCGCGCCGTACGATGTAATTAGTGCCGCCATGTCTTACTCCTGCAGCACATCACACAACATCCATCGTCTTGGAGCAATTGCAATTCTGGGCTGAGACGTTCCCAGACAAATGGAAAAAGAGTGTGCTCACCCAGATGGATAAAAAAGCCTCTGGTAATGACAGACAAACTGTGTTACAGGACAGGAATGTCATGCATGATCAGGTATTTCAGCTAGAGCATTTAGTTTTTTTATTTTCCCTTCAAGTCTTTTGGGAAGGTGGGTTCAGCAGCTCAAGAAAAGAGATGCCATAGTTTCTGACAAGTTAATTAAGCTTTCACTTCTGAGTATTATATGTATAGTGACGAAAGGAACTTAATTGTCTTTGCAGTGCCTGACAAAACCCAAGAAAAATGCCTGCATATTTTCTCAGTTTTGTCTCTATTTTTGATACTTATTCAGCGTGAGCATTATACTTTCATGGGTTTAATTAAAAGCCAAGTTTTGGAAGCTTCTCAAATGTTAGTTTTGGTACATAGATGTATGCATTTAAAGAAATATTTATGTGAAACCTAAAGCCTAAAAGGAATGAGAGAGGCTTTAAAACGGATCAGCTGCTTCCCTGTATCTCTTTTGTCCAACTACCTCCCACCTCCTGGTATTTAAGATAACTTCTGAAGAGGTGAGAAAGCTGCTTAGGCCAGTTCCAGGGATTTATGAACTCTGAGTCCTCACACAAACACGACAAGCAGTTCTTCCTTTGTTAAGCACAACATTCAACTTTGGATTTCTCTGCATTTATTTTTCAATCATTCCGTGCAGTACGTAAGCAAACTGCAGGTTTCTAAATAGCTCCATAAACAGTTACTGGAGGATTTTATTTTATTTTTTTTTCTACCTTCAGCCATTTTGGTTTTTGCTGTGAGGGTTGTTATAATATAGTTGCTATAAAATCGAGACTGGTACAGAGAGCACAAATAACAAATGATTATTCATTATTTTACGATAATTCAGTGATGCAAGAACTGAGATTATAAGGGAGCTGGTTAAAAACAAATAAAAGGAGTGCTTATGCTCACAAGGTATAATAAAGCATTTCCTAAGCATCCTTATCTGTTCCCGTGAGGGTACGGGACGAGGCTGGACTAAACCTGTGGTTGTATTTACTACAGCTGATTTGGGGTCTTCCAACCTTTGCAACAAAAGCGTTGGAGGATTTTATGCTGAACTTTTTTGCTGAACTTGCGAAGATGGAGGTGAAATGCCGTGAAAAATTTACAGGTCATTGCGAGAGAGGGGAATGCCAATGGCTGAAGGGTTGGACAAGGGAGAAAAAAAGAATAACCAAAAGGGAGCCCAAGGTTGGACAGGGTGGGCTGTGTGCCATCTCTAGTAGGAAGCAACCCTTTAATTGATGGCCTCTTCCTAGTGCTTATGCCAGGGCACTTTCCATGGATGTAATGTTAAAGGGAAGCCATGAAATTTTATAAACCTGTCTGAAGAGAGCATTTTATGAACAGGGACTCTCTGTAGGTGTTTGCTGAAGAAGGGAAAAGGGATTAAGCTATGGCTTTTCATGCAGAGGCAGGACTTCTTCCTAATTGCTAGTGAGATCTTCCTTATGTAAAAAGTGTTCATGCTGCTCTGCGCTTGGACAGTTTTTCCTGGAAACCCCTGTTGGAGCGGGTACATTAAACAGTATTTCAACCTCTGGCTCAAAACTTACTGGAAATGCAGTTATCAGCCTAGGAGAGCGATAGAGATCTCGGGCAGGATGGGCAGAAGTTTGGCTGAGCACGGAAGTATCAGAGGCTCATTTAAAGGAGCATGCGTGTGTCAGCAGAGGTGCTTGAGGCAGGAGGAAGAGTTGACTATTTATTTATTTAATTACACAGCTCTGCAAAAGCCTAGAAATCCGATAGATTTTTAAACTGAATCCTAGAACAAGCTTTTTTTTTTTTTCCCTCTCTTTTTTTATAACCTTTTAAATTGCTAGACTAAAATATGTATTAAGCAGCTCCAGACGTGGCAGGCTGCCTAGGCAGCACACAAGCTCTTGCTTTTCTTTCTTGCAATCTTCTGTTTCAAGCACCACCTAACGGCTTCGCTGCAAAACGCAGAGCGCGCATCCCCGCGCAACAGCTGCCAGCGGTTGCGCCGCGGATCGCTGCGAGCAGAAGCAAGCTGCAGAACTTAATAGATCAAATACCAGTCCAAAAATGTAATAGCTGGAGGGAGTTGGCCTCCGTTTTTATAGCATAATACAGCTCCTAATGCCCAGGATATTATGATTTCACTGTGTAAATGCATTATACTACAAAGTAAGCATTCATCGCCGCAGACAGAGTGCTTGGCTCGAATGATTTGCCTAATAGAAACGGGGAAGTCTTAACTGTTTAAAACTTCTCTATAACGTTTCGAAGGGAAGCACTGCGCTTCTTATTTCTCTCCTTTTGTTAACATTTTCAGCAAGAGGGAGCACAGAGCAGGAACATTGCCCAGCTTGGCTTCCCTGCCACTCGAATACGATTTTTGCATCATTAAAGCATATCAGATGTGCTGCTCCCATGCTAGAGGCACAGCCACAGATAATTTGATAAGGCAAACATGCATAACATAGGCTTGTATCAATAATTAGCTTCTTCTAATACTGATGTTCTAGGGAGCCTGGGAATCTGGCTTTCCCAATAGCCCATCTGAGCTGCTGTCTAGGAGCCAGGGTTTCTAGTAAAACAAGTAGGCAAATGACCCGACAGGAACGAGTCCTGTCACATTGATGTGTTCCCCAAATCATTTTGATTTCAGCACGTCAGCATTTTTGAACAAAGCAGAATTTAATCAGAAACTCCTGCAACAGCTTTAGTTTTGGCCTCAGTAATAATTCTTTGTGGTTAGAAAATGCCATTTCTTTACTCTCCTGTCATATTTCTGTCCTTTCCTCTGCTCCTCTGTTGCTTTTTTCTTGCTTCCTTTATGTTTTTGAGCATGATCTCGCTGCTGCCAGGTCTCATAATGTTGTTTGGAGCCTCGTCATATATGGTATTCTTCCCGAAGCCGCAGCCCTGTGAGTGTGTCAGGCTCTCAGTCTGAACTGAAGCGAAAAAGGACGCTTCCATTCCTCGCCGGCTTGAGAGAGAATCCGAAAATACAAAAAGTAGCAGTTAGAAAGTGTTATTTCAAAACTGTCTCCTAGTTTTGGAGTAAGAGAAAGATCTAGCTCTGGTTTCTAAACGTCTGAGGCTGGCGCAGAGACCTGTGTTCTGATCTCTGCTTTTTTGAAATTGCCTAAAAACTCTTAACGTTTGAGCGAAGAAGGTGTAGGTGTCATAAAGCTGTTATGTGACACAGAAGAATTAGCCTGGAACATCTCGAGAGAATCACAGGCCAGAAACTGCAGGGTTTGAATAGCTCTCTGCTTTCTCTCTCTGCCTCCCCTTACACATGTCCGTATGCACCGAGTCTCTAAATCTTGAAATCAGAAATTAAAGATCACTAGTGCTGCAGGTATTTGCTGTCTCTGAAATCAGCATGTGTTTCTGGTTGTGTTTAATTAGGAGGGACATTTTACCCTCAAATTAACCTTTGTCCCACACAATTCTGCCGTTATGCAACCTTTATTGCTATGAATCAGAGATGCTGGACCATGAACTTGAAATGATATGTATTTAAAATAAAAAAAAAAGGTAAGTAATTAATTCCACATGATAGTGAGTTTCCTGAGAAGACAGGGCGTGGGGGAGTTACAGGCCAGCTGAGAAGCAGAAGAAAGTAGGGGTTTTAAAAAGAATTTCTAGTATCTTTTTCTATTTTTTCCTAATCCAGGGACACACATTAAATGCACAAGGAGTGGGAGTAGCACCTGTTCTGGTATCCTCGCAGAGGAGGTCCAGAGTTGCACACCTTGTTTGCTGTCGTTCTGCTCAGAAGTTGTGTAAGTTTTTGCTGGAGTGGCACAAATCCAGTGAAGCGTCTGGTCCGTAGCCTGCTCCACGGCTTCTCAAATAGCAGTTTCATCCAGGGATATGAGGGGATTACATGATATAATTATTTCATACAACGTGCGCTGCAGCTCTGGCTGAATTTTAAACTGGAGGCTGCTTCAATTCCGATTTGGAGAGCGGCTGCTCCCGTCGCACTGCCTTAATTGTGGTCTCGGCTGCGCTGGACCCCAGCGGGTGTCGGAGCCCTCTCCCTGCCCGCTGCGGGAATACCTGCAGCGCCTCTGGACGTGCTCAGATGCAGCCTGGCAGGTACCTGGAGGGCTCTCAGGCCATATAGGCCGTATGTTTTGAGAGATTTATGTCCTTCCAGTGGAAGTGGCTGGCGAGAGGGCTTGTACTGGATTGCAGCGAGGATTCGGTGGTCCCAGGTCAAAGTCACGGGCAGGTGCTACAGTCCTTCTGGGGGATGTAGTACATGCAAACTAACCAAAAGCTGCAAAACTGTTAGCACAGGGTTTAGATGTTATCTGCTTTTTATGAAGTAGCATTTTCATTTTTAAAAGCTTCTAAGCACGCACATTTTTTAAAAGGTATCCAAAACCAAAACGCTGAGGCTGCAAGTGCAGGAGCCATGGAGTTCTCCGGAAGAAAGGTACATTTTTCAGACTATCATTTTCCACGTGTATTTATAAAAAATTGTACTACCTCATAATTACAAATGAGTTTTAAAATGAGTACAGTAGAATTTTTATTTTTCCAGTGCAGTTGAAAACTCTGCACAATTCACCTTAAAGAAGTTGTGTTCAAGGAGGGACAGAGGTACCTGAGCAGGGACATTCATTCCTGCGGTTTTCTCGGAGACTTTATGCTCTGTATTTAGTCTCTCTGGCAATAACCTATTTTTAAGAGGTTAAGTACTCATTAAGATAAGATGGAGCGAAAGATGGAACACACTGTAAAGGAACATTATCCATAAACTAATTTAGAGCTCAGTCACATGAAAGCCAAGCCCAGCTTTGCTCACACAGTACACGATAATGATATGTTTCAGGATTGCAGCTGAGAACAAATTTGACAGATCTGTGCACCGTGCAATCACATTTGCTAATGTTAGTTTTAAAACAGTAAAAAAATCAATCCCAGTTGAAAATATTTTCTTGGGAAAGCTGAGAACGTGTCTTAGTATCGCCTGGTAATAGATACGGGCACCCATTCAGTAGGAGCGTGGTGCCTTTGCCCTTGCAAGACCTTGCTGCTGGTGGCCCCCACGCCGACTGCTGTGTGCTCAAGCAGAGCTGCCGGGGACGTGGGTGCCGGACCAGCGACTGCTGTGATCGTTCATTGTGCACACCTCCGGACGCCTGCTCCGGGACTGCGCCGTCTGCCCTGGGTGGCCTCAGCACAGGAGCTTTGAGTGACCAGCTCAGGCTACCAAATGAGAGCAGCGACACGGAGCATCCGAAATCTGAGCTTGGAGATCACACAGAAGTCACCCTGCAGCTCTTTCTGCTCTGTCTCGCCTGATATTTCAGCTCTAGAGAGAAGTATGGTATTGCTTAGGTTTAGGGTGTTATTTGGGCATACCTGGCCTTGGTCAGGCAAAATAGCTGCTTCTCCCTGTGCCTTCCTATCTCGCTGAAGGTGCCCACCCTGGATCCCGCTCTCTTTCCCATGGATGATAAGGTGTGTCTGGCAAAACACTCCCTCGGAGGGCTTTTGGATTTTGGAATACGCTCACTCCAAGACTGAATTTGATAATGTCTTGATATGCTGCAAGACATCTGTTTGAGGGGGTTTTTGGAGATGACTGTGAGATTGCTTCCCATAGATGAATGAATAGAAAGAAGCTTCCATAGGTGTTTTGCTGGCTGAGTTCCTGCTGGAACAATTATTTCAGTGCTTCTGGGATTCATTATATTGTGTAATTAGTGAAGGTGTCAGGAAAATTTGAGCCTGAGATAAGCATGATTTTATCACTTTAGCTTTTAATAATAAATATTCTCAGGTCTAAGCTTTGCAAGTGGCTTAGACATGTGGGTCTCAGATGTAGAAGCCACCAGCATTAGCTTTGGGGTAGCAGCCCGTGTATGCGCTGTTACTCTGAGGCAAAGGCAAAATAATTCAAATGAGAGAGCTGAGCTCTCTCTCCGTACTTTATAATCATCACACATTAAGAATTCACACACTGACAGCTAAAACAGCTCAGCCAAATTGGGACAGCTGGTTATGTGTCCAACCCCTGTGATCCTTCCTCCTGTCTCTAGTTCACTTCTTAAAATACAGGTTTACGTAACAGGTCACATTTTTCAAAAGTTCCTAAATCTTTCTAACTTATTGGAGAGTTTTGTAAACTTTCAAAATATCTACAGATAAATTATGCAAATGGTATGGTTAAGAGATTCATCCGAACTCACGCATTTATGTCCTGCTCCTGCAGTCGTGGCAGGGGGAGTTTATGCACATGAGCTGTCTCAGTGGATCATTGTGGTTGTTATTGCAGAACTGGGCCTCGGAGTTAATCAAGTTTTGAAAACATAATTTCTTTCCTATTTGAAATATAGGAAAAAAACCCAATCTCATCTTATGCTTTTCTATTTTCCTTCCAGTGTTTCAATTTTCTTTTATTCAAGTGAATTAATTTTGCTAGCTAAATGCAACACCTCCTCTGGAATGCCAAGCAGAGGGGAATACTGCAGCACGTTTTCATCTTGAAAACAAAATAATTGCTTTAAAAATAGTCCTGTGTTTCTTCATTTTATGACGTGCTCTCTTTAGACTTGATAATCATCCTTTCTTGTACTTGAGATGCCTTCCCTCCCCACACCCACTCTCTCCTATCCCCTGAAATTCTGGGGGAATCGCAGAAGATGTGTCGGCAGCCTTATTCCCAACACTGGCACAGGAGATGGAGGCAGCCAGCCTTCCACAGGGCGTTGGGGAAGAAGGGGTTTTTTTCAGATTTTTTAATATGGTATTAATGTGTTTCAGAAGCCTTCTGCGATCTGCAGCCACGTTTGATGGTCTCTTCTGCAGTCACCACAGAAGTTTGCAAATCCTAGTGCAAGTGGTGGGGCACGTGCATAGGATCACCTGCGCGTGGCTTTACTTCAGGTGCTTTAGTAAAGAGCATTTTGGATGAAAAAACCCCAGACAACACCTATCTTCACTTTGGGTGCAGAGGTGTGGGGAGCTGGGAATTAAAGGAACATGAAACGCTCCGAAGGATGTGATCAAATCATAAAAATGAATTGTTTTGGCTTCAGCAAAACTGACAGTTTAGAGCTAAATTGGCTTTCTGAAACATACCTCAGTAATGACAAATGATGAAAGCAGGTGGAAACAAATCTATCCAGCTGCTGCAGCCGAGGGGAAGTTGGAAGTAGCCTGACTTCAGCAGGTTTCTACATGTTACATGAAAAGCGGTTGCTTGTTCAGATTGCAGAGTTGAAAAGCCCATATTTTCTTAATGCTTTTTTAATGAAAAATCAGATCCAGGAGAACTTTCTCATTCCTTCTGTTTTTAGATTGGCTTTCAAATGTTTCTTAGTTATCTAGGTCACTGTAACGCTGGGCAATTCAGAAATACATGGGGCCCGCTTAGAAAATCTGTTTCAGGAAGGTAAAGGCTTCTGTTTTGATATGAATGACTTTCACAAAGGGAGTTCATTCCTTACATTCTGTTCTTTGTTGTGGCTCTGCCAAGTTATGAGTAAACAAAACACTTAACGTACATTTGTATGATTTGATGAAGATGACGTACAAAGTTTGAAGGGAAAGTTAAAGCTTTTAGGGTGAATAAAAACCCAAGCTTTAGAAGTGGTGAATACTTCTCGCTGAAATCCTGTGAAACTGCAGGTTGTGCAACAGTTCTTGAAAAAGATAAAAAGAGAGGGGCATAGGTGATGCTTCTGTATATTTGCTGTCTTAAGAAATAGGCTAGGAATGAACTGTTCCCTGGTTCGGTCCAGAATCTCTTGTTAAGCAAAAGCTTTTTGTGTATATTTTCAACCCACTTTCAAAGAAATTTTTCCATCCTTTTCAAGAGCCTCACAACCCAACAGAAGGGCGAGGAAGGTGCTGTGAAGTATGATTCTTGTCCATTCGAAATAATAGGAAAAACTGAGACTCATTTAGGTTAGTTGTTAGCTTCTTCAATTTTTACGTAGTTTCTGGCCTGGGTTTCCTTCTGGTACAGACAGCAGGGCAGAGGGGGAACATTTCCTTGGTTTTGGCCCCATGCACCTCTCACTGCACTCGCTTTTCTCTCTGGCAGCTGAGCAAGCGGCGTGCCGGAAATCACCCCTAATCATGGCTCCCAGTGTGGATTTGGAGATGTGATTCACGCTAATGTATCACAGAGCAATTTTCTTCCTCCCTCAAAAATCAGAAACACCAAAAGAGGGAGTGTTATTTTGGAAGTCCAGGTAATTGTCCTCCCTCTCCTTTTCTTGCCATCAGCAATAACCTAAAGGCTTCCCATGAAAATATCTTGTGGATGATTCCAACAGTTAAAGGTATTATAGAAGCTCCCAGAATTTGAACTTTTTTCAAGGGGATGGTGCATGCTCTGCAAAGAATGCAAGAAATAATACTTCCTTCTTAAGTCTGAGGTTTTCAAGGAAAAATACTGGTTTTTTTCTTCTAAGCAGAACAGTGGAAGCTACTGGGCTGTGAACACTTTAAGAAGTGTGGCCCCAAGGTCTAGTGATTAAAGGCTGCTTTAAATGTGCAAGACATTTCTCACATTAAAAATCCCTACAGGGAGACCAGTTAATATTGCAATCAACCTTTGCTAAAATGCCAATAATATATTTTTCTGGTGTAATAAATACATGTTGTGTATATAGATCACTACAGGCTGGAGATTCTTGCGCAGCAATCCTTGAGCATGAATATCTGAAGCAAACCAGTACGCGCACATTAGCAGTAGATAAAAGTCCTGATCACTTGTGTGTAGGTTACCGGAGAGTTACTACCATTTTACTGAGTTCAGAGGAGAGTAGCGTAGGTGTAAAGCAGGGAAACTGCTCTTAGACTTGTGTTGAAAAAGAGGCTGCTGCAGCATGCGGGCTTTTGTGGTTCAGACCATATGAACAAGCATCTAGTAAAATAGATGCAAAGAGTTTGGCGAGCCCTAAGAACGGTGGTGCAGAGCCTTGTCTGAAATCTCAGGCGCTTTTTGAAGCAGCATCAGAAAAACAACCATAAGAAATAAAGCTGAGTTTCCTCTCACCTTGTTTGGAGATTACCCACACACATATGTTTGTCTTATTTGGTTTGGGGTTTTTTTCCCAGGTTCCTGTACTTTATTTTCTTAAGTGCGCAAGTTTACAGAAAGGAGGGCCTCTGTGTTCAGTGGTGGAACCATGCATGTTGAATCTTTGGTAAAATGTCTTAAAATTTGGCTTTTTAAAGCAAGTTTGATGCAGTCCTACTGAAGTACTCACATTTGTACTTTGTGATAACTCAAAACGTTAAGTTACATAGAGATGTGACCTTCCAAAGAGTGCAAACCATGCAGGTGCAGAAAACACCCCTTCCAGCAGGACAGAGGCAGCAAGAGAAGGACAGACAGACAACTCGAGTGTTGAACTGCATTAAGAAAACCCAGACAGCCGAGTTCAGCATGATGTCATCTTACTGGCTCTTTAGGAATCTCTTTGCCATCTAAAAGTCCCTTCCAACCCAAACCATTCTATGATTCTATATAGGGGTGCCTTCAAGGAATAGAGAACCACTTCATTTTAGGGGCGCCCTGCTTTCGTGCCTTGCTTGAATCTGGTCATAGATCCTGGTCAAAGACTTCAGTGATGACTGCACAGGGCTCAAAGGGGGAAAAATTATAAAGAATAAACTAAAATTTATGTCTGAGCTTTTCTTGACAGGCGTCCTATATCGTCAAGCTTTGGATGGAATCAGGCCAGCTTGGCACTTAGCGCCCTGACTGGACATCATCGCGGGTCGTGTAGAGGCCTTTTTTCTTTTCTAAGGAATGCTTCCTTCTCTCTAAAGTCGCCTGAAAATATGCAGATTGCAAGCAAGTATCAAGGCACAATCATGTCAACTATTTATGAAGGGAGGTCGCTTGCAGTGAAATCCAAGCTTTGCTGAATAGAGGGAAAAAACTAGGATGTGTCTGTGGCATAGTGCGCTTCAAGGATCTGAAATACTCTAGAGAAAGGCAAAGTTTTTCCAGAATAAACACCGTTCAACGTCAGCTATACATAAGCAGAGCTGAGGGAACCGAGCTGAGCAATTACAGCACTTTGCAGAGTCAGAAAAGTAAATAGCAGACTCTTACGAGAACAGCCACTGTGATCCGAGCAGATCTCAGAGAAAGAGCTATGGAATGACAACAACAACAACGAAAAAAAAAAGCAAGAGGAGAGTTCAACGTCAAACTGGCAGACTCTACAGTGTCATCTGTAAAATGATATCATCTGCCAGAAAGCCTGCTGCCAATTCATACATTTTTCTGCATTCACAAGTCACAAGTGTGCAGCTGTGAGGCTATTGAATTTCATGACTGTACATTTGCAGCTTGTGAATTTGTCAGTAGGCATTTCCATCCTGATAATATTTGTTGAGAGCTGTGCAGTATGTCTTACCTTTGTATTAGATATGCTTAGTACAGTCTGCAAATGCTAATCAGAGAATCTCTGCTGGACCATAGTAAAAATATCTAAGACACGCTATTTTCTTACTGGTTTGCATTTGTATTTCTTGATTTTCCAGAGCTCTTAATCATGACTGGAACCTCATTGTGAAAAGTAGTTGAATATATATACTGAACTAGGGGAATGCCATCCACTCACATTATCATTATTTTCTATTCTTTACCTTTTTGTGTATAGCACTAAGGAAACCTCATACCCCAGCATGCAATACCAGCATGCAAGAATCTTGTTGGGCTATTATACAGTTGAAATTGGTTTGTTTGGGGTTTTTTTTTATTTATTTAAACATGTTAAAAATACAACAGTGGTGATTTTTCATGTACATTAATTTGTTTGCATTTGTAGACCTCTGAAAAGTAAGGAAAAAGTTCTTTGGTAAAAGAGGAAGCAAAAATATCTGTTTAAAACAGTTTGCTGAAGACCACATAGGAAATCTCATTTTTAGCAATGGTCTATGAACGCATTTCTCTTAAACTGAGCATTCTAGAAATTCTGGGCAAAACTGTGCCTTAAAGGCACAGTTCTGAAGTAAAGGGATATCTGTGTGGAAGAAGGGGAGACCTAAGAAAGTGAGTCTTTTTCGTTTGGAGTTCACTTTGTGATATCTGGGCAACACATTTCGCAGTGGGAACACTGCCAAAAGCCTAGCTGCGTAGTAAATAAACATTTCGAGGAAAAGCTGGCTGAAAGAAGATGGCTAGCCAAGTAGGATCTTGAACATCTATCTATTCATTTATTTGTTCACTTTAATTCTGTCCTTGTATATGGCATCTGTATCTATATGGTTGGCAAATGACAAGTTCACCCACCAGAATCAAAATATAATTAAACAATGCCCTGCTATGGCTGCAAATGCCAACTCTGCCTGCTCTAAAATGTGGTCTGCAGAAGCACCCATCTCACGGGAAGAGAGCAGCAGATCCCGCGGTGTTGCTGTCTCCTCCTAACGGCCAGCCTTCCCCCCATCCCATGCCACGCGAGATCCCCTTCAGGAGTGGAGCTGTCGCACACAGAGGGGCAATTTGTGACTTTTTAGGTTAACGTGATCACGAAACACGCCTTGTGAGAGGTCAGGCACCAATATGAATTATGCTCAGTGGATGTTTGGGATCCCGATGCTTTGGATGGCGATACACCGTTGGGAAGAGGCCACCACCTTCCCTGGCTTGCCCCCGGGCTGAAATAAGCTCAGTAAGTGCAGTACTCTGTTTGCCCTTACGGTAACAGCTCCCACCTAGCAAAGCTCCTTGTGCAATAACTGTTGTAATTTGATTGCTTTCTTCATCACATCCTTGGTGCTGGTGAGTTCAAAGTTTCTCTTAGGGTTGTCCTGAAGGATGCTTCAGCCCACCACGCACTTACTGGAGCACACTCTAAAGAAGACACAAATTGTGAGTTGGGTTTTCCCAGTCTGTCACAATCCGTGGCTGCTGGAGCAGTGAGCTGATTCAAACGCAGCTCTCGCTGGGAGTATTTTTCCCTTGCTGATGTGTCTGCAGTGCCTGGGGAATAACAGAGCTTGCTGAAACCGAGATCTGTTTGCCACAGAAAGTCCAGGTGCATCTTCTTTCTTCCGTGGAGTTGAATTGTGTTTCACTTTCCTCACTGGCTTAGGGGAAGATAACACTAGAAATCTTTTGCTGGCCATAAGTAAATAAATAAACAAACTCCAGAGTTCAAGTATGTGTGGCATCTTGCTCTTCCTTAGCAAGCAGTGTAAACAAAGCAGCCTTTTTTTCGACTACTTCTGCAAAACATTGCCAGTTGATAATGTAGTAGTAATATGAACACATGCCTGTTCAAAAATGTGATACATACTTTTGGGTCTTTGAGATTAGTTCCTCTGAAGTGCTTTTTCTTCGGCTGCCTGACAAAGTTTTTGGCTCCACTTCAGTCTGGTAAGAAGACAGCTGCTCAACTTCTGACACAAATGAAGAAAATTGATGGAATGCCATCTCCAAAATTCCCTTTTTCCTGGCAGGCGCTACTAGACTGAGTGCTAGGAGTCATTCAAAGTTTTGGGCTTTTTTTAAAAACGTTAGTTGGGGCAGGATTTGGGGGTTGCTTGGTTGGCTGGGCTGCTTCTAATAACATTCAACACTTGCACAGACTCTGCATCTCTGCAAACATAACATAGCATTAATACTCAGCTTATAGAGCTTGCTCGCTTAGCTGCTGTTGTGTACTGAATGATCATTAGCATGGTTTTGTATAATGTCTCAGCAATTTATTTATATCTCTTTGCTATGGAACTGCAGGAGACACAAACTCCAGTGGGGGCGCCTGTAAGGATGGGTCTTCATGAGGTGTTTCTGTACGTCTGGGTCCTCCTGGGGTATTTCTTTAAGGAGAGTAGAGGTGCGTGTGGGGGACCAAGAGGAATAATGTTTAGTAGCTAGCAAACTTCGTTTGCTCACCGTGGTATTCCTCTGAGCTCTCTGATCCTCCCTCTAATGCGTGAGTCTAGAGATGCTCTCAGGATTTTGAAGACCACTCATTACAGGGTACCTGTGTGTACGGTTTTAGCTAAGTACAAAGGAAACTCCTTCCATTGTGCTTTGCTGCCATGGTTTTCCTGCTCCTCAAGGTAACGTGAACTCTATTTTCTGTGTTTTCCTCTTGAACTGTTTCCTGAGTCAAAGTTTTCATTCGCAAGAGACCTCAGCTCTTTGGGTCTGTGTAAAGTACACCTTCAGACCCATCCATCTAAAAAGTAGTGACTTTATCACGTTGCTGTCCCGTTACGTCAGAAACAAAACCCTACCCATGTCTAGTTTTAGATTTTACTTCATGATTATCATTGTTGTTGCAAAGGGTTTGATTCTGATACACAGTTTGCCATTCATTTTTAAACCTCCATGGAAAACAAGCTCTGAATAATGCACATGACATATGCTGTCTGTCTTGCAGAGGGAATTGAAGAACCCGACAGCAGTTTGCATTTTTGGAGCTGGAGAATAGAGGCAGTAAGCTCTAGTCAGGAGCTTTTAGGGACTCGGAGGTCAAACCAAGAAGAGGAGTTCAGAGCTGCTCTCGCAGAGACAGTAATTAGATGGGGCACAAAGGATGTGCTCAGAGCTGAAATTAAATATAATCTAGTTACAGTTACTGTTACTTCATAAAGACACCATTTTCCTTGGGATGGTAAAACTTGTGTCCCTCGGATAACAGCGAAATCCCTTACCCCTTACATTTGGCAGACTTAGAGGAATGGGCAGCAGGATCTCATAGTTTTATATGTAAGGAAATGCTAATAAAGGTGGTGCTATTGACTTTGTCATGGCAATAAATGATGGCTATGTGCACAGCTCAACTCAGTTTGCTTTGTTAGATGTGGAATTAATAACTACTATCAATTTTCATTACTCTACTGTTGTTACTTAGCAGTACCTGAAAGCTTGCATGAGGTGGGTGATTCCTTTGCAGTAGCTATTGTGCACATATGTGAAAGTAGGACACACGCTGGTAAAAATGCTTTGTTTCTTTAAAGTAGGTAAAAAAGCTATACCCAAATACGTTGAAGCTTGGCTGCTCTTAATTGAGTATTTTGTAAAGATCGCAAAATACAACTCGGAGAGAAGAAGATTAAATTCTTGCTTGAGGGAAATAAGAAGTTAAAGTGAGATTTTATTAAAAAAAAATTTAAAAAATCATTTTCAGGAATCAAATACTGACACCCCCAATCTGATTTTGACTTCCGTTCTTCATTGTGAACTAGAAAAGGGCTCAATCAAAAAATGCCACTTTTCCAAAAAATATTTGGATGAAAACTCTTTAGTCAGCTCATTCACCAGCCGTTGGGAGGAGGCTGCTCCATGCGCGAGAGGCTGCTGAGCACTCGGTGGCGGCTGCACCGCTTTTGGGGCTGCGTGGATATGGCTCTCCCCTCCCAACGGTGGCGAGGGCCTGCCAGTGCGCGGCGTCAGCTTTGCGTCCGTTAGCGACTGAAATGGGGTACACTTGGGTTGTATTAGCTGGGAGCCAGTTTTCATGTTTTCATCTCAAACAAGTCCTTTTTTTTTTTGTTTTGTTTTAAGAGAATATAAGAATCTGGTTTTTGTCCAGCTGAGCCTCCCCAGCGCGGTGGTTTTGGTTTGGAACCCGTGCAGGTGGGGAGCGCAGGACTCGTGCAGCGCAGTTTACCTTTTAAAGAAATGCAGCTAGCTCCTTTGTCTCTTAGGCAACTGCAAAAATAACTCCATCAAGAATAAACCTGCAAACAAGGGCGAAAAAGCAGAACTGTGTGAAGACATGAAAGACGCTGGTTTAAATAGTCCTGTAAAGCTATTTCCTCCCCTTGTACCGTTCCGAGGCTGTAAGGATGTGCTCTGATTCTTAAACACAAATACTGATGTGCATAAACGCAGAGATTTTGTATGTATAGATCTGCAAATTGCTAAGATAGTAATACCTGGATATTTTATGGCACATCCTTAAGTCAATAGGCAAAAGGTTTCTGAATAAAAGCCTTAAAATTACGTTATGAATTATTAAGTATCCCCTCTATTACCTTGGAATTATAAAAGCATAGAAAAATAGGAAGGAGAATTGAAAAGCATCAATCTCAGGTCCTTTAAAAATATAATACTAATCATTTGAGCAGTGTACAAATCTTTTATTAAAGGTAAAGAGGAAGCCATACTTTTTTATTAACTTGGGGATATGTTCAATCCACATGATTAAAAATCTCATTACTGACTCAAGTCAGGGAAGTGATTTATTACTGAAACAAAATAGAAGGCATTTTGCTGCCCATAGCTGTATTTATCGTGAAGGAAACTATCAGGTGGTATCTACTTTTGTGCGTTAGGTATTTCTAAGGGTGGATTAGATTTGTCTGGGAGTGGTGGGGTTTCACTGCAGTCTGCAGCTGAAGTACTACTACCTTAAGAGGGAAAGCCTGAACCAAAATTATGGCTACCAAGAGATTCATTTTTACTCTATTAAATTTAGATGAAGCAAATGATTTTGTCTGATTAGGTAATAGGATGTGCAAAAATTCAAGATTTTATACATAGGTACAGTTCAAGTGTAGCTAATACTGTAAAGCAAGTGTTTACCTGTAGGTATTTCAGGGATTCTTCATGTATTACACATACTAATATTTATTGATCAGTATAGTATAGATATACTGTTCAAAAAGAGCCCTTGAAGTGAAGTCTCAGTTTGCAATGATAAAAAATGATCGACTCAATGACGTTATTTCCAGAAATACTATCCTACTTAGGGAGATATATCTACGGAATATATATAATATTTTTCTCCTTCCTGAACCTTAAGCAGGTGAAATATTTTGTCTAAACGTTGGGCAGCTATATGGCTGTCTTGTACCTGAAAAGGGTAAATGTCTGCAGCATTGAATTATAGCCAGCATAAGTTCCAGTACTATTTATATGACATCCTACGATGTAAAATGGAGATAATACTGAATTTATTTACATCACAGCAGCTGTGGAAAAACTGGATTATACACACTTGCATATAAAGACAAGGCATTAAATGGTGCCATCAATTCCTGCAAGCCAGCAGAAATAGCTTTTCCCTTCCCGATAACCATGCCTGGATGGTTCCCAAGGCTGAGTGCTAGTTTTGCACATCCCACAGGAAGTTTGGATTCTCTCCTGCATCGTGGGTGGAAAATGCCTGGTATTATCATGACAGGTGCAATAGGTATTGAAACGTAAACCTTTCACTGATCCTGGGTAACATATTGCCAGTCCTGGGCTTTGCTCCAGAAGAGTGTTTTGGGAGAAATTACATGTCTTGAGGAAAAGAAACATTTCTGGAAATAGGTTGCTTCAGAAATTTGGCAGCTCTTCAGATGTTCAAAATGTTAGAAGCAGTCAAGGCAGAGATCGAACGGGGGGTGGAGGAAGGCAAAGAAAGCAGCTAAAGGTGCATAATGTATTGTAGAACTGTGGGAGAGTTCTGTTGCACAAACATCATGGTCATTTAAGGAGGGATTCATGTGGCAGTTTGCAAAACTGTGATAACAGAATTCGTTGGGCACCTTTACTGGTCTCACTCGTTCTCAGTCCGCTGTTCTACTTCCATCTGGATTTGGCGTTTAATGCACTTCACATTCCACTCACCAATTTCAAAACTTCATATATTAAAAAATAACCCAGGTGTCAGAGCGTTTCCAGTTGCTCAACTTAAAACTGTGTCTGGATGATCTCAGGAGAGAGCCACTGTAAAACGTTTGTGCATGTGAGGTACAGAAATGCGGAGGGACCTGAGGGGACTTTTTCCAGAGGGTAGGATGGAAAAGCTGTTCTCGAGGGAGGAAGAGGAGGAGGAGGAGGTCTTCAGCTTCCAGTAACACCTAGCAAGTCCAGTAAGGCGGCAGTAGGCGTGGCACACTCAGCAAGTCCCATAGACTTCAGGTAGTTTGCAGGGCAGGAGTAAATATCCTATGTAAATTTGCAGGCCAAGCCTGTGTAAATGTATTTTCAACGTGAGAAGTTCCAGGATATCAGAGGGCATAGGAAAGAGAGGGGGGGTTCATGCTTCTGCTTGCGTTTGGTTGGTCCGCGCTAATTAAGCTATGGGACTTTATGAGGAATGGCAGAAAAAGAAAAATGCCACCAAAACATCTTTTTAGATTTCACTTAAATCTATCTCCAAAGTGGGTTTTGTTGTCATAGTTTTGGCAGTTGAGGGAGGATCCTCAAGAG
Source organism: Phalacrocorax carbo (assembly GCF_963921805.1). Lineage (NCBI taxonomy): Eukaryota > Metazoa > Chordata > Aves > Suliformes > Phalacrocoracidae > Phalacrocorax > Phalacrocorax carbo. The sequence continues at coordinate 3,619,345 of NC_087517.1, forward strand.
AACAAGAACTTGTTTTCTCTGGAAAATATGCTTTTCTTTCTTTTTTTCTCCTATATTTGCACATAAATGTTGTTATGTTTTCATTTCCATCTGGAAGGTACAATCTTAATCTGAAATCTTTATGTCGTAGCTTTATGAAATAGCATCAAAGTAGGTGAAAATGAACACATTAAACATCATCTGATGATTAACAGGATACTTTTAAGATCTTGCTTTATCACATGGAGGAGTCTGTGTATGTAAATCCGTTACATGCCAGTGTCTGCTCAGTCTGAATCCTTCCAGAATTTCTCCTGCTTTCAAAGGAAAGTTTACAGGAGTGTTTTAGATTGGGTTGGGAGCGTGACTGTCCGCATTTCTGTGCTTAGGTCTGCACCTTGGAGGCCTCAGCACCGACCCTTTTGCTCTGTTGAGATGACCCTGTTGGCTTTCAGCGCTCACTAACGTCAACGTAGCCTAGGTCGTTCCTTGCATCATGTATTGTGGATGGCAAAGCATCAGTTAGACAAGGTGAATTTAAAAAAAGGTCGGTGTATATGCTAAAGGGGATAACTGCTTACTTCTGAGCTTATGTGAATTTTGTTTTTCAGATGTTTACCTTCAGGAATATGCTTGGCAACTGATAAATATTTGCCCAAGATACTGCATTCTGGTTTTCATCTGCCAGACTCTGATTTTTCTCTTCATAAATCTGTGGTAAGTTAGTATTTGTGATTGGGCTTGAGCTTAGGTTTACTTCAACTGTATTTTGTTATAACCTAACATAATTTATAATATAATTTATTGTGAAGATATTGGAGAATCTGATTTTGAAAATCTGAGAAAAAGGAATAGAAAAATCACAGAGCTAAATACTCGCCCAAATCGTCTGTCTAACAACTATCACGCTGATAAGTTTGGATTAGGATCTAATTTACGGCTTATCTGTATTGAAACTTTTCTGCATTTCTCACACCGTCGAATACCAAGTCAATGTCAATGATTTGACATTGCTTTCAAAAAGTACAATTATAGTATATTCTGCAGAAGAGTTATGTTTCACAGTTGTCCTTTGTTATAGTTGGCAATAAGTTTCACACGGCTTGGTTCAGAGCTAACTTTTTTTTTCAAAACATCATTCGATAAGATGCTCTTAAGTCTTTGCAATGTATTACAAAAAAGCTTATCTACCAAACCAGCTCCATAATTGTATTTGTTTATGTATATGTGCAAGCATGTATTTTATGCCTATAGATTGAGAAGTATGGAAAGTTTTCAAGGTCAATGCCGGAATATGTGCCAGATCTGAAAAGGTGACTCTCTGACAGGTATGTGATAACTCAAGAACTGCCATAGAGATCACAAGAGCTGTGAAGAAGAACATGCTGTTGAAAGGGAATAAAAATACGTATTTTTGTTCAAACATTTATAGTCTGCATGAGCAGATCGCTCTCGACAAGGTCTGGACTCTTTGTGGGGATCGTTGCACGTTATGAGAAGGCCTTTTTGTTCAGGCTTTACCTGGTGGCTTCTCAAATATCTCTGTGGCTTTTCAGGCTGGTGTTTTGTGTCTTGGGCTGAACCCTGGGGCTACGAATGCTTCTGCTTTTAACTTCATCCCATGCCAGCACAATGCTTGTCTAAAACCAGGTTAGAGAAAAGCAGAGACTGAAACGGAAGAAAGAAAATTACAGTTAGATAAGGTCTATAAGAGCCTGTTTTACATTGCGCCTTTCTCCCACGTTCGTTGCCTGTAACTTGCCGTTCAGGGTGCGACCGCAGGGGAATGTTTGTCTGCTGTTGTAGAAACGAAGCATAGGCCAATGGATTACCGATCCTGACGGGGGCTGTGGCAGAATAAGGGCTCTGTTTTCAAAACGCCTTTAAATATGTAGGCAAATAAGGACTCCTATGGAGAGTTTAAGCAGATTAGGCAGGTAACTCCTGTTGATTTCTTATGAAAAGGCACACTTTACATCTTAAACTTCTCTGCACTAGCTGAAGGCTAAATGCTGTTCAAATCCATCACTGCTGTTTAATGTTTTTGAAATACCAACAGTATCTCCTGCCAGCTAATGTTCTCGGGTAGTTTGTGGATGTAAGAATTTGTGTAATAGTCCAAATTCTCCTGACCGACACGTTTTTCCTCTCTAGTTTAATATCTGGGACACAAGAGCGATGAGACCTCTATTTTTCTTTCTATGTACTGATCTGTATCTGACAGGAGCGAGTGAATAAGTCCTAGCCAGATTGTCAGGACATTTGCCACAGCTCTGGAGGGTGCCTCTTGTCTGACACGGGACTGAACTGATGTGGAAAGGAAAAAAAATATAATGAATACAGGCCTCTTCATGAAACAGCATTCTTGGGTTTTTTAGCCAACCTCCCACAAGACTTCCAGGTCTCAGCCTGTTGGGTTAACAAGAGGCTCGGGGCAAGACCAGCCGAGAGGTGCCGTTTCGCAGCGTGGCAGCCTACGTTACCAGATGTGGTTGAACCTCTACTGTTAAGGCTTGACCGCCCCACTTTTAGGAATTCCACAGCCTGCTGGACAGCAGACATTTTAGGAATTTCCCAGCAGATAATGGTTTATCTAGTCCTTTTGGATTTACTGCCTTAAAAGTAATACTATGTTTTGACAGATGGTGTCAGCTTCACCACAGATCTAAGACATGTTTAAGATGTTTGCCTAAAATTACAAATTTTTGGAAGAAAATATTAACAAGAAACATTAATGTGCACTGTTAATATTGTATTCAGCAATAACTTCCGCTTTATTTGCTCCTAGCTTTGATGCAGTATACCCCAGGTCTGGCCAAACCAAGAGAGCTGTTGGAGTTGTGTATTTGCTCCTGAATTTTAGGAGGAGCAGTGCTGCAGGCAGCATGACACAGGCCATGGCAATGGTCACTTGTCTTAACTTTTATAGTTATACTCTTTCTGTGACTGTTGTAAGACACAAATTTAATACAAGAGACAGTGAAGCTGTGAGCAGCATGCCTAGTCGAGTAAGTCCTCCCGCCTCTGCTGGGAGCATGTTGCAGGAGCCGTGCTTGGCTCAGCATGAAGCCATTTGAAATGAATGTTCAGCACTTCACAGCATCAGTCGCTGATCATAAACCTCATGTCATGGATGGGGCCTGAAACCCAAAGTTTTCAGCTCTTTGGAACTGGGGTCTGTCTTTAACTGGTCCAGAAGGACATTTATGGGGATACTTCAGAAACAGAGGTCCCAGCCCTACTGTGACTCACCTTAGTGTTATTACGTGATTTCTTCAGATTCCTTCAGTGGTACTGCTTTGGTGTAAAGGTACTAAAGAAGCAGGCTTAATGAAGTAATTATAATTAATATTACATAGGGGTTTAGGGCCCTCAGGCAGGAGTCTTAATATCACGGTCTAACACTTGATTTAAGAGAACATCTTGTATGTATTATTTACACCAGATATTAGACCTGCTGTGCCAGTGCCAGTGACTGCAGCCCAGGGGATTTATTAGCACCAGATATGCTATTTATTTGGAAGAAATTCCATGTAAGTTACAAAATAAGTTTTGAAATAAATAGATCTTAATATCAGATAAATGATGGATGAAGGCTTAGTTCAGACTGGCTCCTTGATCGATCGGGGCAAATGCTCTGCTGGAGGTTTAACACTAATGCAGCACAGTGGGGGATTTTTAAGATATCATCCCCAATCTCTGTCACGTAGAGCAGTGGTACATTGGGCTTCTGGAATCCCACTGCAGAGGTTGTTTGGACTTTGAGAGATTTCAGCTCTTCTTGTGTTTACTTAAGTACACTTAGCTCTTTTTCATGTTCAAGTAGCTTCAGAAACTTTAACTGATTTTGTTTATTGATAAGGCTGAAAGCTTGGGTCAGGGTGAAGAGAAACCAGTTACAGCTGTGAAGCGGGATGGGAGCAGCAATCCTCATGTGTAGGTCGTGGAGTCAAGTGGGGGTTCTTGGGTCAAGCTGGAAAACCCCTTAATGTTCTGCAGGTCCCCAAAGTCTTTCTGTGGTGGGAGGAGATAATGTTTTCAATTTCGTTTTAAACATAGCTTTTTTTTTTTTTTTCTTTTTCTCGAATGACTAAAACAAGAAGTGTAATAACTGGAGGCAATATGGGAAAAGCCTGAATGTGGCAACGATGAAGTCCTGATCCTGAAGGTGCACATATGTTTGCCAAAAGTGCTGCATGAAGACATTTAAAGTTCTGGATCTGGGGCTTGTGCGATAACTTTCCTGTGGAAATAATCTTGGGTTTTTCTCCAGCCAGGCAGCTGGAAATCCCAAAATACAAGGGACTGATTCTCATGAAACATTTTGGCTCTTTGGGTTTGTTCCCTCTGCCTCCCATTGGTAAGCATGTGCAGGTTTCCCTTGTGGTGGGAGAAGACTGAAATGTGGCCTCGTTATGAAGTTTTGCTGGCATAGCTATGTTTGCTCCAGTTGTGAAAAAATCACGCCTCTAGATCATATCCCTGTGCAAAAGTCTCTGATGTGGATGCAGCTACCCTGACCAAGGAACCCGTCTGCTTTGCTTATGTTCCTAAAGCTGATGTTACTAAGCCGGCAGGAAAACTTCCATGAGCATATGCTGCTTCTACTTTGGGGGCTCTGTCTGTGTAACTATAGGAGTGTACAGAGCCTTCCTTGTGCAGGTGAGGCATAATTTATACAGTAAGTATAGTTTTCTATAAGTGCTGCAGGTGAACTTAGTAAAAAGCATAGTTTTGCTGATGCTGCTATTCTTGGTTGTAGGTTTTTTATCACCTGTATTGCTGCTGAGGCCAGTTATTTCTTGATCCATAAACGTACAGGGGTAGTTGTAAATTTAAAGTACCTTAATTTCATAAAGGAGAATGTGACTTTTGCATCATCTTTTTGGTCCCCCAAAGAAGAAAGTAGAGCTTTAAGTTTGGGGATGAATATACTGTTTTCTGTGGCATCTACGAACCTGTATGTACTAAGTAACAGCGTGTAGTCCTGGCAAAGATTTTGAAAAAGAACTCGGGCAAATACAATCTAGGTCAAAGCAATTCTCTTTCTGTTTCTGCTCTGGCCTTTGATTTATCACTATTCTTTTATATTCATTTCTTTTCAGCACATGGGAGGAATACTGCCCACTGCGCTCCAGCTAACTAGCTGATTTATGGCTTACTTCCTATACACCCCAGTTTAATTAGGATGTTACTATTTCCTGCCCCTCATTACACTAAACCCTGATCACCGACTCAGAACTGGAAGCAAATTATTATCAAAGCACAGAGGAATACAAGCTGCTAATTCGTTTTGGTCTCTGCTGGAAAATTGAAATTGTACGTATTGCAAAGTGCTTTACAAAGTGTATTATGTGGCCTGACAGAGAGCTTGGATGTCTAACTGTTGCTTTTCAGAGGAGAAAGCTTTTGTTATATTATTAATTATACATAACCGTATATATATTAATTGTATTATCCCTTCCTCTTAGGACAGAGAAAGGGATTCATGCGGGCAGTTCAGGTGGACTGGCTGCAGATCAGGAAGGCTTTTACTTTTACACCATGGCTGCATGTTGTGGGAGAACATATGTCCCTGCAGCCACAAGGGAAAACAGGAGAATTTTTAACAGGGGTTAACTAGCACAAGTTAAAATCCTGGTGCTGAGAATACAAGTTGTAATTTTAGTATGTGTCAGCTGGCTGAGTTAAACCCTAGGTTAGAGGATTGCGGCAATATAGTATTTTGGCAGTGTTTTGTTTGCCAGGAGATAAAAAAACCCACAACAACAAAGAAATGAATCCTGCATCTGTGCCTTTCTTGTTTAGATTTTAATAACAGCAAGTGGGGCAAATTCCCCAGCTGCGCAAAGGGGTTCACAGCTACTTGAGTCAAAGGAGTCCTGTTCACTCGTGGCAGGAGGGGCTCTTTCACATGAGGGTGGCAATGGCTGGGAAGCAGCGAGGCAGAGGAGAGCCTGCGGCAAGAGGTCTTGTTTGCTAGAGGGCTTAAACTGATTTAAATTCAGAGCGATTTAAATTCTTCCTTGGCTATGATAGCATTTGCCTCCATGTGCTCTCTGAAGAGTTGGGGAGTTGTCGTGGAGAAATGTAGATGAGTTGCTTGGAGCTTCAGCACACAAGACGATGAAAAATATCGCTATAAAAACAAAACTGAAGGAGTAAGTCGCTCGTGGCGTGTTCGGAAAGGGTCCATCCTTGAGCCATGCAACCTTAACACGTGGCGTTAAGGCCGTTGATATAGGCAGTGCATTTTGGGCCGCAGTCCCCTGGGGACACGGTAAGGTTTTAATGGAATACAAAGCCCTGCTAGGCTTGTTGACACATCATCAACGCAGCTACTGGCGTAAAGGACAGCAGAGTGCAGCGCTTCGGGTTCTCCACATTATCCTGGGCCGACACCTATCATATATGCAGGATATCGTTGTCCCTTTTTTGTGGTTTTAAATTATTAAGGCCAGTTAACCATGTGCAGCTGTGATACCTGTATGGAAACTGGCTTCTCAACATGCAGAGCAGAAGATTTGGTAATGAAATAAATTCCCTTTCCTACCGTTTGGCTAAAACTGGGCACTGTAAGAGATTTGCAAAGATTTTTAGGTACCTGGAACTGTTAGTTAGTGGGAGTTACATATCCTAATGCTGTTCGTAAATTTTCCATAAGAAAGTTTACCTTGTTTTCATTAAAATACTCTGAAATATTCATAGTAGTGACCCAGACTTGCTTCATTTAACCTCGTTACAAATGCAGATTTAATTCATTAGCTGTGTGGTTTTGAGATATCTTCTGTGGGAGGAAGAGGGTTTATTCTGAATTTGGGGCACCACCTTCCTCCCTCAGTTTTCTATTTCTGTTTCTATTTCTGTACCATGAGGTTTTGTTATGTTTATTATTATTTTGTAAGGTTTGGGTTTCCTCGAATTGGAGAAAAAACTGTAGGCGGGGGCAGAATCTGTGTATCCAGGGCAACACAAACACAGCTGGTGGAGGGGAAGATGATGCAGCATGGGTCTCAAGCTCACGGCCGAGGGTCAGGAGCAACTTCTCCATAACTTGCTGCTGCTCTTTGAATGCTTGAGGTGACTCTTTCCCTGCCTGTAAGCTGGTAATCCTGCAAGATAGCTGGTTTCTGACATAATGTCTGAATCTGTTCAGTATGAGATAATATTGGTGTTGGGATTTGGGTTTGAACAGCATTGTGTTTCCTATTAAGCAAAAATCTGCTTTGGAAGAGTGTTTCCATAGTCTGACAAAATCAAGCCCGTGCGTGAAAGGTGGGCTGGGGAAATTCCACTTCCTGAACTAAGAAAACGTAAAAGTTTGTGAATCTGGACCGGGCCGTAACCTCTTTTAAGTGAATATTGGCATTGTTATTGCTGTGCTCTTCCAATGAGTCATAAAGGGAGAACAGGCTCTCAGATCCAGTTTGAGATTCTCCAGCTTGAGATAAGGAATAAAAACAGTATAAGGATTTACAGGAAGGGAGTGGATAATGTTTAAACATTGCTCCATCCTTCCTAGAGAGACTGCGTAAACTTAAACAGTATTGGAAATGACAGCTGAGATTAAAACAGGTCATCTCTTGCGAACATTTTCTCAACATCCCCGTTTCTGTGACACCGTAAGATGGAGAAAGTCTGGTGTTGGCAAGCCGTTGGGGAGAGCGCCTTTTGAAATGAATTGCTCGCTGTACAGCAAACTGGAGTGAGGACATCTTTCGAGAGTCTGTAGGAGCGCGCTGATTGCTCCTGCTGTTTACAAAACATCTCTTTTCTCTAGAAAAGCAAGTCAGCCAAAGTGTGGCTTAAAGCTCTTGGTCTGGATATCTTCCTGGTTTGTGTAGGCTGTATGGTAGTCAGTACTGCAGTCTGCAGTGTTTCATCCCTGAATTGTGCTGAAATGCTTTTCCTTCCTGTAACTTTTTCCGTCCTTGATCGTTCTGGGTGATCTGATTGCGGATGGGCTGTGGCCGCAGAGGGGACAGCATGCAGAGAAGGAATATAATCATTTCCCGCGGGGAAGACATTCTTTCTGTGCCGTGACAAGTCAAGTAACAATGACGCTAATGACAGGCCAAATTTATATGTGCAGATCTTCCCATGTGCGGTTGTGAGCTGCATTAAAGAAGTAATGAGTAAAAAGGTCTCCAGTTCCCTGCGCAGGTGGATGTGGGACTGGGCTGCTTCCATCACCACTGCGATGTTTTTTCTCAACTGTGGAACAACCTAAAATGTTTCTCCTTTTGTAGGGGAACTTTTCAGCTTAGAGGGCTTAAGGGGAGTTCCTTCGGCTGTTGTTGAATTAATTACAGCACATCAGTCACGAACAGTGCACTCAAGGCAGTACCCTGGTGCAACCTCTGCTTTCCTTGTGAAAGCTCCTTCGCCTTGCAAATGCTTCAGGTACCTCATTTATCACATCAAGTGCTTTAGCCACCAAGAGATTTTCCTGAACTGATCACAAATAAACGTTTTCTTGGCCTTTAGAAGAGCATTACCTTCTAGAAACTTGGTGAACAAATCCAGGCGAAGTTACCGCGTTCTCGATCTGCAGTCGCGGAAAGCGATGGCATTAGAAAAAGAATATCAGCAAAAGGGATATATTTTTCATTTTAAATTATACCCAGCTTTCTTAAGAAAGCAAATTAAATTGCACTTAACCAAAGAATACAGATAACAGTATTAAGTACAATAGAACATTTTAATTACTAAGAAAAACAAATGTACATGTCTGTAACTGTAATTAAGGAGTGCTGTATTTGCTGTGCATTAGTGTGACTTGTATGTCTGCAATACAGTAATTGGCGTGATTCATCACTTGCTGTCGGACTTGACATTACGGTTACTGCGAAGCACTATGAGAAGACAGGAATTCAGTGCTTAGATGCAGACTGTTTGACAGGGTGTCTGAAGGCTGATGGAGCATAGCTGTCATTTGGCTTCATCATAGCCCAGCCTCAGGGTTGCAGTTGTGCTCTAGGTAACTTTGTACTGGTGGCCTGTGAGCTCCCTGGTAGCTCTCGGTGTGTTTGCTGGATGCCTTCACAGATGTCCCGCTGCTGATACTCCCTCTCTAGTTTCCATCCTTCGCTGTGGGATCAGGGATATGGGTGGCTCAGGAGCTATCGCGGTGCTGAGGAGACAAATCAATGCAATCTTTGCTGGAATAAGGACTGTGGCATTGCAACTTGTCCCTGTGGAGGTGTGCTGGGTGCAGAAGGTGGCTAAGGGGGAAGCCCGCAGGAATGAATGGGAAGAGCCTAAGAATAAAGAGGCTGAGCTTATTTCCCAGATCTATTCCTTGAAACTGTTTTCTCCTCTAGCTTCAGGATGCCCAATGACAGTAATACTGTCTTCAAACACAGAAAAGACTGCCGCGAGACGAAAAGCAGCAATTTGTTCTCTATGCCCCTTGTGATAGAAGAAGAGTAATGATATAAAAACATCACAGCAGAGAAGAGCTGGTTAAAAAATGAGGGAACCATTCCTTATATTAAGGTAGTTAAGTACTGGAATGAATTCCCTACAGAGACTCTGAAAATTTCTTCCCTGGAAGTCTCAGGACATTATCTGAGGAAACTTCTGAGAAGCACCATGGTGGACCTTGATCCCTTCTTGGACCAGGTGAACGGACCCCATCACCTTTGGGCCCCTCCTCCAGCTTGATTCCTGTGACTCCGGGGTGGGCAAACCCTGCTGCCTGGGGAGCCATGTGGAAGGCAGAAACCCATCCTGGGGACTGCCTGGGAAACCCCTGCTGAGCAGGCACCGTAACGGCTGCACTGGGCTCCTGTGTGGTCCCTACTGACCTCTCCAAGGGAAACAAGCAAATCCAGGTAGGAAATGATTCCTGGAGGTGTAACCAGCTCCCGGTCTGTCCTAGGGTTGAGAATATGTATGAAAAGCTAGTGTAGACTTCTCTTTTTCCAGTCATCTTGAATTCATTTTCAAGCATGGCTCACCTATAGCTGTAGTGGCCAGTAACAGTGCTTTGTTTATAAAAAATACTAACAGGTAGGGAACTAACCTCTTATCACACATAACTCTGCACTGGTTTAGCAGGACAGCAAGCAGGTAAAAGGCACAGAGACATTTCTTACACAGCGGACCAACTTTCCCAGCTGTGTTCTTTCAGGTACGGACGGATCAGTTCCAAAGTGGAACAATTTAGGATAGCTGCTGGTTAATAGTTAATGAGCAGCCTTGGTTTAAATGCACATTCCAGAGATGGCCCTGCTGACTGCATTTAAGCAATAAAATGCAACAGGCGGCGCTTTTTGAGGCAATTACAGCAGTCCTCGTGTGGTGTTATAGTGCCACAGGACTGAGGGCTGAGCGACTTTAATCACTGGAGAACTGTAAACTCGCTGCCTGCTATTAGGAGATGGACTTTGAGTTTAAAAAAAAAAATAATAAAGCAAGTAAAACAGGTAGGCCTGTCAATTTACTGAGCGTTATTGGCAGAAACATGATCTAATTGGCAGCCAGTGAGAAATCACTATCTATGCAGAAGTACCGGTAAGATTTATATTGCACGAACAGTAACTTATAGTTATTGTATAAACAAGTGATATATTTGGTTGTGTAATGCTGAGGTATCTACCTAAGCAATGTTGTGCGCCACATTACTTGTTGTATTTGAGGTACTTTCATATATGGAGTTCCTAGTTACAGCTAATAGGAACTGTCTTGTTCAAATAACCTTAAGATTATAGAATTGCGATAATCCAGATGTTTTCTGTGTAACCACTGAAACAACGACGAAAAAAGTATTTTTGTTTTTCATTTGGCGCATTATTAAAATGTCAGTAAATATCTTAAATTTTAGTTATTTTTTTCAGTAGAGTGATGATAGGATGCCTGACCGTTTTAAGGTAAATCTAAGCAGATTTCATAACCACTTAGTGCAACAGAAGTAGTAGTAAAATAGTTCTATTTTAGGTGAAAGAAACATAAAGGGGTTAAGGCAATGTCTTGCATGTGAGGCTGCTAAAACAGTTCAAAAGCTATGCATGTTCCTGAGAAAAACAAGAGGGCTTCGTGGCCGTTCAAAGGGGCCTAAGGCAGAAGCAGCGTTTGCTTCCAGCAGCTCATGCGGGAGCGTGCCTGTGCACACACGTTTTCCAAAAGGCGATAGCTGGGGAGGCGAACGAGAGCAAACCTTTGAATTTGCATTGCATGTCTGGTAACAGGCAGGGATCGGCGGCGTGGAGAACCGCATGGGCCTGGGAGAAAGGCTTCTCAGCAGCAGAGAGCGAAGGAGAGAGCTTAACTCACAACATAGGACTTTGCTCCTTAAGCCTCTCTTCAGCACTGGAGAATGTTTCCAGGTTTTCCAGCTGGGTTAGCGGTAACACTGTTCGTCGGTATACATGCCCCCCATTTCCTTTTGTTTTCACTGACTCTCTGCTTTCATTTTGAAACTTCTTGACTTTCTTAAGCTCAAAGAAAGCTGCCAGCTGTCTTGGGACATCACCCTGAGCCATGGAAATCTGAATGATTCATTAGCCTCCGAAGAGCGAGCTCAAAGCTTGAAACCCTTTTCAGACTCTCAGTAAAAGACACGGATTAGGGGAGATCTCGGTTTCCATCTCCCAGAGAGCTGCCAAATTCCCTTCCCTGCTCCTCCAGTTCTTATGCCACTCTTCAACATCGTGCATTAAATAACATGACTAATATTTGTCATGTGTTACTTTTCCTTTCGGGCCTCTCTGGAGGGAGAAGTATGTGCATTGTTTTGACTGGCTGTTCTAGGATTTTTTAATCTAAATATATGTAACTGTGTATGTTAGAGATAGCAGGTAAGAACGCACGGGGTAGAATATGATTTGGGTCTGGAGCACTCTACCTCCAGAAAGAGTTTATTCCAGTCTGAGGCTAATGCCAAGAAAAACTTATTTTACAGAATGACTCGGTCTTTACTGCCTAATGAGCTCACGGCTGTAGCAGCAAGTGGCGGGGCCCAGCGGGGGCAGATCAGTAGAGCAGGATGGTGCTGAGAACCCGCTGGCTGCATTTGGTGGCTTTTTATTGTGAGGCGGCGTGGTCTGGTGCCATGGGAGAGCATCCTTTACCAGGGCATTTCTTGGGGCATGTCTTCCGCTTTTGCTTCACCCAGAAGAAGTCCAACTCCACAAGGTGAAGCAAAGCTCTGGAAGCACAGAAGACTGTGCAAAACCCCACTCCTTGTCTGAACTAAACCCACCATGTGGCGGCACCCTCAAAAATGCTGTTGAAAAAATAACCCCCTCGTCAGATGCGTGAGCCCAGGTATCATTGCCGCTGAGAAGCTTTCCCCAGGACATTATTTGGCACATCTAGTCTTGCTGTTTTATTACCCTGTAAATAAGAGAAACAGTAATACCACCAGTAGAATTAAATATACCACCACGTATACTTTATATATTGCAGTCTCTTGTTCTCCTGTTAACTTACGGACACTGCCCTCCCTCTCCGCAGCGCTCACGAACCAGCGTGTGTCTTAATGTGCCTCCTGCGCAAATTATTTTTGTTGGTTCAGCATGTCTCTAATAATCAGTCTCTATAATTTGGTTTTCTCCATTCATTGATTGCCCCAAATATGATTTTGCAATGCAAAGATCCCCTAGTCATAACTACAAAAATGACAGGCAGTACTTTTTGTAATCTCCATATTTGACGCATGAAAGAAGGCTAAATTCCTGTTTGAATAAACAACATAATAAGGTTATTGAGAATAAGACCATTACTATATAAAATTATGTCTAAGTGGCAGATATAATTAACATTGGATTGTAATTACACTAATTACAAGTCACATTAAGATACTCCAGTAATGACAAAGTGAGCACCCTATAATTGAATGGAATAAGCAGGGAAACATGCTGCTCACACTAATTACCTAAATGAGCTAATATGTCTTCAGAGTGACAGTCATGCTCAGTGTTATTACACAGGCAAGACGATTTTGTAAGTTAAAAAAAATTCTAATTTCCTTCCTTCCTTCTCTTCAGGACCCATTTCAAATCATCAGCAGCTTCAGAATATCTCTCTTGAGCCAAAAATAGAGAGATCCCACAGTTTAGGCCTTTTCTAATTTTTTTCGGCAAAGTACAATTTTCAGGGTTACACTGTGGTTTTGACGTATTCCTGCTGCTTTAAAAGTAAAATCTGGTCTGTTCTGTGTTTATTGGTAGGGTCCTTCGATGAGCCAATCCACTGTGATTTTTTTCACTTGTCTAAATTCGAAACAAACAAAATCATGTAACTTAAGCTCAGTGTGCTCTACAGCATAAAGCATACTTATTTTGTTGGCTCCAGAGTAACAAATATGGCTTATAACAGTCTGGCTCCAGTTGTGCCCTTGAGAGTGGTAAAATTTGAATTATTCAAGGCAATTAGTGGGAGCATTGCAGCGGAACTCAAATTTCAGCTCGAGCGTCTAAGAATAAAAACTAATATAAGAATAGGAATCCTACATATTGTGGAAAAAATGCACATTACTTTTTTCTTTAAACACCTCCAGCTGTCTGGGGCTCTGAGCTGGGAGGAAAAATAACATAACAGACACTTTAACAATCTAAAATAGTTCACTAAGAATTAAAAAATAGAGCCACTGCACTTTATCAGATTGCCTATACCTCAAACTTATCTGAAAGATCTATTATTATTATTTTTACTTTATGTGTGGTTTGATTCTCAGGGACCCAGAGTACCAACGATTCCCATTCTTTTGGTAATAGCCAAAAATCTGAAGCATATGGTTTCTTAGCAATATTTCTGACTGTTGTTGTTTATTTTTATCCCAGGGCGTAGGAGGTTCACTCGCAGAGCAGTTCAGTGCCAGCACTTTGATGAACTCTTTTCCTGTCACCAGGAACGCCATGAGTTTTTAGGAAGCATTTGAGAGAGGATGAGGAGGTCGTTGAGTGGGATGGTGTCCTCAAATGTAAAGATATGTCAAAGCCGCTTACAGAAAATGTAATGTCGGGGTATCTTGAAGGCCGATCCTCCCCACAGAGAGCGGAGAGGAGAGAAAAGTTGATGGGGCCTCGGAAGCCAAGGTCAGAAAATAAAAAACCCTGGCAAGGAAATTAGGCAATCGGTGGTTTAAAAAAAGATGAAGCCTTACTGGTTTTTGAGTTTAAGGAGAAGTAAGAGAGACTTGCAAAGTCTTGTCCTTGGAAGGTGGTTCTTTAGCAGAGCTGAAGAAGTCCATCCTAGGGGAGGCAAGTGGAGGGAGGCAATCTGGAAGAGAGTCAGGGGGAAGGGACACCAGGGAGAGATGGCAAAGCAGCTCTGGAGAACTCAGAAAAAAGGAGAAAAAAGCAGAAAGGGCAATGGGAGGAGCATGGGTGGTGTCAGGCGATTTCAAGATGACAGAGGCTAAATACATGTTTGTACCATGAAAGGAAAAGAGAGGAAAAAAAAATGTTAAGGCAATTTGCAGGAACAAAAGAGAACAAGAGTGATCAGGAGGGGGATTAGGACTGGGGCTTGAATGGGACACAGCCAGTGAGGGAACAGGAGTGTTCAAGGAGCAGAAGTAAACATATTTCTTTCTCATGGCCTTAAAGAGAGTGTACAGAATTAGCTCAGATACAGGCGTCTGTGTTCTAGACAGTGAAAATTTTATTTGGCTTACAAAGAATCACCAGTTCGTGGACCCTTGAACCATCCTTTACTGTTCTTACACGTTAGTAAAGGAAAGAAGGGATAAAGTCCTATGTCTGCTTAAACCTTTCATCGGGAGTCCACCTGGGTCCTGTGATGCCTTTTTCCTGATGACGCAGATTCATTCAGGGACTTAATGAATTGTTTAAACATGTAAATCCTTCCTTGTGAAAGATGGAAATGTCAAAGTTGACAACATATTAGCAATCCGCACTACCTATGATTTTGGGCCAGTCACATGTGATAACATATAGGAAAAAGAAATAAAATAATATGTGAATTTCTGCTAGCAGCTGGGTTGATTCATTAATCTGCAGGCACGATGCAGATACGTGTTTTACAACTGCCTAGCAAAATGACATTGCTTATATTAATTAATTCCTTATTTGAACAAATAAATGAGAAGTTGTTGCCAAAATGTATATTTTAAAAAAAGACCTCCAGTAACCAAAGTTTTTTGACTGAAAGCATTACCCATAAAAAGTTACCTGAGAATTTAAATTCCAGAGAGAGAAAATTGTGATTTAAATTCGCAAAACCATCAAATGAATAATTTTAACAGATTCTCAGCTCTTCTTAAACAGATGACTGTGTGTTTGCAACTGAATGTTTGATAAATGAAAAGAGACAAAATGTTCTACTTTTCAGCACATTTTTATCCACAGCTGGTGCACAGACTGAGACTGAGTGTATGTTAGCTTTAGCCGTGATTTTTCAAGTTGAGGTTTACTATATTTAGCTCTACATATATTTAGAATTGATGGAAGTAAATTTTTTAACTTTGGAAAATGTCGCTGAGCTGGACTTTGGTCCAGCTGAAAAATATCAGTGGTGTTTCTCGATACCACGTCAATGATGTTGAGAATTACTGGCCTCGGGGACCCCAGAAGAACCGTGGGGGTTTTCGTAGCTCCTAACAGCAGAGTGAGGCAATCGGGAGACACGCTCCTTCCCTTCCTGAAGAGGGAATCCTGCACCCAGATACATCCTCTTTGTAGGCTCCCTGCTTTAATATATTTGTAACAGAAGGTACGTAACCGTTTATTAGGATCGTGCAGTATGTTTGAGGCATATCATACACATTTGGGAAAAATAAAGAGACCCGGGGATTTGCTTGAGCATTTTTAACAATAGTTAATATGTTAGAAAGAATTTAACTTGGCAGAAACTTTTAGTACATATTTTTCTAAATGGCTGTTTGCCTAACTAGCATGATAATAAAAAGGCAATTTGATATTCCCATTCCTATTCAGTAGGTGTGACTCTGCTTCCACACCTGCTGAAACATTCCTTGAGTCATCGCGGTAATTACGAACATCCTTAATTTAATGTAGATGGTTTATATATTCCCTATTAAACATACCCTTTACTTTTACAGAAATAATTGTTATATACATCTGCTAATAACTTTCTGTGTGGCTGTGCAGAAGGTTTTCAACGTACTGCTTGCATTCCCATCTGTAAAGTGGGGTAACACTGCAGTTTGAGCTACTGATTGTGTCCTGGTATCGGTACTGGTTTCGGTATGGTATTCTCATTTTGCTAAATGCTATGCAAGTTCTAGCTTATGAAAACGCTATGATAAAGCTGTTGAGTGAAAACGTTATTGGAATTATTATAAAATAAAACAGCTCAAGGCTCTCGCCATGCTGATCAAAATATCAAAGTTAATTTAGTTGCTCTTTAGAATAGCAATTCATTCAGATTGGCAAAAACATAGTTCGCAGCCACTCAAGGTAAATAATAATCACTTTAAAAAAAGTAATTTATTCCAATTTGATTATATCAGCATAAGCACAATACCGCTGGACTGAATAGGGAAAATTGAAGGCTCTGTAGCACTTGACTGTAGCTGCCTCTGCCAAACTCCTTCAGCAAAGGTGTTAACATCGCCCTGGGCTGTATCAGCATTTGCTGTAGGGACAGTCGCCCTGCGATCCGCATAACTGTCTTTCTGCTAACACATTGCTCCGTTGTCGTAGTACTGAGATTGGCATAATGCGCCTTATCTGTAATGTGGCGTAACAGGGAAAAAAAAGGTATTTTGCAAATACCTTTTGTATTGCAAAACCACAGAGACATTTCTCGTGGTCTGTGAGCGTTCGCAGAGCTGCTTTCGGCTGGTCTTCTGCTCGGTCTTGTTGAGCAGCGTGCGGTCCAGTTCTTGCACACATCCTCACGGCGGCTTCGGCGTGCGTTTCATATTAGGCTGCAGAAAGAAAACGTCAGACGCCACAGTGAGGGTGGTGAGGGACCTTAACCTGGTCAAACTCTTGCTTCGCTGAGGATGTGAATTAAGGTGGTGATGGGCACAATCAGTGCTGTGGAGGAGACCTGCGTCTGAACTACTTGTGGCAATATAAATAATAATCCTCTCAGTTTTCTCTGTAATTAAATATCTCTGGTGAGTCACTCCTTTCACATGATGCAAATATTTACGGCTTGTAAAGAATATGATATCCAGTCAAGAATCAGACTTTTCTGGTGAGCGTGGAAAAGGCTAGACATCTGAGAATGAGAAACTTGGGAGACTGTATTTACTTAAGAGAATAGAAAGACTTTGATGGTACAAAATGTCCTCCAAAGACAACCCAAATCCTGGCTTTGAGAAGCCCAGCTTTTGCTCAGGCTTTTATTAGAGAAGGTGGTGACTCTCTAAAGCTGTCGGAGATGAAAAAAATGTGCAGAAGTATTTGGTGTCTGGATTCAGCCGCTTTGCATTGTGACATATTAGTCCCACTTTAGAGCTACCAGGCCTGAAATTCTGTGTTTCTCAGCCAAATATGAGTTTAATATTGACTTGATGATGGTTGCGTGGTCCTATGAGAACAGACCTCCTGCCCTTTGCATTCCTTGCTCTCACAGCCTACCAGCCATGGGGGTTGGTTATCTGTCGTCGCTCCCCTCCACCGGCACCAGCTCTGGACGTGTTGAAAAGGAGGAGAGAGAAGACATGAATTTGGTTATAGCCCGCTGAAGTGCAAAATGAATCGATGTGCCTCCATCCTTCCAGAGCCGGCACGGCTCGTGATTTATCTTGAAGGAATCTTGTTCAGGTTTTAGGGTTAGCAAAGAGGATCCATCTGGTGATTTTACAGCTCACGGACTATGGAAGGGTCTGAATTGACAGCTTTTATAGCTCTGTTGTCTCAAAATGTTAAAACATTAAAAGTCTTTCATTAGAGGAAAATCCTCATCAGGAAACAGCCAGTGCTGGGAATCCATGTGGAGGGCAATTGCTGACCAGTACATCGATACGTTGAGTACCAGTCTAATTTAGTAATTTGAAATTTTGCACTTTTTATAAATGACCGTGTGATTAAAACATCAAGTCTGATAACTCAAGCTTCCAGGAAGCAGTGACCAAATTAGTTCACTAAATACTTATCCAGCTTATTCAGGTCTCTCTTGAGGAGTTCAAAGCGTTCGCGCCAGGGTTGAAGTTGCTTCTTGATAAGCTTAAACATAGGAGACAGGCACGAGTCCTACTTCAGATTCCTCCTCAGTCTGGAAGTACAATTAATCCCTTCACCCCATCCCCATCCTGTACAACAGTTGGTTTGATTACTGCCAGTTGTTTATTACTGCAATTCATTTATATAAATTGCATCCTGTTTATTTTAATGTAAATCAACTAGGAATAGAAATATTCCCAATGCGGTTTGTCTTTTATAACAGAATATTTAATGTAGGAATGGTATAGTATTATAAAACCTGAAACCTGCTAAAATGATTTCACCCTTGCACCATTTCTGTGTATAATCAATCAGTCGAGGTACGAAGAGCAATTTGGAATGAAAGTATATGCCTTGCCAAATTAAGAGATTAGGGGAAATATATATAAGCTAAAAGCATCAAACCTCTTGCCAAACAGCCATTGTCAGTTCTACTTTTAATAAAAACAGTTCATTTGCAGAAAATAGGATGAAATCTGAATGGAAACGTGTTTTTTTTTAAAAAAAAATTGAAAAACTATAATCTTGCATATTAGAAACCGTTATTAAAACTTTAGAAATTATAAACTGAAGAAAATTAGCTGAGGTGAACCATGCTGTAGATGAGCATATAAAGGAAAGGCTGTTTAATGCTCTTTTTGCACATATGGCTGTGTGAAATGAATGTGACTATTATCAGCCATCAGACTTAGAGCAAAGGCGATGGTCAGAGTTTTATGCACTTTGTTATTCATCTTTTTCTTGTGAAACTGACATGTTTTAAGCCTTAAGCCCATCTTTTTCATCCTTTCATCTTTTTCTTGTGAAAAAGGTGGCTTTAAGGCTTGAAACATGGCAAGTCCTGGAGAAGGGTGGTCTGAGGAAGGAAGTCTCTGCAGATCCCCATTGGGAATGTGCTCCCCATTCAGTCCATTGACGGTTACGCTTGTTCTACCATCAAAATCCAAATAGTTCACACGTCTCGCACCAAAGCTGGAGGACTCCAGGACTGCATGAGGTCTCAAGTTTGTCTAGCCTGACAGGACAGGGATTTTGTTGCATCTTTTCTTCATCTCCTTGAATCTGGGGCTGAATGAGGACTTCCTTTCTGGAAAATTACTAGTAGAATATGTGTTTGAGGCACATCTTGTTTCTCAGTGACCCAAGACACAGACACATCTCAAGACTCTACTTTTTCCTATTATTTCATATTTCTATTTTTGATCTGCTGAAATTCCATAGAAACCTGAAGTTTTAGCAGTACATGAATGCTGCTTCTTGCCTGTTCTTTTCCTTCCAGATTCCTCCTGGAGTAGAAGGATGAAATTAAATCAGCATAGAGCTTTGGCCAGTCTGGAGCAAGCTCTGGCTACCGGTCTGTTAGTAGGGTCGTTTCAGGCAGTGACCTGAGAAGATGATGAATCCGGTACAGATGTTGGCAGCCCAAGTCTACTTTCTGAAATCTGTTTAAATGGCTTTAGTAATAAACACGGCAATGTAGTAATGTGTAATGCTTAAAACCATAATTGAGTAATTTCAGTTATTTTAAAACTTTTATTTAAAGGCACAGAAGGGTGATGTGAAGCCACCAAGCTATTGCTATCAGCTAAGGAGTTCCTGAAGTAAATTCCTGCCTATTCCCGTAAGAAAGCGAATTCCTGTGCTGGCTGTTGTGGTAGATTTACAACTGAGTGGTACTTTTTTCCATGCTGGCCATGCAGGAAACTTTTTCTAGATGGCTGCTGCCTCCCAGCCCGTGGTTATGGGTTGCTGGTTCTATAGCACAAATCAGTATTCAGATGTTTCTGGCTAGTTACTTCTCAATTCCTAAAATCCCTCTTTACTGACAATTTAAAAACTTGCTTTCTGTAATTTATACCGTCTCTGCGGCTCCCATCGGAAGAAATGTGTTCGGATTCTATGCTAAATCCAGAAGCTGGATTTGTGTTACTAAACTAGAAATAAATTGAATAAATTGAATGAGGCTCTAGCTGGCTCTAGTCTTGTGATCGTACTCCGGGATCCTGGTCGATCTATACTCAAAAGGGTAGGTTTCGAGAACTAAAGTACTTTTGGGATAGAGACTGTCAAAGATGGCTCTATCAAAGATACCCAGCATTAGTCTAATGAAATGAGACTATAAATTATGTCAGTGTGAAGTGAAACACTTAGTAGTTCTGCTGCATAAAACGGGACTGGCAGCATCTTCCGTGCTGCCACGTGATATAGTTTCTTAATTACAACCACAGCTGAAATGAGTTGTCTTTGGGAATTGGAATGAGTTCATATAAGCACTTACATTATCAGGAAATATAAATAGTTTATTTATTCATAGGGCAGCTACCATCTTCCTACTACAGGTTTTTGATGGACACTTGTGCTGTCTCAATCCACTCCGAACTCAAAATTGTTCTTTTGTGCAAGAACTTTATGGCAAAAGCGCTATAATTTAATTTAGTATAATGTCTTTAAAACAATGATGTTTGTTTTTTAAATGAATATTTTATATGTTGTGTTTAATTAAAATAAAAGTCTGCTACTGATCTAGGAAACGCAAAACAGACTTGAGTTCGTATTTATGAAGTGTAACAATATTGGCAAGAAACAACTTATCTTGTTTATGAGACATGCCTCCCATTACTGCTACAGATTGCAGACGTTTTATTGCTGAGCTTTACATGGTTTACAATTCAACAAATGTAGCGAAACTGTCATCATGAAAATAAGCCTATAAATGTAGGTTTGGAGGATTTTGTGGGGTTTTTTTTGTGGTGTATAGTATTTACAGATCAAACTGTGTTTCCGGTAACTCTGCATTCTGGAATATTTCTTGGTTTTAAATCCCTGTAAGGACAGAGCAGTCCTGGGGACCACTCCTCCGAATACAAAAGGGAAACAGGTGATTTTTTTGCATCTATTTCCAAGTTATGTATAAATGACAAAGCTTGGCTTGACTCTCCGGAAAGGGAGTTAATTGGTTTGAGCAGGAGGAGACTTGAAAAAATGAAAATACTTGAAAAGTATTGCCCACAGATATTGAAATTATTAGCTTTGCTCTTCGATCAGCAGAGCTGCAAACACTGGCCGTGGCCACCCCTCTGCTATGAGGAGCATCAGATTGAGAGCTGAGCTCCTGCTGCACCCCTCCGTGGCTTTCACAATACTTGGCTTTAATTAATGAAAGCACACCCAGGTCAAAGTACTGCTCAAAGCTTTTATATTTTTCATTAAAACATCTGACGACATTAAGTATCTCCTATATCTAGCCGTTTAGTTGCGTGTCTTTCCAGGATACTCATTAGCGTGGAGGATCTGTACTTCAATAATAATAGCGTTGCGAGCTGAACACTCTGCTGCGAGAAGAGGTAATTAATTAAAGCAAGATCCTTGTGACGCCAGCAGATCTGATCCATTTTTCATGTGAGAAAAGGTGAGGTGAGCAGCGAGGTGGATGTGCCATGCTTGTACCGTGCGGCATGGGGATAACGGTGACTAAAATCCACCGCTCTCCCCTTCCACACGGGGTACACAGTAATCCAGGTGCAAACTCTTGGCGGTGGATAGGTGCTGTGAAACTATGGTCAGCTGACTCTGTTCCAGGGGTAGGTTTTTATAAAAGATTTGTTGTTTTGTAGCTTCATATCCACGTTTATTCAATGGAGACAAAATAAACAGGAACAAAGCGGGATAGGTTCAAGCTACAGCGTGGTGCAAAGCTCTGAGCACTGTGGTGCAGGACTGTTTTTTGAGACCTCGTGCCTGTCTTCTCTGCTCTGTCTCATTCTGAGCATGTTCCATGCTGCCAGATTTCTTCTAAGGTTTTTCAGATGACTCAAAATCCAGAGATTCATTATCCTCTGACTTACTCATTTTTCACATAACAATATTTTGACCAGTTTAATCATCTGCATGGAGAGTGAGGAAGTCTTGGCAGCTACTTGGCATACTAAGATAGATTCCCAAAAAGACCAGATATGCTTCTGAAATGTTGGAGGAGATGTGATGTTGTATAATTTGCTTATTAATCATATAGAAGAACAGACAGAGTAATGTCTCTGCTCCTCGCTTGCTCCTCTCCCTCTCCCCAAATTCTTTCTTGTCTAAATAGCTGAATCACTTAGGGTAGAAACCTATGCTTTGTTGTTTCATGTTTCTTTGGCTCCATGTCTTCTTTAGGAAAGGAAAGCAAGTTTCTTAAATATTATGCTTTGTTATTCTATGTTTTTGTGGTCTCTGATAAAGTTCTGTTGGTACATTTTCTAAGTTAACATAATTTTCAGTCTGAACAGTGTAAGTCTTAAATGCGTAAGTAGTGACCAGCTTTTTAGCTGCTGCACACTAGCCATTTTTTCTTCTTGTTCCCTTGAAAAAACAGTGAAGAGTGCAGCCAAGGAACTTACGTGGCCTTTGTCTTTATTAGTCATTGTGATGTTGATGCTGTTTTAGCATTTCATACCTTAAATTTGCAATATTTTCGCTGAAAAAAACAGGACTGCTTTGGATAGTTGTATTCTTGGTGGTAAATCTATGAGAAATTGAGCCTGTATTAGACAAAGTCAAATGCCTTTTCCGTGTGAAATGGGAGGCGGTGTGAAGTAACACAACATGTAGAAAGCTAGATATTATGTGTTCTCTGAAGTCTACAAAGACAGGCAAGTATCGGTGCAGAAAGTGATTATTCCAACATATTTCACATCCATATGTTTATTCCTCCCTCCTTACAAGATGGCAGCTTGCATGTAATGAAAAAATGTGCCATAGGCTTAGATCCGTTACTGCGTGTATGCAGCAAGGTTCGTGCACAGGAGTAAGCTTAATATTGGCCTGTATCAGAGTTGAACGCGCTGCTGCTATGCTTGTTTTAGAAATCTTCAGAATTGGGCGTAGCAGAGCTAGAAGTGCCCAGAGTAGAATTCCGGGGTCGGGTCATTGCATCTAGCTGGAAAATCTAACGGGAAAAAGGAGATGAAACTATTGCAATGACTGACAGCTGCTGTGTTATTTCTATCTTTCTAACTAGTTGCTTATCGAGCTAGATAGAAAAGTAGGAAGTGTTGCAGCTCTGTGCTGAGATCTGTAACCTGTGCTAGCCTGGCTCTTACCGGGGTCAGTGAACACAAATGCAATGGAGGTATTAAGGGGTTTTTAGACATAAATGGGGCAAAGTTGGTTGGCTTTTGCGGGTGCAGATGGAATTTTGTGAATGAATGAGTTAATGTAGGTGTTAGCTATCTGTTGTGTAAGCATGTGAAAGCTACATATGTAAATATTGTTCATTGTACTGCAAAATTTGTTTTATTAGATTTACAGTAGGTTGCAGTACAACCTGTTGGTTCTGATATAACTCACTGGTAGGTTGTCATAAGGTAGGTAAGTTGTAACGTAACCTACTGTAAAGAAGACTGAAAGCCTTAATGCTCACTTAAGAATTTAATATGCCAAATGTTTACTTTTCAGATGAGGACACACTTGAAATTTATGAATATTTAGATCTTAAATATTTCAATTAATTGAAGCAATTAGGTTTCACTCTCATTCCTTTCACTAGCAGATAGATGTTTGAAAGTCACTTCTGTAAGAGTGACAACCAAGCATCTAAAACCAATTCAATGAGCATTTTTTTTTAATTATTCATGTTCAAAAAGTTATCTCAGTTACGGTATGGATACGTAACACTCTTAATGCTCATTTATGGCACCCCACTAATGCTTCAAATAACTACCGTGTGCTGCTAAAAGGTTTGAGATGCCACAGAGGTTTACCTGGAGATAAGAGGTAATATTTTGCTCTCCGTTCATTTGGGCATGGAGCTTGTTTGCTCTTGCCAGCGGGAAGTTTCCCCCAAAGCCAGCCCCTCTGGTTAAACCCCTCCAAACTAGCAGGATACAGCCCGTTCAGGCTCCCCTGTCGTCTCCCAGGAGGCCTGTCCCTGCTTGCACAAGGATGTTGTCTCTGCAAAAAGGCTGCATGTGAATCCAACCGGTTTCGCCCCCCTTCAGCTCTGGGTCCCAACACCGGGCCAGGTTTAGACCAGAACAGAGCGCAGGTTTATTTAGCAAACTTCAGCAAAAGAGTAGGGGAGAGTTTTGAAGCTCTTGTTTGTTGCTAAAGTTTACAAGAGAAAAAAGTCAGCCTGAGTTAACTTCTTTGCTTGTTTCCGAATATCTCACGTGGAATCACTGTGCTGTGGTTGGGGCTGATGGATCCATCTTTCAGTGGTAATCCTGGATCGCCTCCCAGCAGCCAGCTAGAAAACATTCCTCTGCATTCCTCTAATTAGCTATGGCCTCCTCATTTTTTTCAGTGCAAATTTATCATTCATATTTCTTTCCTATCCTGTTTTGCACTTTTTTTGGTGTTTTTTTTTTGTGGGTTTTTTTTTTTTTTTTAGATTTGACCTCTTCCTCTGTTTTCAGATGTTCCCGGAATTTTTCAAGGTTCGCTGCAGATCATGCAACAGAAAACAATAATAATTGCATAAGCATTGTCTAAGCGTGTGCTCAGACTTTGTAGCGATCACCTACAGCGTCTTTGGACACGTTATTTGTTACCAGATCTGGGAGCACAACACGGTGTCCGGGTACGTCTCAGATCTGAAGCCCATTAATTTTGGCAGTAGAAGCTTTTTCTTCTAATGTAGCTGCAATCTCAGCTCCGGATGGCTCGTAGCTAAAAGGGAGGTTGGGGAGATTTCTTTCCCTTCCCTCATTTTCTCCGCTTCTGGTGCCTTCACTAAATTTTCTCCCAGGCTTTATCCTGGGGCTTTTATCCCGCTCCGCTCCCCAGCCTCGCCAGCCTGGGCTGCTCCCCCTCCCACCTCGCCTCTCCCCCCCGCCGATCCCGCGGCTCCAGAGAGCGATCTCGCCAGCCGCAAAACCCATTTCCACTGTCTGTCCTTCAAGTGTGCCTCCTATCAGGGTGGTTTTTTGTGACATTAAAGGCATCGGAGAGACCTATTTTAATTTCTAGTCCCTCAATCCGTCTGAAGATGCCTCGCTTTTATGTTGGCTGCTACAAGTGCAGGAGGAAAAAAGCTTTTACGTAGAAAAGATTTAGAGGAAAGGTCTCAAAGATGGTAAAGCTGTTCTGTTTTACTGGCACAGAGAGTCACTTTTACTAGTTCAGTTCAGACTTCTGGCAGCTTGTTAAGCTGCCTAGCACAGGAGCCTCGTGTTGCTGAGATTACTTTTATTAGGCTATGTGCATAATCATTTACTAAAACTATCCTTTGTCTTGCTTTCTAAGCCAGAGGTGTCTAGTTGCAATTCACTTTGCAGTCACGATGCTCTTTGTGGACATTTTAATGTACCTGGATAGCAGATAAATGCTTCAGGTTTTTTTTTCTTTTCACATTTTCCTACATAAATGGTTACCTATCCAAATATTTGACCATCATACTCCATTCAAATGTTGCAAGTAGGAAATATTTGTTGGGGAAATAGCCTTGAAATGTCATTTCAAATGTTTGGAAAAATTTAAATTTGGCTCTGATGGGCTGTCAAGAGTGGTGCATTCTTGGGGTAATATTTACATCTCAAATGCAGATAATAATAATAAGCAAACCCTCCCACTATATTCTGTCAGCAACACTTAGGAGTGTGCTGAAGCTACTGTAACACACTATCATGCTTTCTAATGACTATAATTCATCATGTGAAGCTATCAGCTTGAAAATAAAATATTGCTGCGTAGCGTGGAGATTGATAGCCATGGCTTGTTTATTGATTGCCCTGGAAAAATGAAAAAAAAAACAAAACTGGGAAAAAAGATTAATTTTTTTCAAGCTGTTAGCACCACGGTGACTGATTTGAAATCTGCCATTTTCTTTTTTACAGTTCTGTATAATGTGGCTGCAACATAGAAAGATACAGAAAATATGGTGTTATCATGCAAAAGCCAACTTCACATTATTTTTCTTTCCATATGTTTTTCAGTGCATTAAATATTTAAAGCAGTGTCATCACTCTTCGAAAATGAATATACCTGTCAGCTCACCCCTATTAGTCCTTTAAGTCTCGGTTTTTCTCAAACTTTGAAGAGTCTTGCATTCCGTAAAAGAAAAATTGTTTTTGAAATAAGAGGAAAGCTGATGGAACAAAGCTTGTAAAAGGGAGGGTATCTTTCTGCCTAACTAAATGGGGTGAAATCTGATTTTCTCCTTTCTGCTTTCTTAGTTTGAACTGAGTGAACCAGACTCCTGGTTCCTGAAGTTTGTGGTCCCTCTGCTGAGGGGGGAGCAAGCTGGTAACAAAACTAAAGACCTTAGGCTGTAGGGCAGGCCAGTGAAACCTCAGCTCAAACAAAGAGTAGGGGTGGGGGTGATAGTAGCATTGGAGTGGATGCTATGAAATGGTCAAACAGATCCGCTAACGAATTTGGTGCAGCACAGGTCTCTCCTCTTCCCTACTTGGGAATGCTTGCAATATCAACCGAGAATATTTTCCGTAATTTTGAGTCATAATTATTGTGGATCAAATCACATGCATTATATACATCTTGCTGGGTTCCAATTTCAGGAGTTTTATTTGGTTCCGAATTTGGTAGCCATGGTTACGACCACTCAAAAGTAATTTCCACTTCTGAAAAAAATATGACCTTAATGTCTTTTTGTGAAAGTACGAAAGCACAAAGACATTTCCAAGTATCTGTATTTGTTAAATTCCAAATTGCCTTTCTAAAAATACAGTTATGAACTCCTTGGGAATTAGAAAGAAGAAATCTATTTCAGAAAGCACATTTTAAAGCAATTTTATGCTGAAATGAGTCCTAGAATTCTGGCCTTTTGTTCTTTGTTGTGGAGGCATAAGGAAAGAGAAGCCAGTGATCATCCTTAGGTTAGAGCGATCAGAATAAAGAACATTTTCTGATCTGCCTTCTACTTGAGCTTTTGCTGATTTAATGGAACTCAGCATCTTTCTTCGGTTGCAAATTCAAGGACCAAACTCTGTTCCGTTAATACCATTGTAATCTGTGGAGCTAGTTAACAGATGATTTGTTTAAGACTGTTCTAGCTCTAATGGCAGATTCAGATATGGTTTATAGGTTTTTAATCTTTTAATTCTTGCTTGCTTCCAAATTTGCAAGTGATTAAATAGCCTAAGAATAAGAAACAAAATCAATGTCAGTGGTATAATAGCTATACTTTATTTTTTTTTTAGAAAAAGCAGCTTAATATTTTGGGGGCATATCTCTATTAAAACTGGGCTGAGATTTGGCAGGAGGAGTCCAGAGCCTTTTGTAGAGTTGGAATTTGTGTCACTTCTCATGTTCTCCCTTGGTCCAGCTTTCACACCAGTCAAGGGATGTTACAGGAATTTTTTGCACTTTTCAAGATCTTGGGCAACTAGATCCCAAGCCACGTACTATAAAAATACAAGTATTCAAAATGAGAGGTTGGATATAATGAGTACATTACTTCTGTTGTATCATTAAGCAAATGGTGTTTTGATAAATCCTCCTTGTAAAAAACTCAAAGTGTTCAGTTTCAGAAACGAGAAAAATGTCGCTAGGGAAATGGATGATTTGTGGCCTTTGTAACTAACATTGAAGAGATTTTCTGTGCTGCTTCCGAGCTACTCTCTTTGGAGATGGACTGTTGACAGTCAGGTTTCTACAGGGCGCATTGTATGATACTAGGAAAGTCATTCCATCGGTCTCATCGTCATGTTACCCATTCTTTACACTACTGTGAGAGCTATGGCATGAATGCTTGATATATTCATGGTAATTAGAAAATGTAACATTCTGAAATGCTGACAGAAATCCACAATATAGAAAGTTTTTACTGAAGTGTTGCATTCTGCATTGCTTGCTGGAGTCCATGGTCATGAATGACAGAAGTTGCGGTCCTCCTAATTACTCTAAATATTTATAAGATAATTGTAACCGTTTTTGCCACTTTGACTGAAATCCCCACATGTAAAAATAGTGTCAGCAATGCTTAAGAAATATATTTGAATAAATCAGATTTCAAAGACATTCGCGTTCATCTATCTGTTAGCTTCACTGTCCCACACAAGGACATCACCACATCTCATTTCTGATTTTACATATTTTTGACAGCATATGAAATGTCCTGAAATTTCAAAAGGACTGATTTCCTTTGTTTCCAGCTATATTTCAAGAAACTTGGTGTCTGTAGATGGCTTTACAGTGTAAGCTAATGTTGTCAGAGAAATGTAATTCATTAATGATTTGACAAAAATTTAAAAGCATTCCGTACAGACTTCTGTCCAAAATGAGGGATATGGGGGAAGCACACAACCTTTAGACATACAGAAATTGATTTAAAAAATACTGCCTGGGAAACTCTGTGCTGTATATTCTCCTGTGAGTGCTATTTTATAATATTTTTAAAGTATTCTCTTACTATAGTTGAGTCTTTGCTAATACCAAGTATGGATGTGAAACTGAAATTGCACAAATAATTGGTTTGAGAGGTCACAAATGAGGTTATCATCTGTGTTTTTCTAGGGAAGAGAGGTTCAGCTAAGAGTGTGAAGTTTGTTTACGTAGTTCTGCATACTTAACTATGTACCAGGATTAATTAATTATCAGTGAAGGTCTTTATCAGGCTCCACGTTTTACTGTTGTTATCTACAGTGGCTATTATTAGGTGCAGGGCTGTTGGTAAAAAAGCAGACATTTTGAATGCTAGAATCTAGTGTCTTCAAGAACTGTCACACGGAGAGAAAAAAGATATCAGAGCAAATAGTTTGCCTCGATCATCCCCTGATACCCTGATGAAGTTTGCCAATGGTACCAAACTGAGCGGGGAGGGAAGCAGAGACTTTGGAAGGGAGAGCCACCCTGCAGGAAGACCTGGATAGGCTGGAAGGCTGGGCTAACAAGAACCTTATGAAGTTTGACAAAGGCAAATGTAAGGTCTTGCACCCAGGAAAACATAACCCGGGAGTGCAGCACAGACTGGGACCCACCTGGCTGGAGAGCAGCTCTGTGGGAAGGGACCTGGGGGTCCTGGTGGGCAGAAAGCTCAACATGAGCAAACAGTGGCTGCTGCGGCCAAAAAGGCCAACAGGGTGCTGGGTTGCATCAAAAAGGACATCGCCAACAGAGAGAAAGAAGTCATCATCCTGCTCTACTCAGCGCTTGTCAGGCCACACCTGGAGCGCTGTGTGCAGTTCTGGTCCCCGCTGTACAAAAAGGATGTGGCCAGGCTGGAAGGGGTCCAGAGAAGGGCCACCAGGATGATCAGAGGACTGGGAAGCTGCCATACGAGGATGGGCTGGGAGAGCTGGGTTTGTTCAGCCTGGAGAAAAAAAGTCTTAGGGGCGACTTTATCACCATGTTCTGGTATTTAAAGGGTGTCTATAAAGAAGATGGAGACTCTCTTTTTACATGGAAAAGACATGGGGTGATGGGTACAAGTTACTCCCTGGGGGATTCCAGTGGGGCACAAGAGGAAAATTTTCCGCAATGAGAACAATCAGCTGTTGGAATAATCTCCCCAGGGAAGCGATGGATTCCCCAACAATGGACACTTAAGATTCAGCTGGACAGAGGGGGCTGGGCCGTCTTGTCTAGACTGTGCTATTTCCAAGAAAGGTTGGCCCAGATGATCCTTGAGGTCCCTTCCAACCTGGTATTCTATGATCCTATGAAATTTTTTTGCAAATATATGTACATACATACATACAGATGTAGATAGATATCCATGCATGTATATACACACACATGCTCGCCGCCCCCCCCCCCCCCCAGGTATTACTCTGGTGAGTTCCAAAAATATGTTAGTTAAAAATAAATAAATCCAACATGTCCAGTCAAGGATTTGTTTTAAGCAGAAACTATAGCTCCCAGGACTTTGTTACATTTTAATTTTGTTTTTGTACTACAAAGAGAAGCCTTTGTTTGCACTCAGGAAGAGCACCTGTGGAATCTTTAAACATTTTCAGGCATGTTTTAAAAGCTCATCCTTGTGGTTAAGATTTAATCTATCAAAGTGGTATAAATAATGTAGACATAGCCTTAGGTGTCACTTCTTCCCCTTGCAGGTCGGAAAATAACAGAAGTATCACTCTGCTGCATTTTAAAATATTGCTCAGGCATAGCAGTGACAGGATCCTGTGCTACCCTTGAATTATAGGCATCTAACTATTTATTACTGATTATTTATAAGGTCCAAAACCACACGTACAAACCGCCAGGCTTCTGACCAAGTTGAAAACATAAATAGCAAAATAGTGTCTTATTAAAAACCGAAAGTCGCGTGGATGCCTCTAAAGGTTTTGCTTTTCAAGTAATTAAAAAAAATTACTCAGCAGACGTTAGTTGATTTATGTCTGACAGATGACATACTGCTTGATGAATGTCTCTTGGAAACTAAATCTCTAAGACAAAGCCACCTCAGTTTTGATAAGATTTAAGTAAAAAGACCCGCAGTAGGCAACATAAAACATACTTCAGCTATGCAGTATTCTGAAAATATTAGTGTTTTGCCAAAAGCCTGTTTTCACAACAGAATCCAGCGGAGCAGCCGCAGCTATTGTAAAGTATCTGCACCAGAGCGAGTTCGCAGTTCCTGCGAGGTCCTCCTGGTGTCTGAGAGGTCGTTCATTAGGAGGAGAAATTACTCCAAACCTTCCTTCCCGTTTCCATTAAATATCTGTATTTTGTATCGTGTCTTGAAAGATGCCTTTTGGCCTGGACGTCGATGTAGTGTGAATTCAGATTAATTTTGTAAGTGTCAATTTAATTATTTCATGCAGTGCTGTACTTACCATACCACTTAGATTCAGAAAGGTGTTTTCTACTATAGACATAACGATTACAAAAGATGATAATTTATAGGAGAATGTTTCATATGAAAGTACAACCGATGAAGTGCTTTACTGTTGTAATGCACATTTACCGATGAGGTGTGTCACGTGCAGTTTCCTGTATAGGATGCGCTTCCAAAATGTGGCATTTCTTTCCCTCAAATATGCACACGTGAAAGGATAACTTTACAATACGAAGACCAGAGTTGAAGAAGTCATGTTTATCTGTTGCTGCTTCAAACGTCCCGAGTTGCGTAAATACCATGCTTTGTGTGTTTGCCATATACGTATTCAAATGCACGAGCAGAGCTGGGAAACAAGTTTAAAAAGTGGGTTCAGTGAGTGTTTTGGTTTGCTGGGAATCAGCACAGGTTTGTGGGCATGCTTGGGAGGGCTTGGGGTCTCTACCTGGGCTGTGTGACAGAGAAAAGAAGCCTTCAAAGGAGGGTGAGATGAAGGGGAAAAGGGTGATTTGCGGGTGATGGATGTTCGGGCACGTACAGAGGACGGCTCTCTCCTTCCGAACCTGTATTGCTAGCCAAAACCAGATCAATGCGAGCGTGATGCTGACACTTCCCCACACATCTGAAGGAACTGCAAGCCTAGACTTAACAGGCACCTGCTCTTTCTTTAATTTAGCATTTCAAGATAACTAAGCCTGTGAAGGGTGTTGCTGTCATGTCTTGTTTGCATAACCTTCCAGGCTGCTGCATTTGGTTTGGAGAGGTGGCTCTGGAGGGTCTGCTTCAGACTGACAAGTGTCTCCAGGAGGAATTTCTGTGTCTCACCCTGTAAAACAGAGCAAGCCCACCTGCATCGCAGCAGTCCTGAGGGCTGGCCCTCATTTGTGAAGGTTCCAAAAGTTCAAATATGTAGTGCTGATTCATAAAATATGCAGCTGAAACTTGTATCCTTGTAAATCTGTGTGACATTGAACACAAACGGCTTTGGTGTCTGACCAGTGCAGTGTTAAATGTGCATATTTTGCTGTGTAGGAGTTTCCACAAATACTGTCAAAACCTGTGGAATGAAGGTGTGACTGGTCAGAAAGCCATAAGAATAAGAAACGGCGAAGCGAGCCAAAATGCAGCATAGTGTTACCATCATGCGTCCAGCAGGTGCTTCTTTGTCTCTTTCAGAGTCTCAAATTAATTCTTTGAAAGCTTTCAGCCAGGTCACCAGTGGTGTAGAAAGATGTGCAAGGGAGAAGGGAAAGGGAACAGAAAAAAAGCCAGTGATTTTTCTGCTTCCAGAACGGTGTATGAGAAAGAAAACAACTGTTCTGCAGCTCATTGGGCGCATCCGTTGTTGAGGGATAGGGCACAGCTGGGGATGTGGCGAAACGTTGCGTGCGTTACCTTCTGCCTTGGGGTGTATCACTCCCCTGCATCGCCCTGGCAGGCTCCTGCGCGGTGTGTTAAGGAAAGCCAAACAAGGGTGGGGAGGCAAACGCTGCTGGATGCACGCCGGCGAGCACTGTGTGGCGGGAGACGGCCTTCAGCCCCGGTCCTTTGTGCTGCTGAAGAAGTGCCGTGTCCCACCTGGGCACGACGTGCGACCTTTTATGTATTCTGGGCATTGCACAGAAGCATTTGTATGCGTAATGTAAGTGGCTTAAATTTATTACAGATCTTCCTGCAATTACCAGAGTTGATTTTAACTCTGCCATCGGCAAATATAAGACAGTAAGATATTATTCTATCAGCTAGGCAAAAATCCAGAGCGAGGAACGTTTGCTAAGAGGCGTAGAATGGTTAGAAGTATCTGTGAGCATTAGAGTAAAAAAAAATGGGTCATTTTGGAGTGTTAAAGGCGTGGCAGTATTTAAATAGAAAGTTGTAGATGAAAGAGAGTAGCAGAGAAATGTTTGAAGACTAACCTGATGCAATACAAACATTTTAGTATAAAAGCCTAAGGTCAGCAACCATCCTGGTGCTTGAAATCATGTACATCTCCAGTGGTACTCCTGGGGTGAAATTTACCCCTTCAGGGTGTAAGTACATAAAAGCTGTTTCTTTTAGCTCTCATGTCTGCCTGTGAAAATGACTTCTAACATGTCTCCGTTTTTACTGGTGGAAATGAAGTTGAAAAGTTCATGGGTTCCTGTCTTACCATGAAACTTTTCCATAATGGAAGCCCATGCTGGCTCCAGACTTTGCATGTACTTTAGCTACCGGCTCTATAGAGATGAAAATCTTTTATAACCCTGTGAAGTAATCCCTGTTAAACCTTATAATTCCTGTAAAGTTTTCTAATTCCTGAAAACTTTTCTAACTTTCCTTTGGTTTCGTGTGCCAAGGATCAAATTTTTCAGAGGGAGGTATTAAAAACTGGGGGGGGAGAAAGGACTATATTCAGTTTCAGGTACAAAAACTAATTAGCCAAAGAATTTCAATTTGAGTACTGGCAAGTCATACTAAATTAGCTTTCCTGTGGGAAAAAGAAAAGTTCAATTAAAACAAAAGACCTGTGTGGAAGAGAATCTGCAAACTATTTCAAGTTTGGTTTTCAGATTGGTGACAAATTAACAGAGATATTAAGATTTTCTTCAGGTCTGCACTTTAAGAAACTCTAGCTATACCAGTGTGCAAAAGAGAAATAGAGTCAGTTCTGCATGACTTCTGATATAAAAACTAATAGGATGGAAAATGACTATGAAGTAGAAGAAGTGCCTAGATATTAGATAATTAACACTGCTTAGTTGAAGTTCTGTAACAGTTGACTGACAACAAGGATATTCACTGTCTATAACCTGAGAGCAAAGTCTCTTTCTTTAGTTGGCTTGACAGAGTGATTAAAAACAGCAAAGATAATAGAAAAGTCTGTACCGCAACCGTCTTTAAGAAGGACTTGCTCATATCCTCATTGCCCATTTCAATGCTCTTTCTTACCCTCCTTCTGCTTTAGTTGTTGTGTTTTGGATATTATAATTTCCTGCAGCGTTACAGTGCCCAGATATCCCAGATATCTCGACCAAGTGTTTTATACAACCTAACCAGATGCATCTCATCTAGCCTGGAGCACTTGTGAAGAACATAAGTTCATAGTGGTTTTGGTCCTGACTTCTGTGAAGGCGGATGAAAAACTCCTGAGGTCCGTATAGGCTAATTTAGTCCTTACACTCTAAGAACTTACCAGAAATTGAAATGAGCTCATTTAGTCTAGAGTAAGTTGCCTTTCCACATGGGCATCCCAGCTAAGTGCCTGAGCTCAGGTGGATGGAGTCAGTGAGTCTGCAAGCTGCTTTGATGAAGACAAGGTTTTGAAAAGCACCTGGCATCTTCTCATTGAAGGTCAGAGGAGATTTTCTGTACCTTGATAAAATACGAGATTGCAGAGAGGGTTTGCATAAGGAAGTGCAGCGGGTTGGAGGGGAGTCTGGAGGACAGTGAGGGAAGTCTAATTTTCTTTTTGCTCTAATGATTTTCAGTAATGTACTGGAACCTGTCCTGACATGAGTGCTTTCTGTGGCTGCATATTCTGGCATGCAAGTAACAGTTGCTTTAGTTTTTTATATGAAAATAGATAAGCACATAAGAAATGACCTGCTGGAACAGGCCAGCGGCGTCCATCCTGGTCCAGCCTTCTGACTCTGAAAGTGCAATGCAATAGGAGGTGCTGTTTGGGGAGAGCCAAGTCTGGCTGCTTGAAGAACAGAAAGCACGCTAGCTCAGAGCTGTTGGGAAGCATAAGCAGTTAAAATACCGAGTTTGAGCTGACTTTCCTTTTTTTCTTTTATTTTTTTTTTATTCCCCTAGATGCTGGGTGTCAGGATGACATCAATAGTTCATTTTGACAGTAGGTTTCTTTTTGGAGCTGTTGAGTATTTTTTCCTCTTATTTTTGGCTTAATTTGGAATAATTGTTATGACTTCTGAGGGCTTAGATACCTAATTATGTTGTAGTTTAACCAGTTACTGCACTTAACCTTCTGTTTGGCCAAGAGTCCATGCAGGGCCTTACTTTGGTTCGGGCGATATGCATTGTTGGTTCATTAAGCCACAGAAATCTGCTTGTATCATGAATCCAAGAAAAACAGTGCTGGGCTGGATGTGTGGCACTTTGAAGACAGCGATGGAGTCCTGGTTGCTGGGTGTGGTAGATACTATCTTTGGTCTATCCCATAATCACACAGATGGATGGGCAGGCGCTGGATAAAAGAAAAACGTCTTCACCTGGGTTAGAAGAAAAGGAGAAAGTTTCAAACACAGCCTTGGCTTTGAAAGTTATAACAGTAGGTGGAGGAATAGTGGGTCACCTCTGGGCTCCAGCAGGCAATCCGTGGTGGAGGCGATGCTGAAAGCGTGTGCCAGGGTGCTGTTGTGGGCACGCGCTGATGGTGCGGAGCTTGCCAGTGGTTGGCCCTCTGTGGATGTCTGGTGAGCACCAGAACGTCCTGGTGCAAACTTCACTGCCATAATACGGTGGTCCCAGCGTTGTCATGGGTTACTGCCAGCTGACCGCTGCTCCTTCCCTCTCTGTGGCATAATGAAGAGTAGCAATGTATGTGTTGTGTGGTGTTGGGTGATGACGATGGGTCATTCCCTCTGTTGCAGAACCTCGCCTCCGAGGAGATAAAGAGGATGGATGAGGACGGGGAATATGTTCTGGGAAACTATAAAGGACAAGCCAGCAAAAAGGGGGATGCCAAAAAGAAACAGGGAACATGGACAAGATAGTGAAAAGACTTTTCTAAGAGTGATTCCCTTGATGAATCTGTATGCGTGCTTCTCTCTCTCATAGCTATCAGACTCAGTACTCAAGCTAGTTCAAGAAATCAGTAATTTTAAGTACTTTAAGAAGGCCCTCAGCTCAGAGCAAGGCACAGGCTTTTGTGGAGACCTCGTTTACCCCAAGCATACTTGGAGCCCTCCCTGGTTTTAGCATGGCTGAGCCTAAATTAACATTCCATTTTCGCTGCTTTGCAGACACAATCTATCTGCAACATGATATTTATCCGCACAGCTGGCAGCTGTGGTGTCAAGTGCTACAGATAGATGAGACCATTACTACGATACAAATATTTTCTTTTTCCACATTCACTCTTTGAAGCAATCACACACAACAAAGTTTGCAGCAAAATTGTACAGGATGAGAGTCAAAATGCCTCCTCCTCTCTTTCATGTAAGGAAATTTGGAGCCTATGTAGCCCAAAGATACAGAGGGTAGGTGGTTGCTTCTTGTTTTACTGGGCAAGTTAAAAAAGCAAGTTCCACTTGCAAGTAACTAGCAAAAAAATATGTTTAAAGTACTTAGCACTCTGGTTTGCATAATGCAACAATTAATATAGATTTGCTGTAAAGAATACTCCCCAGCAAGAACAAATCACTCACAAATTAAAACCTCCTCTTAAAAAAAAATTAAAAAATCCCTTTTATCTGACAAACCCCTGAATTAAGTAATACTTGGATGTTGAAAGATCACAACAGAGCTGGAACAAAAGAGGAAAGTCTACTGACTCTAAAAAAGGAAGTCATTCAAATGTGCCTAGCAAAGGGTATTCCAGGTTCGCTGTCTTGAGCGTTTTTACCTCATCATTCAGGCTGCTGTCACTTTCTGTACGAAGCAAAAGCCTTCAGACTTGCAAGCATGGGGCACAGCTAATTGGCTGGTGTCTTCTTTGCATTGGGGCAGGATACCAATATGAAACAAATCTGTCTCCATCCATTGTGGTCACGAATTTGTGTTTTAACGGGGTGTTTCAGGTGTTCGGGAATGAAGTTTGAGGTGAGGACAGGGGAGTTTACGCTCAGAGGAGCAGGCGCTGAGCTGGCTGAGAGGGCCTGGGGCAGGAGAGTGGGAGAAGCCGGTGGAGGGCACAGCATGGGAGCCCTATGGTGCAGAGGTATAGGTGGGCCAAGGTTTCTTCAAACAGCTGGAGGAAGCCTCATAATTCCTATGGGGGACTTTAACTGTCTGCTGCAAGGACAGCTGGTTAGGGTGGGAGCAATGTAGGAGATCTCTGGAGAGTGTTGGGAACAACTTACCCATGTGCCCCCGGATGGGTTGCTCAGGGGAGGTGCTCTGCTGGATCTGCCAGGGAAGAATGAGAAGGAGCTGCCTGGGGACGTGCAGCGGCGGCCCTGGCTGCAGTGACCTCGGGGTGATGGTATTTAAAACATGTAAAATGCTGTGGGAAGTGGGGAAGTAGATGAGGCCTCGAGTGACTTGATCTGGCTTTGAAGTTGGCTCTGTTTTGAGCAGGTGTTTGGAGCAGAGACCTGCAGAGGTCTTACGGATGAGGTTATTCTGTGAGTCTCTGATTTCTTGGTTCTGTACCAAAATTGGAAATGACTAGAATTTTATTTTAAGAGGTCAGAATCTTTGTCCTGCGGATTTTCTTCAGTGTTAGATGATTTGTAGAGCTGTCTTTTCCTTTCCTAACGCTCTCCTTGTGTCGTTATCGGACTATGACCTTTTTGGAAATTGCACAGAATTTTAGTTTTGGTTCTTTATCACAAAGGAAAGGGAAAGTATAAAGCAAAGTATTACACACAGGCTGCTCTTTTTCTGTCTTGACTTTTAGTCCTAAGTCTCATCTAAAATATGAATTCTCTTTTACTGTTTTTAGCTTGTGTCTGTGGAACAATCAAAATACAAAGTAAATGAAAATTCCTGTTCATGATGATTGGAGATGTACTTATTGTGAAACTTAGGAAATAGCTGACTATAATTTTAAAGCATTAAAATAATTTACTAGCCCTATCTAACTGTACTAAAATAGAAATGTCTTTAAATTTCTTTAGTATTTTACTCTTTTAAACACCTTTTTTTCCTCGTGTCTTTCAACACAGACACTCAAGTTAATATTTTCCCTCAGTTTCTACTACATTTGTGTACTGTTACAGTGGCTGGTCTGTAAATATCACAGTTATTTGGTTATAAGAACCAGATCAGTTTATTAAACAAACAAACAAACCCCCCACTAAGTGCATTTTCTTTTAGTAAAAATGTGTTTTACTGAGTTACATTGGGCAAACTGATCCAGCTGGTGAGTTTTTTTGCTTGCCAAATGCATTTCTTGTACTTTACCTTAAAAGCTGAAGATGTGCTTGGGAAGGCAGACTCCTGCATCCAGGTCATTCATTTGGGCTTTAGATTATTTTCTAAGAGCAAAATTTCTTATGAGCCACCAGGCAATTAATATCTATCTTGGGTAATTATACGATCCCTACCAGCTTGCAAGATCTCTGGGAATATTGGAGATATATGGTTACAGATGAAACCTTTACAACTCGTGATCCGATTTTGATTGTGCTCCGCTTTTGACCGAAGGAAATATTCAACTTTCTTCTGCGCTCCCCCTAGTGTTTAATGTACTATATGACTGAAAATAGAAAACAAATACAGATTTGTATTCACCCAAATCCAGTGACAGAATTAATGTAACATTTTCTTTCTTCTCGCTTAACTTCCTTTAGGGTTTGCTCTTGTGGACCTTGCAAGCCCATTTGAGCTGACAGCAAATGTGTGTTGAGTGTCCAAATGTGTTTGAAAAATCAGGGTTAAGTTGGGCTTTAAATAGAAAAGGGTTTCAAAATTTGCCAAATACAAAATAGGGTCAAGAGAAAGCATTTGCTGTCAGTCTGTGCTTCATAATTAGGCAAAATTATCAGTATCCAAATTATTCTTACATCCAAGCATATATTTGTTGCAGTTCCTTGCAGTCACATTTAAACTGGTACTGGAAAGAAAGACCTGGATGAAAGCAACTTGGATTTTTCAGTTACATAAAACTCTGAAAGGCTTTTACAAATTGCTTCTGTGTGGGAGGCAGCTTGCTGCAAAGCTGTCACTTGAAACTTTATCAATCAGAAGACAGTACCGTTTTTAATTATGCAGATTTTCAAAGTAAAATAACTTTTTCTTGCATGAAAATGTAGAACAGAGTCAGGTGAGATCTGGAACAATCTGAAAGATTTTGAAGAGTTTGCTAGGCTTAATTGAAATCGCTTCAAAAAGCTTGCTCTTATGAAGAAGAGTATACTTGAAGTGTTCAGCTTTCTTCTTTAGAAAAGAAAAACCTTTTCTCTCCTTGTGTATTGTACAAATTGTCACTAACTTCTAATTATC
Source organism: Phalacrocorax carbo (assembly GCF_963921805.1). Classification (NCBI taxonomy): domain Eukaryota; kingdom Metazoa; phylum Chordata; class Aves; order Suliformes; family Phalacrocoracidae; genus Phalacrocorax; species Phalacrocorax carbo. Next base: position 3,658,261 of record NC_087517.1, read on the forward strand.
TCTCTATCCAGCAAAGGAGTCCAGCTCAGTGTATCCCTGAGTCTCTCTATAGTTGTAAAGATCTCCACTCTCTGCATATTTATGGCCTAATTTAGGAGCCTGGAGTCCTAAAATAACATGATGTAGAATTTTCTGTCCATCAACACACAGCGGGAGCAGCAAACGCTGTGCTGTTTGCAAAGTGTCTAATAAATACTTTCCTTGTGGAGACAGTTTGAAGTTCTCACCAAATAGGTAGAATTGCTGCAGACATCCTGATGTTTGCTAGGAAACCTCAAAACCTCTCAGCTGTGCTTTCTGGTTTGACTGTTACATGAGATGCCATGATGTCATGTCTCCTATATCTTCAGAGAGAAGAAACAATGAGTTGAATTTTATGCTGCTTTAGCAAGACAGGCGATCGGAAAGGAATGTGAATTAATCATGAACACTCCATTTTGCTAATGTGTTTTGTGATGGGGGAGAGAGAGAGAGTGTTTCCTTTTGCTCTTTTACTTTTTGGGTTGTTTGACTTCATTAGAAGTTGAATTATACTGTTTGTTCTCACTCTAAGAAACATGCATCACTAACATGTCATGTAGTTATGACTGATATGTTCTCTAAACCCTCTTCTCCAGTGTTTATTGTGCAACAGAGTTGGCACCACTACCTGTTGAAATTTGAGAAAATCATGACTTGTACCAGAAAGAGGCACTTCTGAGATTGCTGTAACCAAACCAATAAGCAGTTTTCCCTCTGATTTCTGCTGGCTTTTCCACTGGTTACCCCTTTTTCTAATTTTGACATCATCTTTCCTTATTTCCTCTCCTCTGGCGGTGCTGTCCTTTCACTGAGCCTTATGCATGAACGTTTTCTGAGAAATCCTAACAGTATCGCCCAGAACAAGGGTGACTCAAAGCTTCTCCCCTTCCCAGCGCATGATGTAGCAGCTGGTAATAAAAATGATGGATTGCACCTCTGCTTCTCAGGTCCTTTCACATGCCTAGGTGACCCAGTGCTCATGCTCAGCTCTATTAGGGTAGGGTCACAGGTCCTCACCCTCTGACTCTTTTCAGATTCCCTTTTAATATCGTCGTGAATGTGTCTTGCCTTTTTTCTTGTTCTTTTTATGCTTCAGCCTGGAGTTAGCCTTCTGGCAACTTCCCTTCCCCCAGTTGCTTTGTCTTCTCCTTTAGCTCTGTTTTAAATCACGTTGTATTTCTGGATTCAGCACCTACAAGGCTATGACCTCTCCAGTGAACGTGAAGAATAGGCTATTCTGTGGGTTTTAGTCTCTCAGGGTCACAACTGCTGCCTCTTCTGTCTGGGAGTAGGACACATCAAAGTCAACTGTCCTATTTTTTGGCATTCACACTCAAAGCCAAAAAAAGAAATGTGGCTGTATCGTTGGGAATTTATGTCTCCCAGTCCCTGAGTTCTTTTAGGTCAATCAAACAAAAGTGCCAACTGCTACGGATGTGCTCTTTTATCCCTCCATCTCCTAAACTCCTGGCTCAGCAAAAAAAATAATCACAACTGTTGCAGATGTAGAGGCTGGTCTCCAAAGAGATTCTCGCAGCGCCACAGATCACAATCTCTGTCTCTGCCCTTTCTTTTGTGCTCCAAGACCTTTGAGAGCAAAGACATTTCAAGAGAAGCTCATCTGAACACTGGCTTTCTGTTCTCAGGCTGGCAGCAGAAGTCCTTGGATCTATCTATGTAATCAAAGGGAAAGAGAAGCTCTTCAGCACAGCCCTGTACCACCCCAAGGCAAAGAAAAACTTTTCATTAACGCCCTGTAGCACCCGGTGTGGAGCTAGCACATGGAGCTCGTGACCACTTGATGATCCACGTTATGAATTACTCTACATCCCCTGGTGTCTTTGGAGCAATCACGCTGTTGCAGGCACCATATCCAGAAACTTCTCTGGATGCCAGTTAGTGGCGTTTGCCCTTCCTTACTGCCATCCATTCCCACTCCCACATGATTTGAAGGAGAGATTCACCTTTGAGCCCATTCTTGGCTTGTGAGCCCAAGGAAGCATAGGTGTTCTTACAGTACTTCAGAAATCCACGTGAAAGCTGAATTTCTCTCTTTTATTTACTTGCCTATGAGTTATGCCTGGAAATTACCTCAATTTATTTGTAACTAGTTGAGCATCTTGTGATTCATAGGTGTCTTCCCAGTAGTACTGAAGTAGATGGTTGTTCACACCTAGCAAAGGCTCCAAATTTTATTTTCGAACTGCAGACTGTGAAGTGGGATTGACAGTTGCTGAAATTTGTGGCATTTGTAGTTGTAAAAGAAAATGTACTGTTTGAAGTAGCACCCCTACTGCATTTGGATTACAGGTTTTACGTACAGAGCATTTCTGACATTTCTTCGCTACCCCTAACGAAGAAAGAAGAGGGAAATTCAACATTTAAAGATTTGTAACTAAAAGAAGAGCTCTAGAAGTTGGAAAATCTGCTTGTAAAATTTGCTCACCTCGTTTAGGAAAATGGGGTGATTTAAAATGCTATTTTGAGATTGACATGAAAAGTTGAAGACTATATCAGCGACTGTTATGTAAATGGCTCTTGAAAAGTCTCTGGATCACTTACTCAGAGGCGTATTTAAAGCAGGAAATGACTTATTCATACATTGTTTCATGAACTCATACTATGATTTTTTTTTTTCCAAGCTACTTGAAAGGGAGCTCAAGGAATTACGAGTGTGTAGAAACCCACATGATAAACAAGGGCAGCAGAGTGGGTATGGAGGTGACATGAAAACAAAGCCTGGGAATGAATGCTGAACAAACAACTGATACAATAAAGCAAGCTGAATGAAACTGCTGAGCAAAGTCTTCACTCGGGATCTTTTCACCGTGAATGTCAGAAAGTCTTCCAGGAATTTCACTTGAAAACAAAATTAACGCTTCAAGCTAAGATGTTCTGATAATATCTACCTGTCTTAGGCACTGATCTAGGGTTAACTCTTGCTTAGGAAGGATTCTGGCCTTTTTATAGGGTTTCGTGTGCTTTTAATCCTTGACAAGTGATTTTTTTTTTTTTAATTTATTTTGAGAAGGTGAGGTGGTTTTAGTCATGAAAATGACTACCATGAAACACGTCAACAACCAGAGAAGGTACCAAAACAATTTAGTCAAGACATTACTGCTTGTATGGAGGGTATGGCTTTTAGGCCGTTATTTCCTCGCTCCCGTAAAGTTGCATGAGAAGGTCATTGCAAGTGAGTAACACGAGCATGGGGAAGCCCAGAGATGTGAACTTGGAAAAGAGCCCGATTTGGCAAAGCTAATTTTACAAGATTTGTTTACACTGGCAGGCACTTTGCCTAAACAGGATGCAGGAGAGCTATTTCATTCCTGAATTTCCTACTCTCTCAGGATCCTCTGTAACTTTGGACGCATGATTTAACCCTTCATTTCATTGTTTTCCACCTGTAAAGAGCAAGTGCTGCTCTCCTCACTGGGTAGGGCATTAGGAAGGACCAGTTCACTAGCAGGTGGGAGCTGCTCAGATACTTCAGTGATGTGACCAGTAGATAATAAGCAAGGAGATACTAATTCAAAGATCCTTTCCAATAATATTATTGCTGACCCCAGGTTCCATAATAATGTATTTGTTATTTGATTTATTCTTTCTAGAAATCTTTTTAATACATCTTTATTGTTTGTGATTTAATTAACCTCCAGTTCTTCAGTTTATCAGGATCATTCTGTTTATCTACTAGCTCACATAGCCACAAGATTACTGTAGCACAGAAGAGCTTTACATGCTATGTACCTTTGGTTAACATAGTTTCTATTTTTTAAAAATACTTTGTTAATTACCGTGTTGCTCATTATTGCCTTAAAAAAGGTCTGTGGGAAACATCAAACCATCTTCTTGAAAAGTATGTTGGTACTGAAATTATCGCAAAGAAAATCCTGTTTGCTGAATGGGCTGTAATTACACAGTTTGTGTATCAGGTTCACGTTGGAAGCTCTGACCATAGTAGAAAGGCATCATGGCACGTATTCAATTGGCTGTTTCTGCTCCTGTGAAAATGTAATTGAAGTATTAAACTTAAACATAGGCTTTCCTTTAAGCTCAGATTCATTTCTACGTTTACAGATAGAAGTACCATCTCTGACTTTACATGTGGTCTTAAGCTTGAGTACACTTTTAGTCTTTGTTCTCAGGTTTTTTACTGCTTGGTAATCATTGCAGGTCAGCTTGATTAGATGGAAAAGGCTAAATGTTGGCTGCAATGAAAATATGTCTTTATATCTAATGGACCTTATGCCCCTCTCTCCAGAGGGAATGGATTTTCTTCAACATGAAGAATTTTTCAAAAGCTGTTGTCTTCTGCCCCCTAACAGACCAGCTTTGGTGACAAAAGGAGGGTTATCTAACCCAGCGTAATCCATAACTTGACTGCATTTCCTTCAAAATCCACAGCTTCCTTCAGGTGTGAGTTTTAATTTGTTACCTTTCTTAAATCTATGCAAACCATACTAGGAGATGAGTCTGCAATTCTTGCAGTAAATGCTTGCTTACAGTACGTGGAATGTAAACCTGGGGGTCCACATACAGGCTCCTCTGAGAGAGGACTTGGTCTGGAATGATAAAGAGTTTCTGGTAAGGATGGCTTTGGCTTTGTGCAGATCTGGGGAGATCAGTTCATTCTGGTATTGACAACACTGACCCTCACGGACAGACCGACTGCCACTCCTTTGACTTAAACCCCCCACATTTTCAGAGAGCCCTCAGGCTTGCTATTGTGATATTCTCAGATTTATCTGAGTAAATGACGATGAAAATTTCTGAAGATGTCAGAGCGACTCCGAAACAGCAATACCTTGTGGATGCAAATCTGAAGGAAACTGCTGCTGGCCACAGCTGCTGCAGTCTAGATAGAGACAAACATTGGGAAATTTAATGGAGAACTTCTACTCTCGCATTTTTATTTGAACTTGTGATGCCTAACTTCGTTTTGGACGTAGAGCTAGAGACACCTTCACAGTTTTGTAGTTCACATTCATTAATGGCTTTTTATTAATAAACTAGAGTCAGTGTACTTGCCACAGCCGTGTAAAGAGAAATACGGCTCAGACCTCCTTGGCATCGTGCCTCTGTAATCAGGTGTCTCTGGACTTGAAGGCAAAGGTGAAGACCCAGGGTCATGAAAGTGAAAAGGTATCAGAGATTGCTCCTCATATTTATCTTTGCCAGTTGTACAGAAAAGGCACCTTTGACCTGAAAACTCCTCCACGCTATGTAATGATTGATTGTGCTACATTGAATGAGAACTTATTTTTCATAAAATAGATCTCAAAGGCTGAATTCTGAACTGTTTAAGTCCCTGCTTGCTCAGGGCCCCTTTCCTGGGGCCGATTTAGAAATGTCCTTGGAGGAATCCTGTCATTTTTTTGCCTCCCTCAGAGCTGTCTCGAGTGTGCTCTGGAGGAAAAGGGCATGCTGAGCCTCCATAGTTAGTTTTAAACAAAGATTTAGTCAATGCAGACACTATGATTGGATTTTATGGTATTCTATGCATGAGCCAAACAAGAGAAATCTTGTGCTCAAAAAATCAGTTTGTGGCAGCAGGAAGAACTTAGTCATGCAACCTCTGATTTGCAGGAGGCAGAAAGGCAAGGAAGAAAATGGTGCTCAGAAAAATTAAGCTTAAATCAAGGCATTGTGGTTAAGATTTAATCCTTGTTTTTTAACATAGAAAAAATGTGTAACTCAAACACTGAAGAGAGTACATTTATAAATCTGAATAATAAATCAAGAGAAAAACATGTGTTTAGGCAAGGAAGTTTCTTGTGTCCCTCTTGAAATATAGATGTGGTATTGGTTATTCATACAAGTTAAGAAATAAGAACTTTAGGACAGTGAAAACAAAATTCTTCGCTTGGTTCCACAGGGTAATAATTCACAGAGATCATCTCCATGTGATCTACACATGTTAAAGAAAGATAAATCAAGCAATGGATAAGAGTTATTAATTGCCCACATGAAAGAACTTGGGACTAACATCATGCGGGTAGAAGGGATGATCAAACCAGGGTGGAGTTTGCAGAGAACGGTATAAGAAAGAACACTTTTTCATGCATCTTCCCCGATGTATTTTGCCATCCCCTCCTTTGCCATCAGCGGCATTTTTGTCTTTATGCATGGCATGGAAAAAGCTTTTAAGTGGGAAAAGCAGAATTCAACCTATCCTCAATATTTTGCTTCTCTGTGTTCAGTCCCTTTAAACACTGGGAAATGACCATCTCGCCTTTCTTCTGTGAACATGGACCAAAGACTGGTTTATTCAGTTTTATTCCAAAAGCCCGATTATCTTCAGTACGTTTTTTCTTTGCTGTCTGTGTGTGAATATCTTGTTAGGGTTGAGATTTGCTAGTGAAACAGATGCTGGCCTGGCCTCTGTGTTACTTGCTCTGTGTATTGAAAGAAAAAGCAGTAGATATGCTGGGAGGTTTCAAATCCCGCAAAATTGGATTTTGCCTCAAAGGGAGGAATTTTTGTCTGTTTTATTGGACTATATCAGCGATCCACTGCTTATTTTTATTTGCTATTCGGAAAGTGAAGCTCTGTAAGTGCTTGCATATATAAACATCACTAATTCTGATAGTTTAATAAACAACTGAATCTACATTTTTAAAAGCCACCATCACCCTGAAGTGCTGAGCACTTTTTAGGCAGAACAAGCCAGATCCCTTATCCTGAGATTTTTTATTCAGTAGCCCCAAATTTTTACCGCTATGAAGAGCCTTTTGTGCACACCATCATGTCTTTTAGGTATTTAGATATTCAAAGTAACTCCTGTGCAGAAGCATCAAAGATCAGGGCCTAATGGGACAAGAAGCAGAAGAAAGAGCTCATTGTCAGCAGGTAATAACTCCTTGTCATTCTCTGTGGGAGGCTGGTGGAGGTTAAAAAAACCTGGGAAAGATCGTTGCTAAGCACTTGCCATATCATCTCTTGGTTAACCAGCACCCAGGATAGCCTGGTTTTCAGATCTCCTCTCCAGCAAGTTTTCAATACCTGTCCTGCAGCCTTATACCAGAAAATGAAACTGAATTTACTTAATGTACTGAGAGAAATAGGTATAGCTAAGTATTAAAAATATGGCGTTATTAGAACCCTCTGAGACCCCTCAGGAACATTTTTGTCCTCATATTTGATTTTTTTATTGGTATTTCGCATTTCTCATGCCATTTTACTTTTGATGCTATTGCTGTTTAACGTACCGTTTTTTGTAATTTGATCTTTAACCCACAATTTTCCATATACGCACGTTGCCCTGTGGGGACGCAAGGGGAGGGACTCCTGAATGGCAGCATGGTGATTCCTCATCGATTCTGACAATAGCAAACGAAGTCTTTTCTGTCTGCATATGCAGAAATAAGGCCCACGGACTCCGCTGTGTTGCTTTGTCATTTATAACATATTTGGAAATTTCCTTGGAGTCCATCGTGGCAATGTGGAAACTTGTGTCCCAACTTGAAATCTTATCAGAACCCATTTCTGCAGATGGAAGCCTGCTGATTTCGCTCCGAAGCCAGAAAGGGGAGGCTATTTGACATTTGTTTGTTGGCTAATCTGTTTGAGAAATCTTACATAAACTCCGGGAGGGGAGCTGCCAATTTCTGCACGTTGGAGGAGAAATGCTTCCTTATTTGGAGAGGTTTGCTCCTACTCGGGGCCACAAGAGCGGTTTCCAAATGCTTCTGGTATTTGATGACTGTGGCATAACTTTGGAGATCTTTGTGCACTTTATATTCCTTTCAGCTGTTTTGAGATCAACTGATATGAAAGGGTGGCAGTCGTGGAGAGAGTCCTTTGAGCTTTGCTGCCTTTGGAGGGTTTGCTGCTGGAGAGGAATGGAGGGAGGGTGAGCAGCTTCTCTGCCAAAAAACACCCACAGAAAACCCCAAAACAAAACCACCCTCCTCCCGCTTTTAACCTAAACTTTTTGTTTTGCTAAGTGTGGTGAGTTGACCCTGGCTGGATGCCAGTTACCCACCAAAGCTGCTCCATCAGTGCCCTCCTCAGCTGGGCAGGAGAGAGAAAGTTTAACGAAAGGCTTATGGCTCAAGGTACGGACAGGGAGATCACTCGGCAATTGCTGTCATGGGCAAAACAGACTCAACTTGGGGAAATGAGCTTAATTTATTGCCAATCAAATCAGAGTAAGGTAATGAGAAAATAAAAACTAAACCTTAACACACGTTCCCCCACCCCTCCCTTATTCCCGGGCTAAACTTCACTTCTGATTTCTCCACCTCCTCTCCCAACTGACATGAAGGGATGGGGTACAGGGTTGGGGGTCAGTTCATCACATATCATCTCTGCTGCTCCTTCCTCCTCGGGGGAAGGACTTGTCACACTCTTCCCCTGCTCCAGCATGGGGTCCCTCCCACGGGAGACAGTCCTGCATGAACTTCTCCAACGTGGGTCCTTCCCATGGGCCGCAGTTATTCATGAGTTGCTCCAGTGTTGGGGTCCCTTTCCCGGGGTGCAGCCCTTCAGGAACAGACTGCTCCAGCGTGGGTTCCCCACGGGGTCACAAGTCCTGCCAGCAAACCTGGCATTGGCACTGTTGTACATGGGGGAAGCTTCTGGCAGCTTCTCACAGAAGCCACCCCTGTGGCCCCCCTGCTACCAAGTCCTTGCCACGCAAGCCCAGTGCACTAAGGAATAGAAAACAGCAAGAGAAGAATATGCCTGAATTTCTGCGAGCCATCAAGGGTGTCTGCCAGCTTCGCGAAGGGAGCGCAGGGTCCTCACGTGTGTCGTGGGCAGGATGTCTGAGAGCATTGGCATCGGGCTGAGCCCTTTCCTTGGCCATGACCTGGCCTGGATGGTGTAACCCTGCTGCGGTGTGATGCGTGTGGTCCCTTGGGACAAGGGTCCCTTCTCTGCCCGTTAGGGTCACTTCTCCGGCAGTGGTGTGAAGCCAGATATGGGGGCTTGAGTTGAGCTCGCTTCCGCAGTAACTGGCTTCTGACAGTGGATCTAGTGCGCAAACGTCTGTACGTTAATCGCTTTTGTGGGCTATGGTGTGGCTGCCAATGCTGTAATGCAGGAGGCTTCAGAAATACACGTGGAAAGACTGACCCCAGGGACTAAAGTGGTTGTTTGGGGGCGCTGGCAACTGGGGAGAAGGTCTCTTCTGCGAAAGAGTCTCTTTCCCTTTCCTGTGACCTATAGATATATATTCAATGCACCGTCCGCATTATGCTTTCCTCAGTTTACCTCTTTTTTCCCCTCATATTTGAAGAGTTGTTTGTTTAGAAAATTATATTACTGTTTCTCTGGAATTTATTTGCTAACTGCCAGCTCCAGAGTTGGTTTTACATGTTTAATTTTATTATGTTCATGAGGCAACGTTGGCAGGAAAGGCACTATAAAAAGCATTCATTTCATGGAGTGGTACAAACATGTTTTCAGCTGAATTGATGACACTGAATATAAAGCACTTCTCATTTACGCTTCCCCTTAAGGTTTGTTTAATGAACTAAAGTTTTTCGGATTACTTAGAGGTGCAGTTCTTTCCACCCATCCAGAAAGGATAAAAAAACTTCATATGCATTTACAGCTGCTGTCTCTTGTAAAATAACCTGTTTAGGAACCCTTCTCCATGAATCTTAGGGTGTTATGGCAGTTCCTCTTCCCTTTTCTTTTTTCTTACTATTTCCCCTTGAACCTTGAACTCTTTTATTGTGAGTATATGAATAAAAATGATTATAAATGAGGATTTCTGGATTGAGAAACCGGTTGTGAAAGTATCAAAACTTTCAAGATACACGTTTACACTGTGGGGAACCAACGTGTTTGAGATACCCCAGTGGTTTTGGTCTTCAGGTTGTGTTGACACTGCCTGTGAACAAACAGCCATGATTCCCCAGCGCAAATAATTTCCTGAATTTACATGTAATATTTTTCCCTGGCAGTGGGATAGTACTAATTAAAATGCTCATTACAACTTACGATCTGATACTTTGCAGAAGGCACTTCCTTAGGCTATTGACGAGGGCTGTAATGAAAAACGCGTGTTTCCGATGCTGTTTCATACATTGGTGTCTAGAGGCTGGAAGTGGTCCTGTCTAATACTGCTCCATCCAGGACTCATCTTAATGCTTAATTAGTTTTCTGGTGAGGTTGCACGGGTGTGCCAGGTCATGTAGGGAAACTGGGGAAGATAAGAATGTGTAAAGCAGAACCTGAAAAGGGATAATTTGACCGTGCCGCTTTCCCGCGTACAGGTTCTGACGTGCAGTTAGCGCTTCATCGAAGGATTGATCTCCTGCCCATCACTTCAGCTGACCTATATTTCACTGTAAATATTCAAAACAGTTAGAACAAGGTGTTGCATAAAAGACCATGCCTTAAGTTCTCACTGTTTTAACTCTTTGTCCTCCAGCGTAGCTCCTTTTTCTACCTCTGGCACTTGTACGTTGACAATAGCTTTAGCAGGAACAGCTTCTGTTGGGGCAAAAGTCAATTATCTATCAAACTTTCTGCTTGCCTGAAGGGCAAATTAAGATGGCAAACATCAGTGTGCACGGCAGATGAGGGCAACCTCATGCCTGTTTGCGCTTACCAGTTAGAGGAAGCTGTTTGTTACAGAAAGTAAAGCACCGGCAGAACTACGGGAGGCTTGTTCAAGAACATAGGGGTTACCATTTCATATCAATAATGGGTATCGCATCAAGAAGGTGCCATATGCCTCGCTGAATATCTGATAGACATAGGAGACTTTGAACAGAGAGAGGTTTTGAGCCAATGACTTATCAAAGGCTGTCAGAATAATGATTTTTCCCCTGATTTCAGTCAATTGCTGTCTGACAATTGAAAAGCAAGCCTATTCAGGGAGTGCTCACCCACGCTGGTGCCTGATCCTCGGTGCTCTGCAGCCATATACTTGGAAGCAAAAAGGAAAAGTACACATATGAAGCACCAAATGGAGGTTGTTAAACACGAACCATATGTGTTATTTAGCTTTGGAACATAGTGAGGTTATGAAACCATTCTTGGGAAGGAAGACAAATACATTTCCTGTACATCAAAATCATTTGTAAAAAATGGGTGCATGAAAAGCTTGCTGAGAGGTGGGGCACAATAAAGATGACAGAGCCCAGAAATTCAGGTTACAACTGGAGCCTATTCATACTGTGATAATGAAGTTCAGGCAGTCCTCTAGAAACATGGTTAAACACAAGGCATGATAATGATTGGTAAAGGATTTTAATTTATTTTTGATGGACTTTGTAGTCTTCTGAGTATGAATTGGAAACATACTTCCATTCTATTCAATGTTATTGAATCTGAGCTCAGTATTACTCAGTAATAATACTGAACTCAGTATTAATCGGTGTCAAATCTGAACTCAGAATTAAATTAAAGTATCATGGTGTAGGCTTACCTCTCCATGTAATTCTCAAAACTTATGTTGGATCTCAGTATGTAACATTAATTCATTTCTGATTGTATGTGAGGGGAGAAGGTGCCAAAGGCTACCCACAAGCCAAATACTGTGCAGTGTATAGTCAAATGAAATCTGAACATCAGTGATTACATTTTTAGTAGGATGAGTGTTCTGACTGAAATGCAGCAATCTGTCACTTGGCCTTTCTGTGACATTCAGTGTATTGAAATTACCAGGGAAAGATTGGTTTTTGACATGCTAAATTAACTAAGTTAGAAATGTGAGCTTTATCATCTCTGCTAATTGTTACAGGGAGAGGGAAGAGTTGTTTGTCTTTTATTTTCTAAGCAGGCTATTCAGACGGCAATTAATTAAAAAAATTAAAATAAAAATATCTTCCAAAAAGGTCATCTTTGGAAGTAGTAGAATTGGTTGATCAGAGAAGCAACTCTTGATCTGAGCTGCAGCAGCACAGTGATTGTACTGAACGCTTAAAGTCCAACATAACCCTGATTAGTGTTTGTCTGCATGACGTTTGTGGTTGTGCGAGTCACTGCATTGCATCGGGGCGTTGAGTCTCTCCTGGTCAGACTGGGGCTGCTCATGTCCACCCTGCGGTGGCTTCTGGTGCAAACCAATATTTACCTTCTTTTTGGAGTCAAGGCATTAATTCTGGATCAGGAAATATTTTTGTTACTGTTAGTTTGTTTTCTTTCTGCAGTGGATGAAGGCAAGGCCAAAATAATCGCCGATGTAGAAGGCAATCTTTCATAAATCGAAGAAAGACCTGGCAACTGCGGTAGCAGGTGAAGAATAAATGATATAAAATAACTTTTTAGGTATCTAGAAATTTATGTTCTTGCCCATGAATGACGATGTTTCACTCCTAGGTTTGTTTTCACTTGGTGTGGTGTCTACAGAGATGTAAAAATCCACTTGACCTAAAAATAAACGATGCTTCTCAGGATACTGTGCAAAATCTGCTGCAATTGCAACCCTTATTTTATTTCTTTTTTAATTAAAAATACAACAATGAAACGCTGTTTGCAATTATGTTTCCTTTAGGATGGGATCCATTTAATTTTCTTTCTACTTATTTATAAAAATGTAAGTTTTTCTTTCTGATAGATATGTAATAAATCCATGTAACTTCTGCCAGGCGATGGTATCGGGACCCTCTCTGTAAAATCAAAGTGTTTCAGATCTGAAATTCTGTTTACTCTGGCAGATATCTATGAACATCAACAAATCCATTTTATTTTAGCCTCCAGAGAGATGTGAGTCCTGGACAAATGTGTAAATGAAATTTCTGGGAACTTACCATTGGTAGTTAAGTATCTATGTCACTGTTTTTGCTGTGAAAGATAGTGAATGTTGATTTCACTGGTATTTTTCAGTTATCTGAGAGTTCTCCAACCTTGGCTTCCTATTCCTAAGCATTAGATATGAATTCGTAGGCCTTGTGCTAAGCAAATATTTAAAGAAATACTTGACTCGTCTGCGTGGGAGAGTAGAGGGACTTCAGTAGTAATAGATGAAATGAAGAAAGGGTTCCTGTCCATGAGATCTGTTAGACCTACTGTCACGTTTCCTGAAGCAGAAAGAGCTACCAAAGTATACGAGATAGAAGAATAGATGACCCTAAACATTTAATTTTAGTGGTGTTTTCAGGACGAAGTGGTGAAATTTAAAGCTATGATTGAAAACGGATGTTTATGTACATACACACAGAGTTATTTTGGCACTATCCAGCACCAGGTGAACAGTGTGGGCAAAGCCATAATTGCAGCCGTGCATGTGTAATTGTTAATAGAAAATTCTGTGGGCAGCCTGACTTATTGCCAGGCAAATTTAGATGAATGGAAGCATCAGCTACCTAATATTTGACATTATATAAGTGCGTGAATTAGAGGTTTCTTTGCTCATTCATTCCACTCTTGCTTTTGGAAGGCAGTTTCAGGTAGCAATGGCAGTTCATCATGGGTTTGTGAAATTTTGATTTATGATGTGTTGCCTACTATGGGAGTGTGGTGAGGCCAGTTGCCTCGCCAGGGCTTCAGCACGCCCATCCTCCCTCCGGTAGTCGCATTCTGAGAGCATATGCTGAATTAATAGAAAGAGATGAAGGCTAAAGGAAAGTAAAGTCCAGCATGTGATTTGTGTGCATATGTACATACCTACAGGCATACATCAATCTGCTCAGTTTGCATCCAAGGAAGAGTTCACAAATAACTCTTACTCAGGATGAAACCACAAGAATTCAATGTGATGGTGTAAGCAGCATCCTCTCCCAAACAATGTGGTCAAGGACGGGCAGCGTTATGAAAGCTTCCTGCAAAGCTCATGTTGCTTCCTGAGACTGAGAGCCTGACGTGAGAGGTGAAGATTGATGAGACGAAGACAATGCATCTAATGGTTAATTTAGGAAAAATGAAAAATATATCTTTGAGGTAACCAAGAGGATGTTTCTTTCTCAAGTCTTTAGTTTTTCCATATCGTGCGTGGGGAGAAAAAGAGCACAAGGCACTGACAGCTTAATCCAACCGCTATAATTTAATGTGGGGGGGGGAGGAAAGGAGCCTAGCGGATCTCAGGAAAGCTTTGCTTTCCATTACTTCATGTGTATGCAGTGCCGACTTCACAAGATGTTTAATTCACATAAACACCTAAACATCTGGAGCCGAGCAGCACTGCTCCTGTGAAGGCGTCCTTGGCTTGCCTGAGCTCTGCCCGGGGGCATGAAAGTCCCATTGCCAAGACAGCGCGCTGTGCGCATAGTGGGGGAAGGCCACAGCGCAGGATTTGTAGATAAGGCAGAGGCAAAGTACAGGATTTCTTGCTGCTGAACCCTGCTGAAATGCTCTTTCGTTCTCCATTAATTAGAAAATGTAACAGTATGATCACGCATGGTACAATGCATGCAACGCATGGGCGCAGAAGTGAAGAGCAAAGCAGTCGTGTTGCGTTATCACAAGGATTCAAGCTGCTCTTTTAATTATAGACCAAGTTAGTTAATAAAAGTAAAGAAAATGAGACCTCTTCTGAGAAGTATACGGTGCACTGTCAAATCTTTTCCCATTTAATGGTAATTAGTAGGTAGAAGAGTGTGGTGCCTCACTGTTCTGCCACCCTCCTGTTACATGATATGCGTTTGTATACACAGTTTTAAATAAGGGAGCAGCTGAATTCGGTGTAGGTGGAAGTTGTGTCTCAGAAGTTTTGTCTTTAAGCCTTTGGATCGTATGGCCTCACAAGCAGTGAGAGACGGAGGACAGATATATAATAATGTTCCCTAATATTTTGGCTTACGGTGTGAAGACACCTTCTTTAAGCTAATCGTTATACTTAAAGTTTGTAAAACATGTGAAGTTAGGTGAGGCTGCTATAAAGTAATATCGTGTAGGAGAGATGTCCTTGTATTTTAATATTTCAAGAAGACTCTTAACAAATTTTGCATTTATTCATGATTATTTTCTTTTTCAAAATGCTTTCCCCATATAACCTGCTTCAATTCCTCTAAGGGGAGCCAGGACGGACCATGGCAGCACCTTCCATTGCAGGGGTTCACTCTGCTCTTGCCTCCTCCAGGCTCAGGGCTCTGACGTCTGGGAGGGGGGTGCCCGCAGACCGGGGAGATGCCGCGTTGCGGCGCCACGTTGTGTCCATCGGGACGTTTGAGGGTTGAGTGCTGATAACGACCCCTTCTTCCCATGACTTTTGCTGAACGTTGGCCATCTGCGTGGTGGTGGCGGCGGGTGCATGTTCAGAAAGTTAATTGCGGGGTCTTCTGCGATGGAAACAGAACCAGTTTGCAGGAAAGCACCGTTATTTAGTTTTCAAACTAAGCGTTTGACAGCAGGAAGGGCGGAGGTTTAAGGCTGTGCGAGCTTCATCCAGCTCCCTTCTCTGCACGTGGTATGATAAAGTCTGTAATTACACCTTCTCCGTGGGAATCCAGTCACATTCAGTGCACATGACAACAGCAGCGAGGGGAGGATTAAGATACCAAAGCAAGCTCAGTTTCAATCATTTAAATTTGTGTTTTACATATTTTAAATGTTTCTATATGCATGCAAGCTCTGTGCAATTTGGAGTGAAAAAATCACCTTGGCTGCTTTAGCACCTGCTTGGTAATGAATTATGTCAGTAATAGGTTGGTGGGAGACATTCAGGCTGTGCGGTTAAAGCACTTCTGTATGAATACTTAAAAAAAGAAAGCTTAAAAATGCAGAGGTGGCAGTGCTGAAGCTGCCAGAGAGGCTGGAGGCCGAGCAGTGGTGGAAGATGATGGCAAGGGAAAGCTGCCAGCCAGCTGCCTTGCCAGGGGGACAGCGGCTGCGGCGGCACAATTAATGGGGCAAAATATAAAAGTTTTATGCCTCTCATCCCAGATTTCCGGGGTCAGATTTGTCTTACTCTTTGCCATAGATTGCCTGTGGATCTGATCATTGGTATTATGTCTTGAACTTGCTTTTCAGGCAGAAATAATGCACCTTACCATTATGATTATTACTATAAACTTTCTCTGCCTTCACTTGTAAACGAGAATAGTACAAAGAATGGGTTTTGTCTCCCCGGCTGGAGATTTCTTCTCTCCATGGCTTTCCCGAAGGCTTGACGGGGGTGATTTGGGGTTTGTGGTGCTGGCCCTGCAGCAGGGGCTGTGCATCTTGCAGTCACCCGGGACCTGCCGGGTTGGGCTTGCTTTGGGTTCAGCGCCCCTAAACCTATGAATTTTTGAGCTGATGGCTCCCTCGCGTGGTGGCACCACACAAACCTCATCTGCTTTCCCTCGCAAGGAAACCAAAAATTGCTCTCCTTTACCGTGAGAACAGTTTTAACAAAGCCACGTAGAGACCTTTTCCTCTGCTCGAGAGGCTGGAAAACAGAGACGCGTTGCTGAACCCTTGTTTCCCTCTGTTGGGCTCGGGGCCATCGTGTCAGCCGTCATTCGCGTTGGAGAAAGCGGTGCAAACCTGCCCGTAAAGTCCGTATTAAAGCACGACGAGCAGCCTCACGGCATGAAGCTCCTGGGAGGCCTCGCTGTTGGGACTCGATGCTCAGAGTGGTTATTCGTGTAGCGCTTTACCGACGGGCGGGCAAGTGCTTTAGCTGAGCAGGAAAATCCTAAATGAAATAGTGGCAGTATTATACAGAAGTCTGGGGAACACTGAGAGTAAGCAATAGGAAGGGTTTCGATAAAATCTTTTTAACTGAATGGAAACAATTTCTGAAGCTCCACGTAAGTTTTTAACTTTAAGTTGTAGAAAATAACACGTTATTAGTATGGTGTTATAGGAAAATCAGTATCCTCAGAATAGTACAAAATTCTACAGTCAACCTCTGTTGCTTAGTGACTTACTTAAATGAAATCAATATATAGCTTTGGTTTATTTATTATTTAATCTAATAAGAAGTTCAGAATTACAACTGTGGCTATGGGTATGCACGTATACCTTCATGGCATTAAAGTTAGATCTAGTCAGTGTGCACTGCTGCTTTTCCACTGTCTCTGTGAGATTGCCAAGTTCTGTAGTGGGAAAAAAAATTCAGCTATTTTTCCTTAAAATTCAGCTAGCGAGCCCGTCTCTCTTTTGCATTCAGTGGGCATTATGCCTGTCTTTAAAAACTGAACTTGCTTGGAGGTTAGCCTACACGAGACACAGAGAGATGAGAGAATTGTCATCACCATCTCACTGTTTCAGTGTCATAAGGGAGTTTTATTTTTCATATTTCATAGCAAGAGCTTGTATCTCTTTTATTTTTATATAGGTCTTTTCTGTTTGTGGGAAATTATGATTTCCTCTCCAGTTTTGTGTATATTTAAAATAACATTTGCCTTAAAAAAGGCTGGACTGGGAGTGTTTAAGTTGTTTTCTTTTTTTCTTAATGCAATATTAGAGGTATTTCATTTACAGATTCAAAGCATCTTTCTTTCTTTCTATGAACAGACCATTAAATACGCAGCTGTAGATACGTGACTCACCCCCTTCTGATCCGATCCCTCTAGGGTACGGTGTTCCAAGCATCGTCTTCCTCGTGTTTTCCAGTAGCGTGTTGTAAAATACTCAAAATAAAGAGGCGTCTCTCTCAAAAGCCATCACATTCCCAAAATATTAGCTGGATGAAACCAAGCCTGCTCTTTGGGAGCATCGTTGTGCAAAACAGGACTTTGTACAAGTGGGGAAATACAAGCAGAGCTGCTCTTTATTGGCTGCCTTATGATTTGCAGGTAAATACATAGTATTATAATGATTTTTTCCGTCTTGTTTTCTGTGTCGCGTTGAAAATTATTCAGAAAGAAAGCTGCGCTTGATATGCTGAGATCTGGACTCTTTTCGTCCTCTCCCCTCCTCAGCATGAGAGTGGAGGGAGGCCGGGGAAGCGATGCCGGTGCGGCTGCAGGGATGGGACCCAGCACCGCGCAGCGGACAAGCCCCCGCATGGACCCGTCTGTGCTGCGCCGCC
This sequence comes from Phalacrocorax carbo, assembly GCF_963921805.1. Taxonomy (NCBI): domain Eukaryota; kingdom Metazoa; phylum Chordata; class Aves; order Suliformes; family Phalacrocoracidae; genus Phalacrocorax; species Phalacrocorax carbo. The sequence goes on from NC_087517.1 coordinate 3,676,142, forward strand.
TGGGGCCAGGGATCGCTCCTGAGACAGATGCCTGTCGCGCCGTAGACGTATGTGTTTCTGGTTTATTTAAAAAAAAAAAACAACCAACAAAACCAAAACCAAAGCCACCAAAACTCTTGCAATTTAGACAGCTGGTCTGGCAGTTGGTAATGTGAAGGCCTATTAAAATATTTATGCTATTTGTTATTTAACGTCATTTGGTTTTTTTGTAGAATTTGGAAATGGGCTGACTAAATAAAATAGCGTGAGGTCGCTCTGCTTGGGAGTGACATGTATTGGCAGAAATCTGGGGGCACTGGCAGCACAGGGCACTAATATTCTGTCTTTCACTCTCCTATAATCTAGTCATTTTGTTTTCCTTCTGAGTGAGAGGAGGTGCTGATAAATATGCTGAAAATATTTTCACACTTCTGTTGGGTGGAATTTCAATTCTGTAACTGGTACATGAAGGCCTGGCTCCATGAAAGCTTCTGAGTCAGTGACAAAGCTCCTTTTGACTCAGCCATAGCAGTGCAAATCAATGTTAAAAATGACACACACACCCCTTTAAGATTTAATCGGCTCGTTATTTTAGGTCTTCAGACAACTCACTGTGTAGGTTTAATGAGCAATCCAACTTTTACAACTTCTCAGCTGTTTAAGCTATGATGCCCCAAACACAGTTCGGACAAATTTCAAGTACCATTTAATTGTTTTCCAAGGAAGAACAGCTCTCTTGGAAATGCAGAGTGGCTACTTTAATTAGAGAGAAGTAAAACCAATATAATGAAGTTTAGCATCCTCAGGGAATGACGATACCAAAACTAACACCACGGCTTGACACTTTAGAAAGGGCGATTTTAGAAGCAAGAGGGAGGGAATCCATGTGTTGACTCACGGCAAAAGCTGAACAAATTGGGTCGTTCCCTGTGTTTAGGGGAGCCCACGTGGGCTGTGCGCGTCCTCATGCCATGCAGGGGACGGGGCACTGCGCACACGGTGCGGCAAAAGTGAAAAATTCACGCTGGCATGGCAATCAAAAAGGCATTTTCACCGTAATAAAACCCCAAATAAATGGCCACCAAGAATGGCAGAGTTTGAAACAAGGAAAAAAGAATGAAGGCGATGGAAGAGAGAGAGAGGGAAAGGAAAAAGCAGGAGGAAGAAGTCCAAAAATTGCTCCTTTTCCAGGGCCCCACTTGAAGGACAAACTGCCTTGAAAATGTATGTAAATTTATTTTAACCCCCCCCATCTAGCTAATAAATCTGCAGTTCAGCTAGATATTTAGCTCACTGCCAATACTGGCTTCACTGGGGTATGTTCAACTCTCTTGACTTTTGATAGCTGTGAGCGTTGTGAAAGCTTTAGAACAGAGACCAAGAGGTCAATTGTAATCTATGTTCAGAGATGGTGATACAGCATGAATAAATGGTGCTAGACATACGGAGATCAAATTAGTAAAGCTTGGTTTCATGTTAACCATAGATAATATGGTGTGAAATTATTTAATTAGCAAAAATCCCTAGATATTCTGGGAAACACAAAGGAGCAGATTGGAAGAGAAGCAATGTCGAAGTGGTCAAGGAGATGAGTGAGGGCGTCTCCATGGCTTCATATTGTTACTAGAGGAGTGAGGAAAAGGGCAAATTTTGTTCTCTGTTGAGCTGGAGTCATGTTAGCTCTGTTGTACGTGCATGGTGAGGAACTGGCGCGCGGGTGCAACAAACGGCGTGTCCATGCGCGCAGCAGCCGCATCTCCTGGGCTGGACCAGGACATCGGCCCCTTCCTGACATCTCTCTTTCCCCAGCAACTCACATTTTTTCTATATTATTCCTATGCTTTAAGGTTGCTATTTGCAATTTTATAATTTTGGATGGGTAACTCCTTTTGGAGAGCTGCTGTTCTGAGGCTGATCTTTATTAGGGCTTTTACAGATAACGCTATGGTAAGTTGTTCATGCACTCTCCACTATTTTTCTTTTTTAAGACTGAGAGTTTCTAACTTGTCCTCACAGCAACCTCTTGCTTGGGCTCTTATGTATTTCCTCTCAGAATACGTGTAGAAGCCCGTTTGGGTGCTCAGCTGGTTAGTGTGTTTTGCTCTACCAGCCGCCCGTACGGGTTGGTTAGACTATAATTTGCCATTAAAATTTGGTTCAAGTGCCAGCAACAGAGAAAGCTCTTCCCTCTTGCTCTTCTTTTCCTCTGTTGTTTTTAAACTTCAATATACAACACCGCACGGTTCTTCCCATCTTTTCGTGACCTGCGCTGTGAGGAAGGAAATGTGATCAGATACCTTGAGTTGGGCGACTTATTTTAATCCTCGTTGGCAGATTTGCCAGGTAACAGCTTTTAATTTCCATATTCCTGTGGTTGCAATAACAAATGAAAGAGCAGGCATAGTCATAATACACATCGTATTTCAATGCTTATTGTTTTGCTTTTAATTAAGCTGCATTAAGTCACTTATTTTTTTGTACCTATATTCAATGCAGTGGTTGATACATTTGATTATGTTTCATCTAATATGCTGTAGACCTTGCTCATAGTGTAAAGGTACTTTACGGAATTGTTACACTTTACAGTCAAAATCTGGATATAGGTGTTGTGTTTCGTTGCTTTTTCCTAAACTACAGTTGCTGCAGGACAAGTTTATCTATAACTTAAGCTTGTTTAAAAGGATTTTTCCTATTGTTAAAAGGATTTTTCAAAACGATCATCTTTCCTTTATATATATATACATTTTTTAATCTTCTGTACATCATCAGAGGAGAAGTTGGGGTTCATAACCTTGCAACTGCTTAGAATTAAAGGTCTGACAATAATTTGGAGAAAAAGCACTCATATAGGAAGTGGCAATCTTTACTTTTAATTGATCATGGTGAGCTGCATCTCCTGCCCCTTCCTCACTTTCACTCCTGCTATGTATGTGAAGATCAGAAAAGCAATTTGCAGCCTGAAAACCTCTGAGTATTTTTAACGGTTCCGTTGAATCTTTCATTCCTTCTTTCTTAAGTAATTGGTGTCATTTAGACCCAAGATAACTAACAGGGGAGAGTAGATGCAAATCCATTACCTGGCTTGTAATATTTTTTTTTTTTATCCTAATAGACAACATTTGGTTTCTTGCTTACATTCCTAAGTGCCTTTAAGAATATTTTGTTTTAAAATATTATTTCTAGTTATATATTTTCTTTTTGCATATACAGGATGGAAGAATCGGGAAGGCTGATGGCTAAGAGGGCTGGTTAGGGAAAGAAGAATTGCACTTTTTCTTGTGACTTGAAAGAAAACCTTCTGAGCGGCCTGGGGAGCTCTGAATCTTTTCAGTTATGGGGGTTAAACTGTTGTTTGCATTTTGCCAAATGACTGAGGCGACCAGTGGCCTGAAATGGTGTTGACTTTGTTAAAAAAGTGGACAGAAAATATGACTATGCGTGGCCTTGACAATGCTTGTCTGTGTGAAGCAGCATTATGGGTGTCAGCAATTCCTCTTCCAACTTGCCAATATAAAAGCTTAAAAATTCTCTTCTGATACCATGTGCTGCATAATTCAGTTTAGGATCTAAAAATAAAGCGAGGTTCTTTACAATACTGTGCACACGCAGAAGTGAAGTAAACACGTGTTAAATCTGTTCGGAGTTGTCTGATTAAAATAATCTTGGTGTGAAGGAGGAAGGCAGGAGGGCCACAGACAAGCGTTTCTGAGAGCAGAGAGGTGTTGCAATGCTCTTGAAAACTAAAGCTGGGAGAGACTGCGCATATGTACAGCTTGTTAAAATTATTAGGGTTCACGGGGGTGCAAAGATGTTGACAACTTGAACTTGAAATTTCTCTTAGCACAGCCTTAAATAAATGTATATTAATTCAGCAAGAGGAGGTGAAGCTGTGTTCGATGAAATCGTCTGACCGATTGCTTTTAAGCCTGGAATTTCGTTTTCCGAACGTAATACTGTGGATAGGGAAACAACAAGCAGAAACGAACTGCAAGTTATTTTACTGTTCGGGGAGACAACAGGCTCTTTATAGTTCTGCTCTATAGCTTAATTTTTAGGGCCTGTATAAATAGAATTCAATCCACCAACTGATTCAGGGAGGATAATCCATCAATATTTAATTTGGTAAGAAAGAAAAGGCTTTAAAATAATATAATGTAGTTCATGAATCAGATGCACTGTTGGATTCCATTATTAAATGTAGATGTATAGTATCGGTGGCCTTGTGTTTGTTATTTTAATAATTCTAATTAACTTCTGGTAATTGTAGTGGATCTGCTGCCAACTATCCCGGCTATGATCATTATTCAGGGTTATTATTTTCAGTAGACAGGGAGCCAGTGAATATAGGGGGTTTTATGGCAAACTAAACTTAACTAGCACAAGAAGGCTTTCTTGTTGAAGAAAAATGCCTCTTGGTGAACTTCATCATGATCTGTCTGTGTTTAAGAGCTGCTGAGAGATTCAGGCAATCTTTATGATAATGTAGTAATTTACAAACCCCCTATAAACAGTATTTCACTCTTTCTCCCTGATTATTGATGATTAGTGAGATTTGCATGAAGAAGTACAAGCTTTCTCCCTTACAATTATCCCGGTCCTCTTTTCTCTGTCTTTTTATGGTCCCACACTCCATTTTTTTTTTAATACCGTGGTAGTGGTTGTAATAGTGATAAACCGAGACGCTCCGGTCTGAGCTGCTGCAAACATCTCAGCAATAGAAAACTAATCCATTTATGCATGCAAGGACGAATTCTCACTTACGCTGAATGGCACTTCATTGCCCAAGAAATCCACCGCCGGTGAAGATTTCTCTGAGAAATGAGCTTGTGGTCTTTGTCTTTCCCCTCGGTAGCCTGTGAGACTTCTCTGACATTGGAGGTGGCACTCTGGAGTGTGTCAGCAGTTTTGCCTCTCCGGATCAGGTCTTTCAGCTGCTGCAAACATTCTGTCCCATTTCAGCTGGTGAAGTGTCACAGGTTGCAGTTTTTCATCAAAGGCGTGGTCGGTGCAGGAGAGAATAGCTGCTGTCACTAGCATTGCATTGCTGAGAAGCAGTTTTAAAAAGAGTAAATTAAGAAAAAACCCCAAACTATAGTGATATCCAGAACTCTATTTCCAATCAGCTGGAGATGTGGCTATCTATAAAAGTTGGAAAGATGTGTTTTCTGTGACAGCAGCTTTTCCATGGAAAGGAACAGTTGCAAAGCAAGAATGTTATGAAATCTGACTTTATTTCATTGGAAAAAAAAAAAAAACTTGTTGGAATTTGAGTTATTGTAATTTGAAAAAGAAATTTTTAAGTGTGGATTTGCAATGGTCTTCAGGTGAAATGAGTAGAGTGAGTGAAACACCTTGCAGCACCAATTCCTCCTAGACCTGTTCTCTTTCCTGGATATAGCACATTTTTTAAAGGAAGGGAGGTGCCCTCCAAAATGTTACTCTCGTGCCTTTAGTTTAACAAGTGAAGGTAGGACTCACGGAATAATGTGTTAGAGGTAGAGGAGAGCAGCTGAGACATCTGGGAGCAACGAAACCCAAACCATTGGCAATGGCTTTAGGAGAATTTGAACATTGCACGCATCCTCTGTTAAGACCTGAAATATGGTGCTGGGAAAAGGAACAAGCACTTTTCTAACAGTCTAACGTGTAACTAGATTGAAAGGAGATATCTTGTGTATTTTAAATTTGGAAATAGAAAATTTTGTCAGTAGATTGAATTGATCCCCGAAGAGTGTTTGCGATGTGATTTAAGACTCTCAAATACAAGGAAACTCAGGATAAATTTACAGATTACAGCTGTTGAGGAAGATGCGTATATGACAGCCGATGAGTACAAAGTCAGACTGTCATTTGAGGAAGTTATTAGCACTGGGGGATAGTACCCATTAAAATAACTGCTAATTTCTTATGCTGCCAAGCTAGCTGACTGCTCTTTCTTCAAAGCACATTGTGTTGCTGAGAGAGTTCTTGAACTTATTCTAAGCTGCTAGACAATGCTCATCTTCAATTTGCCCATCAGAACATCCATACAGTTATTTGGGGCATCTTCAAAGCGTTTCATTGCTTTTGAGTAGATCATTGAGATAATGTACTCTCGTTTGATAGCGGCATGCCTCCTGGATGACAATGTAAGAAAATGAAGCCCCCACCTCCCACTGATCTTTCCCTTTCTTCTTGCACATCACTCAAACAAATGCAAACTCTGAGATCACGTATAACCTATAGATTTCTCAAAAGAAATTAATCCTAACTGGTTTTCTCTCATTTTCTGTGTATTGCCTACTGCAATTTGGTCTCTTAATTTGTTTTTGCAAATGATGAATTTGATTTCCTGCTATCAATGAGTGTCTGCCTTTCGGTGTGCTCCGAGCATGACTGGCATAATGAAAAGTCTTTTTTGCATTGGAATTGTAAGTATTTATATTAAGAACTTCCCTGTCTCTAATAACTAAGATCAGACGGCAGATCTTCCTATTTCTTCACTCCAAGTTGTTGCTACTCTTTATCATCAAAGTGAACAATACTTACGAGGGTACAGCAAAAGTAGAGCAAAATATGTGGAAAATGTAATAAATGGCAAATCCCAGCGCTTTTCTTCTGTTGACTCTCTATAAGACCCAGGCCTTTAAAGTGCTGTTGCTAAAGAAACATTTGTGGTCTGTTAGGGGTTTCTCTTGGTTGTTGGAAATAGATGGGGGTGGATCTCGAGCTTTTTTTTCTTCTTGAAATATAAATCTTTTTTGATCTGGTTTTGGAAGTGTTCGTATCAGAACTATAATAGTATTCTGGTTTTTTTTATTTGGCAGCGACAACACAAAATAAAACCTTATACCCTCAGTTGCCATAAGGTAGACGGGAGAGTTATTCTACGTGGGCGTACAGATCCCTGACGCCCAGGTAAAATTTGTTTTCATCTCCGAGTACGTACAATGAAATGATGCTGTTCTCTCCCGGCAGCGTAAGTAGCGCACTTGCCTCTGGGGTCTGCACTTGGCCCTTGTATCTAACAACATCGCTACCCAGTTAACTCCTATTCAAGTAGTTGTTTGCTGACAGATGGGAGGCATTCAACGAACGCGGCTTGAACCAATGAGGTTCTCGACTTTACAGCGGTTCACACTCGACAGTTTATTTTTTATTTTTTATCTACATCTCAATTACATAGTAAGATGTTCCTTTTAAAAACTTGTTTGTTATTAAGATATAAATCTACTTATTTTAGTCATGTAGTGCATGCCAGCGTAATGCAATACAAGAAGATTACAAGCTGATGGTTAGATGTTAATAACAGTAACACAAAACATTAAGGCAAGTGACATTTACATAAGTATCTTGATCTTAATACATGTAATTTACATATGAAAATTTAATCACCATAGAGATAAACAGCTGCAATGTTTAATTAAACTCTCCACACAAAATCAGCCTGCAAGAAGTAGTTTGTCACTGCTAATTTATCACAATTCTCATAAGTATTCTTTAAAATAAAAATGCAAAATAAATTACTCTTATTGATAATTTAACTTCTGGTTACTTTATCGTATTCTCAACAGGCTTTGATGATACAATTACAATATGAAGATTCTAGGCTCATTTTCTCACAATTTAGAAGACAAAACATAAATATATGGAGAACAAATGTATTTGTTTACAGACTTACGGGTCAGCAGTATGGCAGCACTAGAGTACAATTTAGGCAAATTTAATGCCATGATAAGTTATGTGTAATGAAGGGATGCGAGTCTCTCTCTGTGGAGCTGTTTAAGGAGGAAACAATTATAAGTGAAAATTAATGCCAGCATTATTGCGGAGTTGGAACAGGCTCCTCGCTCACAATATCACTGGCTAAGCCACACATTTTAGAAAACAGAGATGAGCCGACATTCAGAAGTTATTGAAGCCTAGACTGTGCTTCTAGTGATGTATTTTAAAGCAAAACAAAGCTCTCAGGATCTTGAAAGAAACAATTTACATACATTTCCGGGGATTCTTCAAGAGAATTAAAATTAGAAGGTTGACTGAATCCTCTTCACAGCACTGATAGCAGTAACCACAAAAAAAGGGTGAGTAGGAACGGAGAACAGATATTTAACGTTTAGTACCTTACAGTACGTATTTTTAGGTGTGAAATTATATTATATCCCAAGTAGAACAAGCTGTATAACGAGGCTGCGGACCATGATGAGGGTATCAGATGTGCCTTCTGCCTATGCTAAGAATTGCCTGCTTATATATAGATTTACTGAATTTCATATACCATGGTAAGCCCAGAACGCTGGGAAACCTTGGTTTGCGTATGGCAAATTAACTTACTGTTATGGACCCACTGAAAAGATGACTCTTGGAAAATACTGGTTTTGCCTTGGGTTTGGATTTTCTTCTATTTATTGCCCGTATCTCTTTTTATGTCAGTTTTGTTTAAGGGTGTGACCATTTAAGGTTATTTAGGTGATATGCCTGAAGAAGATACCCAGGTCATAGAGAGCAAATGGGGTTATTGGGTCTTGGGCTCAAAAATCCTTATTCTTAATTATATACCAACTTAATTAAAGTAAAAACTGGGTTAAATTCAACTTTATATTAATAAATGGACCTTGTAGGAGAACTAGATGTGAGTAAAAAAACCCCTAATAAGTAGGAATTAGGTCTCACTGTAATGATAAATCAATAACATGCTGCAAAATAAAAAAAACCACCAAACCCAGAATTCAATTTTAAAGCAATTTTTGGGTTTTATTCTGAATTCCAGTTTTGCAACATAGGTGGAATTAAAAATGAAGAAGCACGAAGTACCATAACTTTCTGCAATTCACATGCATTGAAGTAGCCACATCATAGCTGAGGGAAGGAAATAAGGTCTTGTTCTTAAAATATTGTCCCACACGTGTAATGCTGATTTGTAAGTTTTTTTCAACATTGTCTCTAGATAGTGTTTTTTCCAGTTCTTGAATAAAAAAGTATCAAGATTTATGGCATGTAGGGCTCAATTCGGTGGCCGTTTCAGTCACCCATGGGTGCTCTGGCTGGTCCCCAGCTGCCATGGCAGGAGCGAGCGGATCCTGTGGTCTATCTGCTAGTCCCACGTGCGTGCCTATGCTTAAGCAATTGGATCAAGCTCTTATACTCCAGAAATCAAGAGGAAGGTTTAAATGGATGCCTTAGCGACCGTAAAAATCATACCTGGCAAAGAGACAAGAGTTTCCCAAGAAGTGATGATCCACTTCACAAGAACTGGAAGGAATAACCTCTGTATCAGCTTAAATAGGAAATATTCTCATTACCAGGCAAATACTGTTTCATCTTTGATTTTGTTGTGGGTATAATGTGTTGGCAGGCAGCTGAACGTAAGTGGCAATTTCCTGGATATGCTGCTATTAATTGCTTTGTGTTATAATACATATGGTCATGATTTGAACTAGAACGTAGCATATTAGGCACAGTTCCCTAGCAATTAAAATATTTGTATTCAACAAAACAGAAGAAGCGGAGTGAAGATTACAAGAAATAATTCTGTAATTCCAACATTTTAAATTATAGATGAGGACTGATCGCTGAGGTCCGCGAGATCTGTAGGTGCAGAATCTGTCAGTGCATCGAGAAGGTGCTAATCGGAAATGGAGTTTTGGAAATACATATAATTACAGCCAGAAAAAACCCGAACCCCAAATCTTTACAAAAATAACATTTTGGAATATCATGGTTTTGCAGTCAATACAAGTGAATATGTTTCATATTCTCACCTGAGCATGTTCCTAAATGCTACTTATTTCAGTGATTTGGAATGTCATTAGTTTGCTACAGTTAAGCGGGAGCAGTGTAAAATTAAGTACACTGTCTTCCTCTGCTCATGACCCTCCAAAACTCAGAAAATTGACTAGAGATCTGCTCTGTAAGATCTGCTTGCTTGAAGGGCAGCATCTATTACAGAAGAAAAAAAGGTCAAGTTCTACGTGGAATTCAACTGTAATATTCCCCCCAACCCAAAATTATTTTAATATTTAAATAATTACATTTTTTTTATGCTTTTATTAACATACTGTGATCTCTCATCTGACTCTGGTTCTCCAAATGTATGAAGAAATACATTCAAATAATGTATTTATTCAAAATTCTCGGTCAGCGCTGGCAAATCTTCCCGTTAAGGCAGAAATGTCTCTTCTCCCATTCTGTACAGGTGATTTTGAAAGACTGCAATGTGAGGGTCTTCTGCACTTTACAAGTTAATTACATTTAACTACTAGTAATTATATTTTGTATGCACTTTCTGGATACGAGGCATCCTTATACACAGAAGCTAACCTGGTTATTCGGAAAGCCTTGATTTAGATTGTTGATGGCGATGTATTAGTTACACATATATAATGCCTTATAGGCATGTTTTTCCATACGGGCACATGACGCGTCTCCTGCAGGATGGTCGATGGATGTATAGAGCCACATAGACACAGGGCATTCAGCTCACACGTGGTCCCTAGGGATTTAGGGCATTCAGCATCCTGCAAAATCAGGTCCAGTTGCACAAATAGGCTAATGGTGGTGGAGGAATATATTTTTTAATAATTATTTTGGTTGAGGTAATTGCCTTATGGCCATGCAACATGCTACTGAGCTGGTCTTGAGGACGCTATAACAAGTGGCCGTGGGAGGTGTGTGTTGTCGCAGGGGCTGAGCGAGGTGTGTCCTTAGCACAGCGCTAGAGAAAATGTTGTTTGGTTTTCCAAATGGACCAGTTTTGCCAAACTGATGCAGGAAGGCTACACAGGTAGGCTGCCTGTTCCCAATTATAGAACAAATCTCCATGGAAAATGATGTGGGGCTTCAAGGCTTGGTTTTGGGGGGTGTGAGGGACCTCACTCCCTGCTGCCTGCCTCTTCCTTGTTAGCAAGTGCCTTCTATTAGTATTAATGAGCGGTGTGATGCTCCCCGTCCACGGCATGTGCTGGAAATACCCCTGGAGCTACAGCAGTCCAGGCTGGGATCCCGTAAGATCACACATACAGCAGGGTCTAGGCTGGACTGCCAGGCAAACAAAACCACCGCTGCTCCTGGGCAGAGCCAAGGCAGTTCAGCAGCACCAATGCAGGACGCTGCACTTTCCTCCTCCCTTGGTGCTCAGGCAGGGTGTGGGAAAATGCATTGCTTCGGGAAACCTTTTGAATTGCATGGGCTAGGTTTGACCATCTATTATCCCTGCAGATCCCATGCAATCTCCTTGAAATTCAGGTGTATAATCCCACAGCCCCTGGCCGGCATCCTTAGCTATGCTCTGCAGATCTCGTGCTGATGTGGGCGCCCCCTCCTCTGTCTGCACCGTCCTTTTGGTGCCATGGCGTGCTGATAAAGAGGCATCTATATCCCGCTTAAAGAGGAGGCTTTATGTCGGCCATAGATGAATTAACTGCTGTGTTGATTAGATTTACAAAATCTTTTGGGATAAAAGTCTTAAGTAAATACAAAATGATTAAAATCCAACTGTGTACGAAAATAAATATAAAAGCAGAGTCCCTTGTATCTCCTCTTCTGGCTGGGAAGCTCATGACATTAGTAAAGCTGCGGACCAGGAGTCAGTAAGATAATTTTGCTTATGTTTCTTAAGTGAGCAAGTACAACAGCTGGACAAAGTCTGAAACGAGTGGACTGTTGAGGACTGAGTCCTTTAACTGCCATCTCCATCACACTGACAATAAATCATTGTCTCCAACAGTAGAAACCTGTATTTCAACACTAATTAAAAATAATGCAAGAACACTTTATTTATTTGCAAAATACGTGTAACCTCCCGGTTATAAGTATAGACTTTCTCCTGTGAGAAGTGATCGGTCCCTCGGGAGATCTTTTCTCCCTATCCCTTGATGATGTCAGTGAGCCTTGATTAGCTGCTGACATATGAAATTATGGGGGATCAGCGAGGTTAATGAAAGGCTTCTCTGTAGAGCCATGCCCATACACTGTCTCCCTCGGTCCTCCTTGGCTTTGGGTTGTATGGTGACCTCGGTGACAAAGTCGAGAGAGAAAATATACGCTGATACCAGTGCAGTCTAATCAGTGGTTCTCTGTTAATATCTAATTATTTAATAAAGGGGAGATGAATTATTTGTGGCCCAGAGTTTTTACAAACCGGAGCTGATCTCTGTGGAAGTGCTGTTCAACTGTCTCCGCAGTATTGTCATTGATTAGCTCTGTCATGTTGAATATATTTTTGCAGGTGTGACTTGCATAGGAAATTCTGGTTTCAGCCCGGTGATGGAGGCAGACAGAGTTTGTCATTGCCAGGAAGAAAATGGGGTTGCGCTGGAATCACCAGGAGGACGGACTGACTTGTGCAAGTCAAGCGGGTTTGTGCCCTCGGTGATGTGGCTGGAAGTCAACGACGAGAGCTTTTATCGCCAGCCTGCTAAATGGTGGTGTTTAATCACGATAACTCCTCGGTGCTCTTCCTTAAGCGTACTGTAAGAGAGTAATAACTGCCAAGGAACTACTGATTTTACAGTTCCCCATCTACATCTTTGTGTCGATAGATAGACCTTTCAAGGAGCAGCCTTTCTGCTGCCCTCCTCGAGAGGATGCTGTCGGGTCAGACCGTACCTCGGGCGATCTGCTCTCTTCTCCTGTGGCCTGTGCCTGTAATTGCGGTCACTGTTGCGCAGCCCGGGTAGCTGGTGGTATTTGTACCTTTTAATTTAAATCATCCTCCTTTAAGGATTCGGCTTAGAAAAGATTTTCTGAGTTGGAATGACCTTAACATATGTCACGCTTTCTGCAGAGTGGGTGAAGATTATTTCCATATTAATTACTGTTGCAAAGTTTTTCCTTCCCAGCTGCACACAATTCCCGTCTGTTCCTTCCTCTTTGGGGCTTCCTTTTTATCACACTCCTTCCCTTTTGAGATTATTCATCTTACTGTGGGAAAAAAAAAAAAGGAATGGTTGAGAATTTGTTTTACTGAAAGTATTGCTCCTAATATACATTTATTTCAAAATATGTATGCATACATACGTTCCTCTCCCTCACTCCCCAGCTGGGGACACGGAGTGTGGCTGCGTGGGCTTTTTCGTGCCTTGAATTTCCCGTAAGGACAGCGCAGTCGGTCTCAGCCTAATGAGGTATGGGCTGGAATGTAAGCATTTGTGTAGTCTCATCAAATTTAATGTAGCCTCTGTTTTGAAATGAGGAGCATGCAAATAAATTGACAGCATTGTGGAAAGCAGCTGACTTGCGAGCCCCGAGGGACAACGCGGATCTCTGGGGAATGACCGGGCGGAGGGAATGGCTCTGGAAAGGTGAAAACACAACGGGAAGAGAGTAGCACAAACAGGGGAAGAGGTGTCGTTTCAAAACCTGTTGGGGAGATGTTTTTGTCAGACCTTTCCAGGGGAAGGAGAAGGGGAGGGACCTGCTGGGAAGTGGTCAAGCATGCAAGTAACAATGAAAAATGCTGGGGTTTTAGAGGAGCCCGAAGGGGAGACTGAAAGCGCGTGGGAGCTGCTGCTTATCTCCTGAAGGGCATTTGGGAATCTGGGCTTGTACCTCGCTTCAAGATGAGCCCAGGTTACAAAGTTAAGGTTTACCTTTGAATGTCTGTAAAGCTCTCGGGCTTTAGAAGGAAACCCCATGGATAAGGAGGGAGGAGGACGGGAAGGCAGGTGTGGGAAGACTGGCAGGAAGCCTGCTTTCTATTTTGGGAGATAAAATTAGGTGGGTTTTAGTGTCTTGGGAGAGAAACATCTGTTGTCTGGCTGTTTTGCTTCTTGCATATGCCTCTGGACCACGCTGACCCCAGGGCGCTCCCTGGGATGCTTGGAAAGTGGGTCCTGAGCTGAGGCTTTGGAGCTGAGGTTTCCTTTTATCTGTCCGCAGAATCTGAGACAAGGGCTCCAGCAGCAACAGGCGTGTGTGGCTGAACAAAGGAAGTTATTTTATGGCAAGGATGTGGGAAAAATTCACCTGGGCTGAATAAAAACTATATGCAGTTGTGGGTGTTAAGCGGGCGGGTGATGAAGGATGCTAAAGCCGGTGTGGCAAGTCTCCATTTTTGGGTGTAAGTGATTCAGAGAAAGCTAGAGGTATTTGGTGGGACCAAAGCAGTTATACAAATGGAAATGCTTCTATATATCTTTGCTTTTGCTTTTTGCCTGTATTTTTTTTTAAAACTGGTTTTTAGCAGCTTCTAAAGCATTTGGCTATATCTGTATGTGTAATTAAAAAGGGCCAGATCCACGGTCCTGCATAGCTCCTGATAAAGACAGTTGTTTTGGCTCAGAGAGAAGATGTATAGTCGCTCTCTTATTTCTAAATCCATTGCAAAGACACACTTTGGCTCAGCCAAAGTGCCAGGGGCATGCACATGCAACCTGGTGTAATCTTTTTATAGGAGGGATAATTTATAGAGTGGAGAAAAACGCTTCCTGCAGTTTATCTGCAGGCAGGAGCTCATACCGTGGAGCAGCGCTAGAGGTGCCACCTGGCAAGCGGGACCGTGGGACCCTCAAAACTATTTGGCTGTGTGCTTTTTGGCTCACCGTTTGCTTCCATGGCACCTTAGTATGTGCGTGAGCTTAATTAGTTTGCAAGTTTAGGACAAGTTTAACTCTTTACATCCATGCTCTAATCAAGTCAAGTCTCAATCCACGAGGGGCAAACTTTTTTTTGCTTGTCATTTATGATAGAGCCATAAAAGCTGTTTTTTGGTTTTTTTTTCTTCTTTCAAAGTGAAAAGCCCATGGAGAGTGAAGTAACGGAGGTTTTTAAAATTATCTGATGTCTTTAACCTCAGCACACTCTATCTGTGTCAACGCCCGGTACTGGGGAATATGCGAGCAGGCTTTTGTTTGGGTGACTTAGGAACATCTCCTCTGTAATGCACATTTTCCTGTTCAGGTTGGACAGACTGGTCTCTTACCTTTCTCCGCGGAGCTCCCCGGCACGGGGCAGCGCTTGCCTCCCGAAAGCCCGAACCGGCGCTCAGCCCTTCTCTTGGCTCGTCTCAGGTGGGATGGAGGTGCCGTGCAGGGTCTTTTCAAGGCTGCTGTGGATGAAGTGCTTTTCCCTTGTGCTGTTTCAGTCACCCTTATGGCCCTCAAATAACAGTCACAAACAACAAATCCAAGTTTCAGATGTCTTGTTGGTTTTATATCCTTCGGTGCTCGACTGGAGCAATGTAAGATGGCCCTTTCTTAACACTTTGTTTTTTCACAGTCTCCTAAATTAAGCACATGAGGTGATTTAGGCTTGAAGCTTCCAGGAGAGGGATAATTGTTCTTTTATTATTATAATAGATCAAAATAAAATCAGCTTGCGCTTCTGAAATGGAGAGTTTCTTAGCTGGAGAAGTGTACAGTAATTCTTTTACAGTGTTATCAAATGGCATAATAAAAAAAAGCAAAAAGCATCTCATTTTCTAGGCTGTTTATTTTACATATCCTCTCTGAATTGATAAATATTTATATTCAAATCTGGGATTCTCTTTGGAGCATCAGCCACAGAAATGATCCAGTGTCGCTTGGCCCTAAAAGAGCTAATTTTTGTGTGTGCAAAAGTGTACAAATTATTTCCTGCCTATATTTACACAAACAGTTAACTTACAGTGGTGGATGCAAAAGAAATATTAATGCATGCTAATGGCAGTTAAGCATCTGAAGTGCCATTTCTGTATGCAAATACCAGAATAATGATGTTAAAAGAGTTACTAGTGTTTACTTAGTACCTGTGGTATTTGGCATACAGCTGAAATAATTGCATATAAGCCTAAGTAATTCCCTGCACGTTTTAATAAAAAATATTCTTTGCTCCGCTGTATTGTTCTAAGAAAAACTTATGAAACTTGCTATTACCGGAAAACTTTCAGATTATTCTAAAATCCTGTGTTGCTGGGGTTTTTTTTGCACAAATTTAGCGTTCTGTAATAACTGGTTGAAACCAGAGCTAAAATGCCAGGTTCGGGATCCTCCAGCGTACGCCGTACAGAATTAGAGACGCACAGAGTTTGCGCAGCAGATCCGGGAGAGCTGAGCATCACCCGGGGCTTGCCGGGTCCCGAGAAATTCCCCCTCGAGCAGCTGCCCGGCTCCGCCCGTTGTGCGGCAAAATGCAGAATTTTGAAGCCAGGCAGGTGAAGCAGTTAAAAAACCGCACCAAAATCTCTGCCTTCATCTAGCCACCTTTTAATAGTACTTTCTGTACTCTGTGTTCAGGCATTTGAAGAGCAGGGCAGATCAGACCCCCCCCTCCTGTTTCAGTGCCCACTCGCCGTTCCCAGAATGGTGGCTGACTTAAAAAAAGAATTTACACAGATTTTGTGCCCCAATTAGCAGTGCTAATTGGGGCACACAAGTAAATTGCACTCTACCCTGTGGAGATTGTCAGCCAGTCAACCAGATCACTGAGTCACCAAGAGCATGACTCTAACCCTGAGTTCCTATTTAATCAGGTGCAAAATCAGAGGTCCCTGCAGGAAGGACACAGTCCTGCTCCTGGGTATCAGTGAGAGAAGCTCCTTGGGGCTTTTCTCCTTCCTTTTCATATTTTTTTTTCTTTTTTTTTTTTTTTTTGGTAAAGGCCAGAGTTTAAAATAAATCCCTGCCTAGTTGGGAAGGAGACTGCTGATAATTCAGACTGCTGATAATTCAGCATCATGTGCTAGGGAAGTTTAGGGTTTGCTGGGTGCAGTTAGCTCCTTTACAGAGAAGTTTTGGTTAAAGAAATACCATTTCATCTGCAGGCCAGGAGCGAACCCGGCCCAGCACGGTGACAGTGGGGCGAGCATGCTGCGTCCCCTCCCAGGCAGCAGGTCCAGCGCCAGAGAAAGGGACCTGGGCATCATTCCTGTGACGGTGCCTTCAGATATTCTAAAGCCGCAAGAGAAATGGAGGTTTGAGCTGAAACCTCCGGTGTCTTGGCAAATGCATAAAATTTTGTTTTTGCAGGCGAGTTCTTCATAAACTGGGTGATCAGAGTTTCCCGGGCTGGGGGACAGCGGGGAAAGCCACAAGTGGCTGCAGGGCACGGTGACACTTCTGCTCACTGCTTAAAAATGTGCTGTTTGTAGTGAGGGAGAAGCCAAGCTGATTTTACCAAGGTGGAGCAAAGCTAAAAGTCATTTGGGAACATTGAAGAGGGTATTTTTTCCTATAGTGACACCCATGCAGTTTTGTACATGGCACTATGCGGCAGTTGTGGATGTAGATCATTGACCATATCACACGCACAGTTATTAATATATTATTTCTTTCCAGGTGGGTGAGCAAAGGCTCGGTGAGCCTGTAACCTGGCCAGGGCTGAGGTATGAGTATGGTGATGCAGAATTAAAAATAACGGATGAGTTAATTGGATGATACGTTTATGTGTTTGAAAGAAAAGCACCTCATCGATACGCTGAAGGCAACGCCACCCAACATTATTTTGGTAGTGTGTCTGAATTCCACTCAGTTTTTAGAAAATCACGTGCTCCTAAGGCGGCAAATATCTGCGTGAGGTTTCGGGGAAGCAGCAGGTGTGGCTGGGAGCGTGTCGAGAAGCAGCTGAAGTACAGGTACGCCTTCTGGCACCAAGAGGATAAATTTTCCTTGGGGTACCAATAAATTTTACTCAGAACAAGCAAAAATTTTGGAACAAGAAGCATTTTTAGAAAACTGTCATCGGGCTCAGCCTTACCCGAGGGGCTTCGGGGAGAACAAACCTCCCCAGTAAAACCCAGCTTGAAAAAAGCTGGAAGCAGAGCTTAAATATGTTTGGTTTTACAGGTTTCGATGCAGTTTTTGGCAAAGGCTTGGTGTTGTGAGGGGGGTGCAGGTGTTGCTGCCCATCCCTTTCCTGGGGAAAGAGGACTGAGACATGCCTGGGCCATTTGGTTCTGCAGCTATAAAATATTGCTCCATATTTTGTAGTGTCGTGGGAGCCGCGGGAGTCACATTAGCTCCATTCTGCTGCATGTGGAGAAAGAAAACTAGCCTTCTCTACCTGCCTAACAATTATTTATTTTTCAAATACGGTGAAGTTGGTCAAGATTGTTTTATTATCTGCATTTTCACTCTCCTCCCACGGTGCGCATGGCCCCCACGATGGTGAATGCCTGATATCCTGATGCTTGTGAATGACAGAGGTATTTTCCCAATGTGCAGGTGAGGCAGCAGAGTCTAAAAGTCCTGGCTCAAAATCCTACCAGAATCCTGTAGCAAAAGAGGAAGGCAGAACCTCATCGCTAAGCCCAGCATGGCAAAAGCACCCCTCTTTCCCACTTCCAAGAGGTGGGCAGCAGTGTCCATTTGAAAAGTGATTTTGTGCATTTATAATCCATTTTGATGGGGGGAGGGGAGAATTTTTCCTCCGTCAAAGGAAAAAAAGATATCCTGGAGATGTGTTTTAGTTATAGACATTTTTACTGCTTGAAGAAAGCAGCGACAGAGTCATTTTTAAAGGGAGAATATCACCGACGCTGGTTTTAAATTCTCTCTGCTTTGACAGTGTGTGATTTTCGTGCTCTTTTTCTGCAAAAGCCTTGGATGAAAATCTTTGTGCAGAAATAAATACCGCCCGCCGCCCGCTGCGGGCCGTGAAGCTCTGCCTGTCCTACCGGCCCAGGCAGCGGCACCGTGGGAGCTGGGGACGGACTCCAGCACGCCAGGGGCTGATAAAACCACGTGTAGAGCAATAGCTGTCGTGCTACTTAACTGATAATATAGCCGTAAACCTCTGAAAAACTCAATCAGTGCTTCAGAGGAGAAATAATTTATATTTTGGGCTCTTCGCTTTGTGAGAATCGCTGGTTAATTGCTGCTCGTGTTTTAAGATCTGGAATAGCACTCTGACCCCAAAGCTCTTTTTAAGTGATAAAAATATCTGTGAGCTCAATTATGCCCTATATGCCATCTCACTTTTTATTTCTTAAATTTTAAGGGCTATCTCCCTTGGAGTCTGCTTTTTTCGTCTTTAATGAAGTGGTGGTGTTCTGTTACAGGCTGCAATACACGAAGTAAGCGCATTGTGGTAACTAATGCCATATTCTCTGTAAGACAGGTAAATTCCGTATATATGACAGGTTAAGTGTTTTTGTCTCTATTTGATGTACTTGTGGCTTGCTGTAAGTAATTAGATCCACTAGATGGTGGTAAAGACCATCGACTCTATTCCCCTGTATCAAGAAAAAAAAAAAACAGAAAAAAGTTAAGAGTACATTTTAAAAAAAAACCAAACCCAAACCCCCAACTAATTAAACATACCTACCTCTCTGTTGCATATATTGAAAGCAATTGCAAGCATGAGGAAGCAGAGATGCTTTTGGGCAGCATTATTATACTATGAGGAGCTCTCTAAATTAAATAGTTTTGTCAGGATAAATATTGAGTAAAATGATTATGAATCATTGTGGCAAGTTTTAATACAGATCAGAAACTAAATTAATCTCCCTCTAACTCATGGATCGTGGCTTTCTTTTTCTTCAGATACAAATGAATAGTAAACAACATTTTGGCAATTTTTAGGTTAATCATGTAGAACTGATTACTCAAGAAGAATGCTATTAACATTTAGTCAATTTATACCCTCCTATGTGACAAATGAAAATTAATGTTGCTGTTTTTAAGATATCAAATGGGTCATGATTTTAAGAAAAATGATTACCCCTAAAGATAACTGATAATGATGGCTAAAGGCAAGGAGCACTAGCAATGGAGCAACATTCATAATTCCCTAAACAAATTCTGTGGGAAAGCAAATACAGCTTACTCTGTCTGGGGCTAAAGAGGCAGCATTTTAGGTATTATTTGTTGGGTCTTTTTGTTGTCGTTTTAAGTGTAACATTCCATGTCAATTATTTGTTAGTCATTTCTCATGCAAAAAAGGCATGAATAATGGTGTCCCAACATCTAATAACAAAAAGCACATTTCTGGAGTTGAATATGACGTGCTTTTGGTGAAGATGTAATAGTTTGTCTTCCAGAATCCGTTATTCTTGTTGGTAAACAGTCTGTCGCTCTGCTGCTTCACTGCTGTCTATTGATAAAGAAATGTTTTGCTATGATCAGCAGAGGTGATGCAACGAAAAACCCTACAGGCATTTGCAACAAGTAGGGGACGAGAAATGCAAGCAAAACAAGCGGGGACAAAGGTCTTTAGGGTAAATAAAATATTCTTCATTCCAGAAATATGTAATTGATATCATGGGAGTGTTGAAATTGGATTCTACAAGGGATTTTTGAACAGATGTTAAACAGGTATGAATTTATCTCATATCACATCCTATTGCATCATGGGAAGAACTGGTGCCCGCGTGCCTTAGTGCAGTACTGAAGTCACTGCCGGGCTCTGACTTACTGCTTGCATCTCTCGATGCATGCATTTGAAGCATTGCTGTATTTCCCCATAAAATAATTTTAAAAGGTCTTGACCTTTTGCAGAATCAGAAAAAAACCCTGCCAGCCCAGTGCTTCCTCTGTAGCTCGGCCGTCCTCGGGAGTGATAAATGGGGGCTTTCGGAGCAGTGTGCTTGCGCTTCCTAATGGAGGCGGTACATTAAGGGGAACGTTTCCATGTTTGTTTTAAATCACTTTTCACATTTTTAAAAATTACATTGCATACAGTAGTTTTATCACATACTCTATGCCTATGATCAGAACAAAACTTCATCGATTTTAGCAACTTTTTAAACTGTAGACGTTTAAAGGAGGTATTTTGGGGGAGTTTTATGGTACTTATGGCTCTTTTAGGGTGGAAGACAAACAGTCAGCTCCTGACTTTCCCGTGTAACAAGATACCCGCTATTTGTGCGTCTGTAGAGTGATTGCTTTGCTTCTCCGGTGCTCCATCGGCAGCAGTCCAAACCCAATCTGTATGACATATAGAGCCCATTTCAGCCTTACAAGAGTGCAGCCATCACCAAGTGGAATATATCAGTAACCACGCCGGAGCCGACCTTTGCAACCTAAGACGTCGGTGATTTGTGGAGGCTTGTTAAAGTTGGTAATCTACATTTCTCATTGCTTACCGTGGCATTTCCACTTTCTTTTTTTTTTTATTTTTCTTGGGGGCGGTGGCGTGCTGACCCGCTCTGATACTCGAGTTGGATGGTTAGAAAGATTAAGATTTTTTAAAAGGCTGTGAAGGAGCACTCGTGTTTGAGAGCAGTGCTGAGGGCCTGGTTCCTTTGGAGGATTGTTCCTGGCAGTGTTTCCGTTATGAGTTACCCAGGGACGGAGGAACCGTAGCTACATCTTGGCTCTCTTGCACGGGCAGACTGACAAAGACTTGAACTTCCCTGAAAATTCCTCACGTGAAAGTTTGCTGCCAACTCAAATAAACAAAAAAACTCAAAAAACTCCTTTTTTTTACTTTTTTCCCCCCAAATGTTTCCTGAGCTTACGGCCTACGTTGCACCAGGGCTACCTGTCCTGGAAGAGGGCATTTCTGCCAGGGTACTGGTGGGCTGCATGAGTCCGAGCCGAGAGATGACTTCCCACCCAGCTCAGAGCAGTGAGTAAAGCTCACTATCATTTTCTTTGCTTGTTTTTGGCCAACGTTGCTTATGTCTGCCAGCAACAAGAGTTTGTTTTGTGTGAAAGTATTTTTCTTAGGTGTTCAAGATCAACTGAATTATTTGAGGGGAGGGTCCATGAACTCAGATTGCTTAAAACCTGGTCCTTTAATGTAGGCGGGAGCAGGCTGGCAGACATCTCGCCACAGAGGAGGCACAACGGTCTGTTGCGATAGGATCAGCAAAACGTTAAATTCATTTCTAGGTACGTGGGCTTCGGGGAACACATTTCTCTTTGCTGCTGAGATTTGCAGTTTTGGAGTTGGGTTAGAGATGAGGGAGCCCAGCATGGGCAAGCAGCGTGTGGTTTTCATAGATTTGATGTCGCGTTTGAACCGGGTTGGGTCCCTGGTGCAGAGAAGTGAGTTTTGAGTTCTCTGTTTCTTAGGAATTTTTGCAAATCATCTTCCTGAAGGCTTATGATACTGCTTCGTGATAAACGGCGTGTCCTTTTTCAGCATTTAGCCCTATCCGTTGTTCCTGTGTCATTTACTGAAGTTGTGTTAATGTCGATGAAAAAACCAAACTTGGTGAACGAGGAAATAGTTGGTTGTAATGGTTGTCAGGAAGATTCTGATATTGTTTCATTTGTTCCTACATGGCCACAGGGAACAAGCCATAACAGTAAAGGGATTTCAAAACAAAAGTAATGTCAAAATTCATTGTCAAATTCTTGCTTTGGAGAATTAAGTTCTCCCGTGCTGTAAACATGTGGATTCCCCACCAAGACTTGAGATCTGGGAGGAATGGCTTAATAGGTTGAAAGAAAATCTAGATGTGTTACCTGCATTAAACCGTCACAAAAGTCCAGTGAAACTTCCAATTCAGTTACGGTCACCCCACTTTGAAAGATGGTTTCTTTTTTTCTAGCCTAATATTGGACTTTGGTCTCTAAGACTATTCAAAAATGAAAATCACTTCCCAGAAACTGAAACCGTCAGGGTGATGGGAAGACAGATGAAAGACAGGAGAGCACGTAACTGAGTTTATTATTTACAAACAAGAGAGAAATAAGATGAAAGGGTCGCAATCAAGAATTCTCAGAGGCAAAATAAACCCGGCAGACGTGTTGCTGTGTAGGGAGGGCATAGGGTGTCACTGCGAGCCCGAGGAGGGACAGGGGACTCCCAGCCCAGCAGCCACCAGTGCCCGAGCGGGGCGAGACCAGACCCGGAGCCGCAGCAGAAGCAAGGCGGCAGGTCAGGTTTTGCCCAGCAAAGGGTATAACACAGCAGAACAGTTGAAAAAATGGGCAGAAAATAGCTGGAAATATATGAAGCTGAAGGTGAGATGACAGAGGCGAGGGCGAGCTGCTTTGTGAAGGCTGTCGAGTGGTGCGAAGGCTGTCGGAGGCTGCTGGGCAGTAAAAAAATACTTCAGTTAAAGACATCTCGTTGGTCCTTTATGTGCTGTAAGACAAAAAGTTCCCTATGGTCCTTTTAACGTAAGCATTTTAAACTAAAATATAGCAGATGTGCACTAAAAGCCAAATCCCATTTAATGGGGCGAATCCTGTAATATTTTTCATGTAAAAACCATCAGATCAGAATCAACATTTAAAAAAAAGGTGTTTTTATTAATGTGTTCTGGGTAGTACTGCAATGCCACAGTTTTTTAGGCATATGATAAAAAGCAGTTTCTTGAAGTATTTTCACTTCTTATATTGCCTACACGTTTCGGAAGCAGCGTCTGGTCTTCCGACCCTTACAGTGCCCTGAGAAATGGCTTACGTATTCTTTTTCCTCTTCCAAGAGATTTTTACAAGTTCCAGTTAATCTACTAAACCTAAGCTGATCACAATTTTGAGAACATGTCTTACTTCCAAGTTGCTGCTGAAAGTGGCAAGTGGCTCTGAAGTCCACAGATTTTCAGAAGGAGGTTTTGAAAACGTACCCTGAGATTACTTCACTAAGCCAGTCTGTCTTTACAGACTCACTCTGCACTTAGATATGGCAGTAGGAGCATTGCTCGTGCGACTTAACCATCAAGTACGGATTTTACTTAGCACTGAACCAGTTAAAAGAAAAACAAAGTATTTTTTTCAACCAACTCTAGCTCCACTCAGGCCTAAATTATTATTTTTTCTTCAGAAACGGGCATTTTAATGTGTCACTTTTCAGTTCCAGCTCAATAAACAACCATTTATTTACAATTTTAAAGCAATCTTCAGCCTAGTCAGGTAAGAATTATTTCAAAAGAATAAAAACATTTTCATTTCCCATCACTGCCAAAAATGAAAAGAACATGAGTTATGAGTCTTGCTATGTTGTCTTAAGTTGATTACTATGGAATGATTAAAAAACTAGCTGTGCTGTCATAGCAGAAGAGTACATTATAAGTGTAATAACAGCTTAGGGATACAATCCATCAATGCCGTACTTGGAAGAAGAAAAAAAGTTGATCTATTTCTTTGGTCATCATTTTCAGCATATTAGATGACAAATAATTGTACATTCATCAATAACAATAGATTAAAGTTGAAATGATTTATTGCTGTTACACTGCTGGTATGATGGAGCACTAGGTCACTCAAGCATTGATGGGGTCTGTATTTAATTTTCACGGGTCTCTTAGCAGAAATAATAGACAGAGAGGAAACCACCTGAAACAAGGTAGATCAAAGTTGGTGACAAGTGATTTGTAGGTTTGTTCTTTGGGAGTGGTGGGCTGGAGGTGGCAACTCTCCTGCTTGGCGCTCTGAACCGCTAAGTCAGGCGGCTCCTCACATCCGTGCTCAGCTGAGCAGCCTCAGAAGAAAACCCTGCATGCCATTCCTGAGGGTCAGGCCAGCTCATAAGGAGAAAATTATTGTGAAACTTTTCTGCTGTGAAAATCCTTCCAGGAAACGTGTTTGTTTACTCTTAAAGTAACACAGAAGTGGAAGCTGCACCGTTTTTCAAAGGTGTGAGCAGGACTTCTGTTAGAAGTCAGAGAACATTAACGTGGAGTGCTCGCGCAGGTTTTAAACTCAAACTTAGATATTTTTCTGAAGACTCTCTCCAAAGAAACTTTGTGTTCAAGTCTCACAATAACTGTGTCATATCCTCTCCTGCGCAGAGCATCTACCAGAGTAGACCTAGTTAAGAGGTTTCCACTGAAACACATTGTTGAACTGGGGTTCACCACTTCATCAGCATCCACGTAGGGATGGTTGGGTTTGGACGACGGTGTGACAGTCCCTGATTTCCCGCCAGCCTGCCTGCGCGGCTGCCTGCTGCTGTGTCTGCTCCTCTGCAGTTACTGCCTCAAAAGGGGACAAACATCTTATTTTTTTTTTCATCATCAAGACCTCAGGGCTTCCGACACCCATCGCGCCAAGAAAAGCTGTGGAGCATAACTGATTCCTGGGTACCCCTCAGCTGCAGTTCTTACAACGAAACTGAGATCTCAGCTGAGCAAATTCTTTTAGGTTCTTGGGTTTCGATGCAATTTTCATGAAACTGAAACTCTGCCCAGAAGAAGATGATTTTAAAGTCAGCTTAAGTTTAAAATTATCTCTGCTATTATATTGATTTTATGAGGAGGCAACTTCCATGGTTCAGATTAGCGTTAAAGATGTTTAGGGACTTTCCCTGCATTTACGGTATGAAAGCCCCCATTGAGCATAGCGGTGAGAGAAGGGACTGCTAGGAGTCAAGATCTCTGTTTCTCATTAGCCAAAAAGGTTTTGATAATATTTATAATGATGGAATAAAAAAAAATAATTTTAATGTACCATTTTAACATCTCAGTGAAAGGAGAGAGAAAACAGAGCGATCTCTCAGTCTGATACTGAAACATTATCAGAGCTGGGAAGAACTCAGGACTCCTCTGCATATGCTGCCGAGGACTTTAGGATAGGTATGAAAAATGCTGATTAAATTAAAGTGCATTATAATTAGAATGTCTCTGAAAGGCTCAAGGCTATTTTTTATTTATTTTTGACAGCACTTATAAGCTTGCCTTAGTACTGTCAATGTTTTTATACATACCAGAGCTGACTTCAGCGTTGGATGGCTGAGAAATAATTTAAAAATAGTAGTAGTAGTAGTGATAATAATAATAAATTAATAATAATAATTTTCATCATCATCTAGTGCACTGAGTTAGTTCCCTAACTTTGGAAAACTCCCAGACTCTCTAAATAATGTTTTGATAATGTTTGTAATTTGCAAAGCGGCTCCAGTACCTAGCCGTGTACTGATGACCTGGGATAATCGAAGTAACCGCTTTATTTCAAAGTAACAATTGAATCCACATGATTTTTCCAGCTAAAACTCTATGGAGATGAATTTCCACTCTGTCCCTCTGGGAGGCACGGGCAGAATCTGCATATGCGAATGCCGCTGAAAGTTAGAGCGAGTTTTATGCGGTCTCTAAACTACAGAAATACCTGGATTCACACTACTTTGAAAAGCCATACCTGCCAATAAGTTGCCGAAAGTAAGTGACACGAATAGCAAAATGGTTTTAATTTTCTGTCCAGTCAAATCTCAGTATTTCACACTCAATTTTCCTTCCTCGGTAATCTAAATAATTTCCCACCTTGCTCATGATGAATGTCTTGCCAGTTCCTACTCAGTCCTTCCACTTTACACAACCTAATTAAAGAAAACATTCCATGATTGCCTATTTTTCCTCATGCATGACAACCTATTATTTTTTCTACCACCTGATTAGGGCTTTATTATCCTTGGATTTAGATTGATTTGCTGGGCACTTTAATAAAACACTGCTTAGTTTGATTTAAACGCCTACAGGTTTCAGTCATTCATAGAATTACTCTTATAAGTAACTCACATTGGAGGTACCGTATAGTCTCCAGGAAAAGGGGTTCGAGGGTGCCGTGATACTAGCCTAAAGAAATGAGAATCACAGGTGGTGTTCCAGTTGTGCGTCGCGTTAATATTTCTGTTGTGAGCAGTCAGGAGAGGACATTTTGCAATATAATTTGTCAAGGGTGATAAATCTGTTTCATCATTTCTGTCAAGAACGGACCCCGTGTATTAAAACTACTATAAATATTTTCTCAAGATAAACCAAAACTTTCATATGATTAAATAATAATACATTTATGATGACAAATTACATTTACTATGTGTTATCTGAAATGCGAGACAAAATTAGGTAGTTAAAGTTCAAATGGATGGAGATCAGTTTTGATTTAAAACCAAAGGAATTTTATTAAGTAAATGAGATTTTCATCATTATTTTGTTATATCTAACATTCTCTTCTTTCAGAAATATTATTTATGAGCTTAGATGATGATTTTAAAGAAAAAGTGAGCTTATATTATAGCAAAAAAGAGTCCAGTGAAAAAGTTCGGGAGTAGTTAAATGCCACGGTTGTTCCTGCCACCGTTGTTGGTGGCTTTGAGCGTTAGCAAGACGAGGAGCGGTCCGCGGGCTGCTGTCCCTGCCCCAGTCCAACGATGCTTTGGGATCACTCTTGTCACACCTTATTCAAATATTTCTGACCTCTCGTGCTTTCTTCCAGAGCCCTTTCTGGCTGTGGAAGATGCAGCTCTGTTTCCTACAGCTCTTCCTCTAGATACAGCTATCGAGAAGCTTTGCTGCGTCCCATTGACAGGCTTAGTTCAATAAAACAGGTGGTAATAGATGAATATTGGCATGTCAAAGTGTGTTTCAGCTTCTGCTACTGTACGCTTTTGTCAGGAAATTTTTCAGCGTCCTTGGATGGTATTAAACTTACTTACCTAAAAATGTCGGCAAGGTAGCTGGCACCAAATAGTCACGTTTTAGGGCTTGCTTCAGCTTGTAGGAGGTGTACACTGTGTGACGCTCCGGCTTACGAGCCTGATCCACTTGGTGATGCATTTAAACTTAGGTGGGGCTTTATATCTTGCTGCAGAGAAACTGTAATGCTTGACACGTAAGGTTTATTTATTATTAAAGTAATATTTTGCTAGCATACCGGGTACCAAACGGCTATATCTGGGTACCTGTGGCACGCTGCAGACCAGTACGGGTTGCAAAGCTAGTTTGTGTCCAGCTCGGATGTGTTACACCAGCAGTGCTAACGCACCTATAGATGGACAACACCACCAACTGCTAAAGATATGGACAAGCTTGGATCCAGCGCAGCATTTAAAAGCTTGCTGAAAGGGAATCATGTGAAAAAAACTCATTTTGTACCCACATGCTGTGAAATTGCTTCATCCTCCTGGTGTGGGATCGCTCCAGCAATGGAACAGCATCCATTTCTTACTGCAAAATGGGACAAAAGAAACTCTTGTCTTCTCTCTTTCTGCGATACGTGGACTATGTCTTCTGCTGTTTCTCATAATTTCTTCCTGAAGAAAAGCGCTTTCTGTGCTGGAGGAGCCAGGTGTGTGGGGATGCACCTTACACACCTGATCATCCCGGTAAATCTGTTAATATAATCACTTACATGCTTAAACTTAATCACTTTTGCAGCTGGAGAATTGAAAGAGATTCTGTGAAGGGGAAATAATTTTATTTTGTGGTTAGTTTACTAATTTCCTTGTTTTTTGGGCACTTAAGAAGTGAAGAAGGAGGGGTTTGTGTTTGCATGAAGGCAGGCTGCAGAGAAGATTATAGTGAAAATAAACAAAAAGACCATATAAAAGCCAAGTTGTAGTGCTAAAGAGACTTAATAGCTATAAACTGGTAGCTATTAGCTTCTAATTACTCTCAAATAATTACTGAATAGAATAGTAAATGTTATTAGCTTGCTTTAATATTCAACATAAAACATTGCTTCCAACAATAATTTACTGTTCGTTCCGCTTTAATATATACACATGTAAAACTGGGCTACGTCCTAAACATCCTTAATAAATGCAATTATTATCGGAGTTGTGTGGAGGAGACCTGTACCAGCATGCCCGTACTCTGCTTGCATTGAAGTTAAACTACTCGTCCATTTATTGTGGAAGCAGGCTTAAATACTGAAAAAGAAAAAACTATCCCCAAACAGGAGGAGAATAAGAGTTAGATGTGTAAGGGTGGTTCTGATTTCCAGAATTAGGAGCACCATTATAGCTCAGGTGATGCACCTGAGTCTGCAGAGCTGTGATTTCACTTGCTGGCCGGCATCTCTGCTGGTGATTTTGACTTAGTGTCAGGTATATATGTATATTATCAGAAGGAGGTGATTAGTTTGTCCTGCCTTAGTGGCCTGAATTACATCGTGTCATCTTCTTCGGAGAGGTCGTACAAATCTCTGCTCCCTACAACTGACTTGACCTTGGTTTTTTTTTCTTCCCCTGAAGGAGAAGGGCTTGGGTTTTGATGTATCAAGAATAAAAGCCTACTGTACCTTTAGGGCATCGTGTAATATCCAGAAAAAAATTCTAAACCTTCAAAGTCCCCAAAGGAGGGCTCTGTTTACAACAAATATATATTTCCCATCGAATGGCCAGTTGTAATATTATTTTTCTTTATTTTTGCTTCAGAACCGTGGAATTGCCCCTTAACCATCAAATAACGATATTTTTTTTTTTATGCTGCATCTCTTTGTATGCTGCTCACCTTTTTAGAGCCTTTTAATTCCTCTGTTTTGTGGATTATGTTTCTGAATTTCCATTCCTGTACATTTCATTCAGTCTATTGCTGGGCTTCTTTAAATTCCACTTGAAACATTGAGATTTCCACTAGAACAGTGTTTCCAACTGTTTCTCGGCTTGCCAGCTGCTTCTAAAAGGTAAATTTCTAATATATTGCTGAATTCTCCCGGTGTGCAACTTGGTTACATCCCTCAGTCTTTACAGTAACAGCCTCTTTTCTCTGTGTTTTCTATTTTCACTTTCAACTAAAAGCATTGAGTCTATTTTGATGTATCTGTTGTGCCAACGTGGAGTGGTGTGGATGAAGGAGGATGGAGTGCTGTAGCTTTATTGTATTAGTGGAATAGAC
This sequence comes from Phalacrocorax carbo, assembly GCF_963921805.1. Classification (NCBI taxonomy): domain Eukaryota; kingdom Metazoa; phylum Chordata; class Aves; order Suliformes; family Phalacrocoracidae; genus Phalacrocorax; species Phalacrocorax carbo. Next base: position 3,705,522 of record NC_087517.1, read on the forward strand.
AGGGGTAATTCAGAAATGATTTCGTTCTCCTCCTCTGCTGTCATCTAAGCCCTGGTCCTTCACCTCGTTGTCGTGTAGTGGAAGTATATGCCTTCAGCTTACGGCCTTCCTGCGAGTCGTGAATTTACATTATATTCCTTTGCTAAGGATATTTTGCTCTAGATTAAAAGATGCTTTTTATAAACCCCAGTTGGCCTTCCTAGCCAAGCTTTGAGAGCCTGACACCTAATTTGGGTAGGGGAAGAGGGACCCATCAGGCATCTTTGCATGTGCATTCGTTGCATGCTCAGTTACACACCTCCAATTCCCAAATTCTGCTTTTTATTCACGTAGGAGGATGCCCACGCTGGGGCTGAGGGGGAGGGAAAAAGGGAGAGAGAAAAAGGGGTACTGGAGCTCGTTGCCAGCTCTTCTAAATGTAGCCTTTTATGCATTCAGCATGCATTAATCTTGTTTTCTTTGATTTTGCCTGAGAGTGAGAATGGCTAACTTTTTGCTTTTCTATTTGTAATAATGAAGCTTTCCTGATGTGGACAATTAACGACTTTTTGTTCTTTGGAAATTATCTAGGTGCATCACTCAGCAGTCTGCACAGCTGCAGCACCAGCCAGCTCTGTGCCAAAGGCGCCGCGGGTAACGCGTGAAAAGAATCAACAAGGCCTGTACTTAGCAGGGCTTTATTTAATTTCACATTCCTCTCTTCTCTTCTCTTCTCTTCTCTTCTCTTCTCTTCTCTTCTCTTCTCTTCTCTTCTCTTCTCTTCTCTTCTCTTCTCTTCTCTTCTCTTCTCTTCTCTTCTCTTCTCTTCTCTTCTCTTCTCTTCTCTTCTCTTCTCTTCTCTTCTCTTCTCTCTTCTCCTCTTCCATCTGTCTTTCTCTCTTTCTCTTTCTCTTTCTTTCTCTTTCTTTTTCCGTAATTTGAACTTGCTCACAAAAGTGTGTGCTGAGCAAGAGACAGATAGGCAGAACAAGATGATGAGATGGGGATCTTCAGTTCTGCCAGAGCCCAGGATGCTCCTATTCCTTTTAACATCCTGAGATTTATCACTGGATTAATTTTTTTTTAACAAGTATTGTTTGTCATTGAAAGAACTCCAGAGGAACCTTTATTTTGAAAGGTTCTTGTGGCAGACGGATTTTGGCCTCTAAAAGGTATTTTAAAAGTGGGCAGAGAGACCAAAATCTACATTTCCGCTTCATATAATATCACATATTCATACCCCAATCTTTTCTTCCTACATCACTGAATAAATACACCGTTTCAGTGCTCTACCATTTTTAAATGTCATCGTTGGATATAATCAATCACCCAAATACATAACAACAGCATTACAGAAGCACAAGAAAATATGTTTGAAATTTCCTTTTTATTGTAACACAAGATAGTGCTTCCAAAATCCCAAACTGAATTGCTTTTCAGTAGATAAGCATCAAAAAATACATTTCCTGCTTTCGGTGAAGGTGCAATAAGGTGCTGTATCAGTGTAATAGTTCAGAATGATATGCTCTACTAGTATTTTGATGAATTACATGATTATAGCTAAAATGAACACTTTCATCATGCCTGAATTAATAATGGTGGTATGATTTGGCAAGTACTCCCGCAGTGTTCTTTAACTCATCACTTCAGAAGACAGAGTTTTAGAGCCCATCCTTTGTCTCGGGGAAACACAGGGATCCTTTACGGTTTAAAACCACAAGAAGCAGGAGAAATGTGACGGCTTTAAAAGGGGAAAAAGAACCTAATGCATGCATACCTTCTCAAGCTCATCGTGACTTAATTGGTTTATTTTTCACTGCCTTTTTCTGATGTCTAAAGCACCTACGACTGTGTCAAAAAGAAAAAGATCACTAATTTTTTCATGTGAGAATAGGTTTGGTGTGTTTTATTGCAGCTGTTGTGTTACCAAATGATCCTAAAGTCCTTATAAGGACATAATTTTCTCTTAAACCATTAATTTTACTTTAGAAGTTGGGTAATCAGTACGTTCCTTTCTGTGTCTTCCACGTTAGCGAGCACACGAGCGACCCCCCGCCAGTACTTCAGCTACCTTGAGCGAAGCTGTGTATTGACGTGCCCCTTTCAGGGCTCTTCTGGGTGGTCCAACCGTGTGCACTAAAATTTCCCACACCGGGGGCTTCCGTGATATTGTGAGTACATGCGTTGGTACGGCATTGAGAAAAACCTCCACTGCTAATGCCATTATAATATTATTTGGCTGGTAATGAATGAAGGCTCTTGGTCTTTACGACTGTCATCTAGTACCTTTAATGAGAATTGATTTTCCTTGAAATAATAAGAATAACAACCAATCTGCTGTGGATAAGAAATGTAAACTTTTGCAGGCTATTGTGAAAAATGGTGATGCACAATGCATCAAAAACATCTGGAGCAGATGTTTCTGTAATTACGACACACTTGACGATTATGCTGTATTCGCTGGCCTTTCCTGGTACCCTCAAAACTGGGTGATGTTGCAAGCTTGTGCTGGTGCACTGAACTGGAAGAGAGGACATACTGTCTGGGGCAAGACCTGTCCTCTCTGTTTTCCTAAGTGCTCTCTGTCCATCGATTTTTTGCTCTTGGTTAATTATTATCTTCTATGTTTGTATCAAATAGTAATTTTATGCCATGAAATATCTCAGGCCTGCTGATGCAGAAAGTCAAGCAAACATAAGCACACTATTTTCTGAACCCAAGCTATAGGAATGGTAATATTTGGTGGAAACAAGACTGTGAGGTACATCCTGTGGGGTTTGCTATAGTTATGTATATTATGATCGGTGCTATTATGATCTATGCAGGAGTGCATGACTTTGTATCTTTCTGTTTAAAGAATATTATAGCTGGAGGTAAAAATGTATGAAAGACTTAAGAGGCCTGAGCAGGTCACCTCAGATGAGAGCAGAGGAAGATTAGCTCAGACGTGCTTTATATATCTTTGATCTAGTGCTGTGTTAAATCTCAGTGTAACGCCTCTGTTGGGCCGTGGTTGGCCTGACGAGCGCCCGGTTTCCAGTCACTGCTAGATAAGCTGTCCAGACCTCAGACAGAAACTTGGCGGAATAAAACTGAGCCGTGTAGATGCTTAGTGAGATATGGTACCTTGCTCACAATTACGTGTTCAGAAGGTTTACCAAAACAGGACTAATGTTTTAAAACATTAAATGAGTCAGTAAAGAGGGTGATAGCCCAGTACCTCTTTCCCTCGCTACAATAAAAAGCATTTAGCAACCTTTCTGATTTCTTGGTAGGGCAACAGCTAAGCCAGTGGATGTGTTTGCTCCCTACAACACCACCCCTTAGGAAATGTGTGCTTGTCGAAGTCTGGGCTGCTGCCGCTTATCCTGGGGTGGGTAGAGAAATGTCACGCAAACGGCATAACCGCATTTGTGGACCATAGAAGCTAAATAACTTAACTGGGGTTTTTCTTTTAGGTTTTGGTGCAGGATATATTCATTTTTGGCACTCTAATAGTGTAAAATCTGCTAGTAACTTGCGTGTCGAGGCACAGCTCCAGTTTAGCTTCACTTATAATGAAACAAATTGTAATTCTTAATTGACTTCTCCTATGGAAATAGCAGCAATATAAATTGCAATGTCGCTAGAATAAGGGGAGGGTGGGGGGGAAGACCTTTTTACAAGCCTCAGGATGACAATTTATAAATAAACTCAAACTAAGAAGCCTTAACGAAAAATCCCTGTGGAATCCAACGTTAATAGCCTTTACTTTTAATCTGATACAATAAATCTTCCAGCTATGTATCCACAACAGAAATAACAGAAACCAGGCCAAGGTGGAGTAGGTATGGGGGAGTTGGAGAGAAATATGCCCTTTCTTTAATTAAAAGTAGATGGCGATTTTCTGGTATTCCAAAGTCAACAAGTCGTTGCTGCCAACTCACTGCCAATCAGCTCGCTCCAAATGAGGGTTTTTTGGTTGGACTCTTTGCCTAAAAGCAATGCAGCATTGCCAGAGCTTCAAAATCCACATGTTCTGGGGAATTTTCAATATTCCCTTTGAGAGCTGGTCTTCAGGCTCCAGTGCTGTAATTACACATGAATCGCAGATTTCTAGCTGTTTTGTGAACTGCAGTGTTTTAAAAGGAAATCTGGAGGTCAAATATTATTTATTTTTTTATAATATTACGAATTTTTGAATGTGCTTTGAATGGGAGCAAGGAAAGTGTCAAAAATTTGCCCAGACAGAGGATGTAGTGAGCTTCTGCAGTGTCAGTTGTGACTGAGAGGAGAGGATGAGATGTGGTGCCCCGTGACACATGGTGGCTGGAGGGCAGGATGGGATGCGAGCAGGTCCTTCACTGTGTGCATAGGTGCTGGCAGAATGAAGAGATTTAATCTACTACATATTTCACACGCCAATAATGGGAACTAGGGATTTCCGTAGGCTCATAATGTTGCCAACACTCTACGTTCAAAGATCTTTAGCTAGATAAGAGAAAAAGCATGAAATGATCTTAAAATTGTGATAAAAACCAGCACACATTGGCCTTTTTATTTGTCCTCCTTAAGAATACTCCTAAGAGTATTGAGATTGAGACTGATTTTCTCAATCATGATCAGGGCCTGAATTTCAGCTTTATTTCTTCAGAGATAGTAATATTTTGTATAATCTTGATTTTTAAGTCTCAATAACGTAAGAAAGAATTAACTTTATGGTTTGTGCACTGTCATGATGAGAAGCACTGGTAAATCTACTACAAGTTTTGTATTTCTATACTGGTCTTTGTCAGCCCAGGAAGATTTGGATGGGAACATACAGGTTTTTGCTATGGGTTTATTTTTACTTTCTTGTTTGTTTGTTTCCTGCAGAGAAAAGCTTTGTTGTGTCTACAAGATGGATGAGTTGAAGATGACGGTTGCTCCTTCAAGAACTTACAAACAAGAAGGCCCAAATTTAAGCCGAACTCTTCACTTACCTCATGAATGGTGACTTAAATTAAAGCAAGCCGCCTATCCCTTTGAACACTTTTGTGAGGTAAGAACCAATAGCCTGCATATGCACAGGGTTTCCGGCACTTAATGGGTTAAACAGAAGATAATTTTCAAAATAAAAGGCCAGCACCAAGACGATGTAAAAGTATTAAGTTTATAGGACCAATGAATATAGTTACTCCTCAAAGCAGAGTGAGACATCGTGATTTCGAATTGGTAAATATTTACATATATTGAAATATGAATTTATTTGGCTAATTCTATGACTGGGCAGATAAATACCAGATAAATATCTGGTTCAGTCCCCTGACAGTAACTTAAGGACAATGGCTTTGAACGAAGCTGTAGAGCAAAGACGTTCCTACCATGAACTTCAGAGGGAGCTGAATGTAGATATTTAAGGTAGAATTTGTCTGCTTGCATGTGAAATTTCTGTTCAGACAAACCACAGTATTATGTGTGTTTTTTCTCAGTTTAGAGCGCTATTTTCCCACTGATTGCCTGGGGTCATGCGGCTGGTTTGTATTGCATCTGATGACACATACTCCAAAATAACCCTGAAAAAGAAAAACTTTATAAAAGAAAAATCTTACCTTCCCTTTGGTAATTGTAAATGGTATGAATGTGCATAGAGTATGTACGGATCTCCACTGTTGGACGTAGCGCCGCTCAGTTTTAAAGATCTTTACCAGGGGAGTTATGCCAAGGCATTTTTTTTTAAAAAAAAAAAGTATAATTTTTAATAACAGTAACAGAGAAGTGACATAGTCTCAAGTCCGTTCCTAAACCAGAGAAAACCGAGAAACCCACAAAGACAGAGGCTGGGTTGACTTGTGCTTTCTGGAATGTGACAACATCTGACCAAAATTGTATTAACTGAAGATTAAGTGCAAAAAATGAAATTTCACCCTTTTCCAGAGCTCAGCTCTGCCAGGAGCAAGCATTGCTCCATTGTCATGCACTCGGCTGTAATTGCCTATCTGAGCTCAGAGATTAACATCACAGTTCTTAAACCATAGGCTGCATATGCCAGACCACGGCGCATTGTGTCAAGCCACTTAGGCATGAACCATCAGTGTACAGAGTGTTACTAAACGCTCTTATTTTTAGGTCACGCAGATGCAGATCATCCTGAATATTTCTCTGGACAAATTGCTAATCGCTACCTTGTTCGAAATCTGTTGGACGTTTCCTATGTGCTGCATCTGATTGTGATGTTTTTTTAAAAGCAATACAAGCAATAATACGAAGCTCACTGATGAGGCCTGCATAAAATGGTGTATAACAACCAAGTACAGTAAATTAAACATGATACTCATTACATAAATACAATTATATTTATCAGCCTTTTATAACCACGCAAAGCATTTACCAGTAAGAGTTATTTTGGAGTAGATAATTCCCAATTAACTTTTACTACTTTATTTTTGCTAATTTAGTTAGATTTAATTTTTCAAATAAAAAAAAGCTGTATCAAATGGCATCTCTAACTATTACACTGGAGATGAGATATAATTAAAATGTTATGTATATGGATCTGCAACTGATGGGAACTTCAGTTTAAACTCTTATTTTTGTCTTTATTTGATTGTTGCCTGCACTGCACAGATAACATGATTGAATTGCAAGATGGCTGTGTGCTCACAGTGCCAGCACCAGGAGCTTGGAGAATAAAGGGAAGGGAAGAGCTTGGAAGAAAAATTACCTGGATGATCAAACAGGTCAAGGTCTGGTCTTAAATGTGCTAAGGAACCCTGTGACAAGTCCTTCTCTGACCATACCATTTTCTTCTGCAAAGCTGGTCACGTCTGTGGGGCTGAGCATAGAATCACAGAATCGTTAAGGTTGGAAAAGACCCTTAAGATCATCGAGCCCAACCGCTAACCTGTCACTGCCAAGGCCACCACTAAACCATATCCTCAAGCACCACGTCTGCCCTTCTTTTAAATACCTCCAGGGATGGAGACTCCACCACCTCCCCGGGCAGCCTGTGCCAATGCCTGACAACTCTTTTGGTGAAGAATTTTTTCCTAATAACCAACCTAAACTTCCCCTGGGGCAGCTTCAGGCCGTTTCCTCTCGTCCTATCACTTGTTACTAGGGAGAAGAGTCCGACCCCCGCCTCGCTACAACCTCCTTTCAGGTAGTTGTAGAGAGCGAGAAGGGCTCCCCTCAGCCCCCTCTTCTCCAGGCTAAACACCCCCAGCTCCCTCAGCCGCTCCTCAGAAGACTTGTTCTTATGAGGAATGGTGGACTTCTATGGGTCCAAGGTGAGAGCAGCAGTGACCTATGGGTGCCTTTCCACACTGTGGATGTGAAGCGACTCATGCATGAATCACTCACCAGCATGTTAGTGAAACTCGTGATTCCACTCTCTGCTTTGCTACCAAACCTGAGCATCATGCAGAGCTTGGAACTGTTTGGTCCACACCAGGGAACATCCCCATGACTCAGCCTGGATGACGATGCAGAGCACTGGTCAAAGACGACCGTTTAAAATTGCCACCAAAACTCAAAGTTCAGGCCAAGTTGGGTCACTTGGGTGAGGTGTCCTCCCCAGTGATTTGAGTTTTTGTGGCTCTTTTCAGCATCTCTTTTTCTCAAGGGTGGTGGTGAGAGACACAGTCTCTCCAGGGACGAAGAGTACACAGAGAATCCATTGAAAAAGTCATCATAGTTTTGCTGTGCTTTTTAAAGAAGTCTTTCAAATTAAAAAGAAGGACAATCCTGAGAAGGCTTCCTGCCTGGATTTTGCTTTTCTGGTTTTTACTTTGTCTTGAGATATAAAGCTTAAAATCTACAGTTGAAAATGAGGCTGTTAGATTTTGCCTTCGAAATCCAACTGCAGACATGCCATGTCTATGTCCCCATCCCTAAAACAATAATAGTCTAACCGGTCCCCCAAAGAATCCCTCTCTTGGCAGGATTAAACGTGCTGATCGCTGTTTAAGGCCACTGATGTGGCTCTACAGACTTTGGTCCAGGACTTGGCTCGGGGCCGGGGGGCCTCTGCACCCCGGGACGTCGCGTAAACGCGCTCGGTGATTTGTCACATGGGGGAGGTGCGGTGGAAACGTGCAATATTATTAAAGCGAACCTTTCAATTTCACCTGTCACTAATAATTAAAATGTAAATGCAGTGTTGCTAATTGTGTTTCAGACAATATGATTTTAGAATAAAATGAATGTGAACTCCAAGTGTTCGACACTGCTCTAAGACAAGAATTAATATGTTTCACCAGGGAAGGGGGGCTTTGGTGATGGTAAATATCAGAGCTATCTTTCTAAAGGCGAGGACAGTTACAGAGCCACTGTTCATTACTTTGGATGTGTCACATTTGCCAGTATGACAAGATGTATTATGGACAAGGAATTTTACAGATGGAGAGAAATATCCATGTAAGTTGTTTATTTGATTTTTTCAATATTTTTTTTTTTCTTTTCTGTACTACCCTGTCCAACCTTGGGATAATGGAATTATTTTATGCCTTCTGCGCTATCATCAGGCTTTGGATGGCTGCACAAAGGCCACTGGCAACAGAATAAGATGGCTGTAAAAAAATGCAAAAAATTGGGATAGAAAAAAAAAGGTACAACCAATAACTTGCCCTTAAATTTAAAAGGAACTAAATGAGGAACTTCTGGACAATTTATCTTGCTGTTTACAGATAACAAGTCACTTTGTTTTTATGTGCTCAGTCTAGTATTCCATAATTTATTTGAAAGAAGATGAGAAATAATGTAGATAAATGATGAAGTGTCAGGGTCTGACGCTCTTAAATGAAGCTATTATGGTCAAAGAGAAAACGTAAAACCTGCGGCTCATTATGAGAGCGTTCTACTTGTCAGTTAAGTGAAAAGGCCTGGAATGATTTCCAGTTTATTTGTCATTGCAGTTATTAAAGCTGTCTTTTTGGTGCCATGAAAATGAATTGAAGACTTTATTCGAAGTAAATTTGTACTAAAGCTTTCAGATGTATCTTATGTGAGTTCAGTGAGGCAAGAAAACAGCTTAAAAGCTGAAATATTACAAGAAGGCAACTACTGAAGTCCTGAAACACACAAGAATATAAAGTCTGAGGAAGTTACACGAATAAATGAAGTATTTCATCTCTTGGGAAATAAAGCTTAGTTTTACTATATTGTACACTTAGACAAAGAAATCAGCCCTTGTTAGTGGCAGCAAAATATTGTCTTTCACGGACTTGTGCGTGGTGCTTACTTTTATATCAAGCTATTAATTTTGGGACAAGTTTATCACAGAAGTGGGGCTTCTCTGTTCCAGTCTGCACGGAGCATCTGTAGAAATACCGTCTCCGAGGCAAAGAGTAGACATTATATCCATGGCAAGATTAGACTTTTTATGGTCGTCATGACTAATGCGGTTCAGCTAGGGGACAAAACGATGCGTGGGAGATAACGGGGTTGGTGAGACCAGCCCAGGAGAATCTGTTTCCCTAATTGAATGACTGGGCTCCGAAGCAGCGCATCCGACTACAGGGAGAGGGAGATATTATTTAGATTTTTATCCCTCTTGAAATGGTCTTAAAATACTTCACGAACCTCGCGTGGCTTGGAGGTTAGAGTAAAATTTTAGTTTGCGGCCAACTGAAATCAAGTTAGCCCCGCTGCTGAGGTGGTCATTGACACTTACTTTATTGCAATCCCTTCTTAAGATTATTTCTACTGAACCGTAAATCTCGAATTTATGTAGACGCCTGATAGGTTTATTTTATTCTGTTTTGTCTATTGCTCTGGATTTCTATTCCAGTAGTCATGTTCCCCACTACTGCTTCATATTTGCCAAGACAAATTAGTGTAGTTATACTGGGTTTGGACTGTCCAAAAGGAAATTAAGAGTCTTTTTTATTTTAAATTGAAAGCTGTAGGAGCACTAAACTGAATGCTTAACTCCAAGTTCCAGCAGTCTTACAGCAGTATAGTTGACACTTTATTGCAGATATTACAAATGTTATGACATGTCTTCAGGGTCAAGTTAAAAACAAAAAGGGTTCCACATTCTCATCAGAAGTAATCTGTCAGTTTTGTCATCAGATATTATAGCAGCCCTCAGTAGCGGTGTCACAGTCAAGGGTTTATCAGGCTCTGTAGTATATGTATACGTACTCTGATTTCCAGGGGTTTATATCTGCAATAAAAATTCCCTCTGGGCTAAAACTTGGCATTCATACCCCAAAGGGATTTTTTTAATTAAAAAAAAAAAAGTATCAGCAAAGGTTTTCTTGAATGATAAGAGCACAAAAAACTGTCTATTCTGCATTTTTAAAATACTTTAAATCTTTTAAACTGGCAGACTTCAAATATTTAAGCGGCCAACTCTCTTTACATAACAGACCATTAAAAAGGACAACCCAGGAAGGGGATAGGTGGCGGAGTAGACAAGTGCTTTGTGCTCATCGTGAGTGTAAGTGTTGAGCATTTGATGAGATGTATAATTAGCCACACATTTCTAAAGCTCTTGGTGTCTCTTTCTATTGAAACTCGGCATGAGGGAATTAGAATGTCTGATGCACAAATATAAATCATTTCTTCCTCACCACCCTCTGGCATGGTCCTGCAGAACAGGGCTGATACGGTGTAAGCTGCTCGGATCAAGGCAGCCCTTCTGATATGCACGTTACATCTGCCCTGCGTAGAAACAGAGGGCTTCATTTTCCACAGCTGCCAGTCTGGTACTGTTTTGCTCCTGTTTCCATTACAGTAGCAACCAAAATATGCAAAGCATGGCAGGGACATTTAGTGGGACATGTGGAAAAGAAAATAACAACACAAAAAGGAGTGCCCACGCAAATGATGGTTACGGGAGGGATGCACGACCTGACGGGCGTAGTGCTGGAAGTGCTGATGGGTGTAGTGCTGGTTAAGACCATTAACCCTGAACACTCATTTATTTGTAGGTGATATTTTAGGGTCGGTCTTTCAATAATTGGTGAGGAAATTAGGAGCAACGTATTAGATACAGAGATATTTGCACTAAAGAGTGATGAAAGACTATTGCTTATCACTTCAAAAACTCCATCTTTAAGCCTTTGCTTGGATACCAAACCCAGGCTCTGTATGAGTATTTGCAAATGCTTTGTGTAACAGTGTGCTATATACTGCAGGTACCACCTGCTCTGATTTATAATCTATGGCTCAGGGACAGCGATAGCAAACGGCATATTAAAGCGTCACCACGGTTTTCCATAAAATCCTGGTAAACCAGCAGAAAACAGGCACTGCTGTGTAACAGGAAGGGGAGGAAAAGCTGCCACGGTCTATGTTTGCAGGTTATTATATTGTAATTTTACTTTTTCAGCGGAAAATAGAATGATGTGAGTAAGGAAAACCAGCCTTAGGAGGGTTCTCTGTCATGTCCATGGGAAATCATCCTCAAACACCCTTGCATGTGCTCCTTTAGTGCTCCTGCGGAGGCCAACCTGTTCAGTCGAGGGGAAAGCTCAACTAAGGCCTTCCGTTGGAAGAGTATATGTGGCCTTTTTGAAGATGCTTCCTGTTCTCCATAGCTGAATTCTCCATGTCTGAATTCAGTCTTGAGTTCGCACCATCCCTTTGCCACCAAGAGCTGCTTCTGAGAGTCGTCAAGCGACTGCTAAGAAATTAGATTGGTGCCAAGGATATTCTATTTTTGGGGTGGATTGTTTAATCCCTTTTTTTTATTATTTGTGTCTGATGAATCTTTTATTTATTATTAAGAATTCAACTTTTCATTTTGCTGGAACACAGCTTCTTTTCAGTTTTGACTTCTCTCTAGTGGTCAACGTGAACTTAGAGGACGCCAGCCAGTCCAAGGCACGTGTGTTCCCACAGGCAACCAGTCCATACAGAAAGGCGTTGCGGAGTATCCCAGACAAGGCCAGCTTGGCGGACTCAGAAATAGAAGGTTTTTTTCTTGCCAGTCTGCAAGAGTTACCAGATGGAGGTACCAAGATCCAAAATGAAGGAGTTACTTGCTGTTTGGTAAGGAGCAATGTCGCGGAGACAACACCTAACACTGGGTAATCCTCTTTATCACAGGTAGCCAGGGATGGTCTGGATTTTTCAGTTTGCGTGTTAGAACATTTTTCTTGCCATTAAACTCTCTAAAAGAAATATTACAGACCCACAGTGTCCACAATATGCTTATTTTTTTCCATCGCTTTTGTATTTTTAAAGAATGTCCCATTCTTAACGCCTGTGTTCTGGAAGTCCAGAGGAATCTACTGAGAGACCCATCAGCCGTCAGCCTCTTTCACAACATTGGTTCATCCACCTGTACAGAATCTCAGCAGCATTTGCAGGCACTGGAAGTGAGTGAGGGTAGTTGGGTATACTGTTTTCACTGACCACCGTAACTTATTTCCTAGCTGTCCTGTAGCACAAATTCCTCTAGTTTCGGGTGACAGCTGCCTACCGGCTGCCATTATGTCTTTGGAAATGTCCAGTATTCCCTAGGTCTTCCTAAGAAGCTCAATGTGAAGGATGTTATGGGAAGAATACAGGGACTAGCTGAATCGCAGAGAGACTCATATTTAAAATTTACATTGCTTTTCTTTTTCCTGTAGCAAATGAACAGATTAGTACCGTTCTGTGACATTTTTAACAAACTCCCAGTTTCGGCATCAAGCAGACTAAGACTGATAGTGACGTTTGATGCCCTGTGCTGGGCCATAAGACTGATGAGATGGAAAAAGAAAGGACGGTCTCAAGGGAAGAAAATGATTTCAGTAAAGGCCCATAAATGCAAATCTAAGTACTCTTTTTAGTAATGCTGGTGTATTATTATAGCCTAAAGGAAGTTAATTTAATTAATAATTAAGCTCCTCATCTTCAAGTTGCTCTCAGTATGAACTCTAGTATCAGAAATGGCCAGGAATTTATTTTATGTTGCAGCTCCAAGTCAGAAAAGACAGCATCATCAAAAAAGCCAAAACTTTTGCCAAAAACATATGCCTCTTTTGTAAAGTTGCATCAGGTCTCGTATGCTAATTAAAGCCAGCAAAATCCACATTAGAAGAACCGGTATCAAATAGCCATCACAATTACTCTTAGCTTCAACGAGACAGCGTAGAGGTGGTCATTATATTTCAGACAAATTGCCTGAGCACCGAAGTACGTATTGCTCAGGGTGGTTTTTGGCGGTCTCTCCGATTGCACGTGCTGCAATGAGAAGAAAAAAAACCTGTGCCCAGGCCCTTCCTCCCAGCGGGTGCCTGTTCTGGGCCAGCGCTGAGCCCAGCACCTGGGCAATACCAGAGCCCAGCCAGGGCGCTCCCCCCTTCACAGCTAGGGTTTCCTGTGCTAGGTTTTCCCCTTTCTGCTACATTTTCCAGTTTGCAAAACTGTGGTGGTAACAGTTACCCTGCTGGCATTTTAGAGATCAGAATCCACAGAAGCATCAACAAAGTGCTTTGGATTTTCTGGATGGAAGCTGCCACAGAAATGCAAAATGTTGGTTTTATTCTTCTTTTCCCCTGCATTTTCTTTTATATTTAACAATTTAGGTGGTCGGAAACTAATTTTGTGTTGTGCCCTGTGTTAGCTGTGCTCGTATCTTCTTCTCCTACCGTATATGTTGTGTTGTTGTTCACAAGCTTATTCAGTTTTCTCCTTTCAATTTACTTGACTCAAAACCTCTTTGAATAGTTTACTCCATGTGGCAGCAGTATCCCAACAGAGCAGTGTTGTCTCACATCTCTGTGTAGGGGTAAACATTTGTGTCTTTGGAGTTCAGAAACAAAAAAAATGCTGATTTCTGAGGCTCGGTGGTTGCTACCCACCTGGGTGAATATTTTGGACTGTAAATCTAATGCCGTCGGTGAGGAAAAAATATTCATGTACGCTATAATTCACAATAATTAATAAATTATAACCTATTTTTATTAATATTATACAGATAACCTCTAAAAGATGGCTATACCTTGTGATACTAAGGCTTTTCTGCTGCATGGGGCACTGAAAAATCTGTGTTTGGGGAGTAGGAAAGGAGCGCTCAGCCCCAGCCCTCGCTGCTGTGCTCTCAGTTTGATCCGGTGCCCAGAGATGGAAAGATTTGTGTTGACTTTGTGCGCCGTGAGATTGTGAGCAGTCTGGCTGCACAATATTAACAACTCAGCTGCTGAGGATCAGGGTCAAAAAGAATTTTTTATTTTGTGCAATGATATCATCAGAGATGGGCCATAACAAGTTGGTTTTTCTTTTTTTCTAGCTCGTGCAGATGAATAAAAGCCGAGTAGAAGCAGACATCTCATTGTAGAAGAGGAAAATGATCCAATAGTTCAGAGTAAAGGAATAATAACATGGGTAGCCTGTGAAACTGTTATGCTAGAAAAAGGGGATAAAATTACGTTGCTGATCACCCACCTTTGCTGATAGTATTTTACAAACTTCACTAGAAAAAAAAATAAAATTGTTATTCTGCAAAATTTTTAGCTGAATGGATTGAATTCATCCCGTGACAGGACACAAGGTTTCATGGTCAGCCTCCGTAGGTAAAGTGAAGTTCTGGGAGTTTGGGAAATTGTGAAAGCATAATTCTGATTTTTTTTTTGTTTTGTTTTCTACCGAACTGCCCAGGGGCGGTGATTCTGGATGGAGCCTTGCAGCCTGCTCCCCAGCATATGTTACTTAGTGCAGGCTCGGTTTTGCGTGGGCTTTGCCTGCTTCGGCCAGCTTTGAATACCCCGGTGTGGCTTTTTGCGAGAACAGGGTGAAGAAGTTGCTCCTTCCCAAGACAATCTCTACTGCCTCTCCACTGTCTGGGTTTTCTTAGACCTGCCTTCTGGTTCAACCTTTCACACCAATTACATTGCATGTGTACACAGGTATCATTAAAAATAGTCGTAAAATTGCTATTTAAAAAATTCTTACCTTTGAAATCTTGGAAGCTCCTTTTCTGTGGCTTTATCTTAGCACTGAAAGATTAATTAGTAAAATAGTAGCATAGACTTGCTGCATGTGTGTCCCCAAAAAGTATTTGTACAATGTAAAGATGCAATAATTTTTCAAAAATCTGGAAAGTTCTAAGACAAAATTTTAAGTAAATTTGACAGGCAAAATTTCAAGACAGAAAACATCTAAAATTTCATTTTTTCATGACGGCAGTTGTGTGGAAAAGGAGATTTGCATCATGATAATGTGCAGATAACCTTGTGAAGTAGGTAAACGGTCGTCTTAGTGATTTCATGTGAACATTCATTGTTATTTCAGTGCACTGAGTAGTGCTCCAGTGGTGCTCGCTGCCCTGAAGTATGCAAAATTAATGCGGTGAACATCAGTAAAAACAGTTCCAAAGACATCCAACCTACAAAGACAGAAACACGTTAAAGATAAAACTCTGTGACATTTGACTGTTCTTTTTCCCTGCCTGATTTATCTATAATTCAGACTGCTTAAGTTAACTTAAATACAGATACCATAGTCAGAGTATTTGTTAAAGCACTAAGCTGACAAGTACAGAGCACCGGCCATTATTTCTGTTTGAGAGTCAGAGGGTTGAGCTATTCATTTCGTAGCCCGACACTCCGCACCACAATTCCTTGAATTCCCAAAGCTTTTCATACGGCTTCCTCAAGGACAGCTATCATGTCTTAGCTGCTGCAGTGACAGATGGGATACAACGTGTCATGTGATGGATAACGCTGGAGCCACAGTACTTAATCCTTCTAATACTAATAGCGGCATTATCATAGAGATTTATGAGAATGTCAGTTCCAAGTTCCCAGTTCCATTCATGGGTTTTTAAAACTTCAGCTGCAAAAAACATGCATCCATCCCATTAATTCTAATTATCATGGTTCATCTTCTCAGCAGTTTTGTACTCCGGAACCTTTCAGTGCAAATTAACGTACCAAAAAAGTGTATTAATTAATATTTGTAGCTTTTAATTTCTGCAAGAGTGTTGTCTGGAAGCAGCTGGCAGTACAGGGCCGCTGCTATTGAATCTTTGCCAAACAAGTGCAGATGTAATTTTGTTATCTCTTGCTTAGTCATTTACGCAAATTAATTTGAACAATTAGCCTTTTACTGGTCCTTCATGAATCATGCAAAAGGGATCTGCCAAAAAATTGCTAGTTGACAGAAAAGAATTGGTTAACATTGTAAATCTTACAAAAGGTATTACTATGTTTGGGATAAAGTACAACTTCAGGAGAAATTGTAGTACGGGTTGGGGGTTTTTTGTGTGCCTTATCTATTCTACTTTACATGTTTATTATTGTTGGAGAAAAAAAAATATAAAAAAAGAGTAAGCAGTAGAAATCTGGGGACTTTCTTGCCTAAATGTTGTCTTTTCTTCGCTTGCAAAGCAGTGATGGGTTTCTTTTGAGAGGAGGTACGCGGTGAGGGCAAATCTTTAGTTCTCTCCTTGTAGTAAAACAGGCTTCCACATATACACGGCAGCCTTGACCTGAGGAGGTGCTGGGGTTTGTCTTCAGGTACCTCACAACATGTGTATGAGCTAAAGCTTTTATTTAACTAATGGTGAGGATGCCAACTCATTTGCGAGGGCTAGGTTTGAATGACAGCGTGTCAGATGTTTCAAAGAACTGTATCATTGCTCTTTTCTTAAACTCATTTTTTAGTCAGATAAACCAGAAAATCAAGCTCACCCTCAAACAGCACCATCCAGAGACTTTGAATAATGCTGTGAATGAAAAGCTGTCTCATTTTCTGGTACTGTCGAGTATATACTCTCTTAATTTTCTCCTCAAAATTCTTATACATCCTTTTGGTTTAAATTATACTGCATAAATCTGAGCTTTGTGATGGATATTCCTAAATGTTATTCTCAGGTGGCTTTTACGATGCGACCATGGCGTCACAGCCAAGTTAATTGTTATCTGTCCCTTCGATTTCGCTGTTGAGACACTTCGTGCAATTTTCAATGTAACTGGAAGTGCTGTAACATGCTTCAGTTGAAGAAAAAATGAATCCTTTCCTAGTGGTCAGTTGCATTCAGAACCAAGAGCCTTGGAGTGATCTTACTGATATATTTAAGTAAAACCTCACAATTCTGTCCAGCCACTTCTCCTCCTAACCCATCGCGACACGGTGACGGTGCGCTCTTGCTGCTGCCACGCAGCAGGTCGGTCCCGCAGAACAGGTGAAGCTCTTGGGGCCTGCTGGGGCTCTAACAGGGCTTGCGATCCTGTTTTGCCAGAGGCTTTCCTGAAGAGCTGGGGGAATAACTTCAGAATTAAATCCTTGTTTTGGGGAAATCGCGCTCAAGCTCGAACAAACGCTGACTCTCTGTTCGCTGAGCCAAAGAGTCCTGTGCAAATTCCATCACTCTGGCAGGGTAAGGTATGGGTCCCTTTCCCTCTAATTGTTTTTCACAAGCTGCGATTTCACAGTCTGTATTGTTATTTCCATTTGTCCATTTGATTGCGGAGAGAAGAGACCAGATGTTGTGTGACAAATCATAGCTATTTGCAATCTGTTGGAATTCTTATAAATTGTACCGGGGATCATTTTCTGATAACTGATCCTGCAATCACTTATGCACGTGCATCACTTAGAGCATGAGATGTCCTATAGAAGATTGTGGATCTATTCATGTGCTTAAATTAAGCACGCATCATGCGCATTTGTGTAAATGTTTGTGTTGTAAAATATGCTGATATTTAGAACTTGCCTGTTAGAGTCACCATTGCATTAATTTACATTTAATCAAATCACGTATTATTATTACACTCGAAATCAGTTAATGTTTTTTATTATCATAGGACGCGTATGGCCGAAAATTTGGCTGAAGTATATCCCGCAGCAGAGAGATCCGATTCTGTTTACTGATTTGTAATTCGCAACAAATAGTTCCTTCAGTAAAGTGCATCAAACCCAACCCTGTTATCCATCTGTTTTTAGGGTCTGTGGCTAATCAAGGAAGTGGTCTCTCACTGACACACTGAGAAGAATGAAGTTAGTTCCTCTGTAATTGAAAGTATCAGTAGTAAACTTGGCTGGAGCTTGATTAATGGTGTATTAAAATCAGAGTCTTCATGGTGAGTGCTAGATAAGGAGTTTTGGGCAAATTACTTGGTTACTGGGAAACCTTTAAATTTTAATCATGGAGACACTTCAGCATCATTAGGAACTGAAAAAGACAATGGACACTGGGAGGGAGTTATGTGAATTGATGTGCTTTTCAGTCTCCTCTTCTGTGGTGATATTGAGTGATGCATGGGCTGCAATCGAGAATCCTCTTGCTCCCCATGCCTTTGATTGCTGTTGTTATAATTTAATATTATACAGTTCCTTACGATCCTGGAAATCAGATGAGTTAGTTGCAAAAGATGGAAGGTTTTAGTGTAAGAAAAATTAGCTTAACATCCTGGTTTCTCTATGCTGTTTGGCTGGGTAGTAAAATAGGGGGACGCTGTAACTTGTATTTAGAACTAGTGGAAATAGAGAAACACAACCTTTTACACACCTATTTACTGTTTAATGTGGTAATAACATTACAAATCTCAAACATACATTTACATGTCGTTTTGAAGTCTGTTCTTGTATAGTGAACATGTGCATATCTGTAACATGTATGGGTGCATGTATGTAATACCTATGACGTATCTATGTTTATAGAAAAGCGAAGTGCTATAATAGGTCTTTATGAGGTTACATATGGAACGTAGACGTCTCTCCTGGGTGACAGATCCAATTCAAACAAGCCCTAATAAAACTGATACGCTCAACTCCTGCAGTCACAGCTTTCGTTTCTGCCTGGGATTTTCAAGCAACTCTGAGGATATCAGGCTCTTGGCTCCAATGTCATCGAACAGACTAGAAATACTCAACATACTTGAAGTAAAAGCATGGGCTATCAAATTCAGGCCCCAGCTTTTCCAAGCAAGTATACGATGGAATTGGGTTTATAAAGTGACCCCTCAAATTCAAAGTCAAGTCATTTGTTTGCCTCCACTCTTGCTATGGGAGAATCTCTCTCCTGTCTGAAGATGTCGTTTAGACATATTTTTCTAATAGTCCAAATTGATCTGTAGCCAGTGGATGCCTGTTCACATTTGCACCAACATTCTCTAGTGATTTAAAATAGTTTTAACCCCAGCCTTCTTTCATTTTACTGCGCTAAAAAAAATGACTTTGTTCCACTCGCATCGCGTAAGAGAGGTAGGACTTTCGCCTGAGTCACCCTTTTCCGTATTTTGACGAATTTTCGTCCTGTGTGTAAACACTCTGAACCACCAGGTAGACCCAGCATGGGCTTGTACAACAGTATGAATGTTTTCCCATTCCTAATGAGAACATTATTCCTTCCCTATCTTAAGATGGACTTCCTATTTTTCTTCATGGGCGCGTTGTATCAACGGCTTATAGTCAGCATATTGTGAAATCTCTGCCTTCCTCTTCCATTTCCAAGCACTAAGTCCAAGCTGTCAGCAAAAATACTGATTGTTCACTCCTAAATTCCTGAACCTGCAGTTTTATGTTACTAAATGTTATCCTACTCCTGTCATTGCAGCCCCCAGATCATTTAATTTACCTGTAGTCTGATACTCCTTTGGGTTGGCAATGCCTTCCAAATTCATGTCATGAAAAAAATATAATTGGTATACTAGCATTCTCTGTCAAATTAATTATCAAAACTGTTAAATAAGATCAGTTCTGACACCTAGTCAACGTGGGATTAAAAGTGATTTGTCCAAAGTCACATTGGAGTGCGGTGAAGAAGGTCTAAATCCCAGTGAGTTCTCTATATTAGAGAAACATTAATTTTCTTTCTAAAGGAAGATTTGCTGGGAAATATGTACTAGAAAACTGTGAGCTAGGAACAGGCTTCTTTCTAGCAAAGACAGAGCCTGCTGCAACAAAACTATTTGCAGAAAAAAGAAACTTCTTTTTGCAATATATGCATCAGTTGTTGTAGGGGAAGCTTCTTGGGTTTAGGCTGGAGTTTCTGCTCACACCAAAGGAAACTCTCAGCTTGTTTCGCTGGCCAATAATTCAGTAAGGAGTTCGTATAGAATGCAGGAATCGTTAATCCCAAGCTGTTGGCCTCAGGAAGGCGTAGTGCCAATCTACAAAGCGGTCTCTCCCTGACACTATCCTGTTCACCCATTCACTTAGTTTCTTGCTTATGAAGATTAGAAACATTTTTAAAATCAAGAAAATTGTCATGGAGCAGGAAACCATTTGCCATCCAAAATAGCCACGGGCTGGAGACTGAATTCTGGCCGCAGAAAAGAAAATGCCAGACCAAAAAGTGAGAGGAAGAAACATATCCTGGCAGGGGGAGTTGTGCTTTTTTTTCCCCCCTCTCTTTTAGCCGTTGATGTGTACTTAGGAATTGAGAATATTAGAACGAGTCCTAGGGGAATATGGATTTAATGGAAGGGGATGAAGTTGTTGTGGAAACATATCGTTTATTAAATTTTCTCATTCAGATGGTTTATTGTATGATTTATGATGACTTAAGCTTATTGTATGCCCCTTTTAAATTTGTCACATACTGATCGTGCATATGTATACAGCCATGGTACGAGTGAATTTGTGTATTCGGAACAGATAAAATGCTAGAAGAAGCCACTCCGATCAGCTGATCTACCTTTGCTTAGAGTACAGCCCTTTAATTTCACCAGTAGCAGGTCATTCCTTGTGCGTACGTTGCTATAGGATGTAGCTATATGGTAGGCGCAGCACGTATTTCAGAAACATTCTTGATGCGCAGGATTTTAAAAAGTAGCACTGTATATCATTACATCAATGTTTGTGTGTACGTATGGCCAAATATAAATAGGGCCATATTCCGGGTGGTATGTAACGTCCTGTGATTTCAGACACCTCATTTTATGTTCACACAGTCTAATTGTGAGCTTAAAACTGGAGAAAAATTTGAGGCCTGCAAAAATGTAATGCTTATCTAATGTAGTTTAGATTTGCCTTATCAGCCTGGCTGAAGAGTAGTCTATGTGTGATAGGCTTGGATTATTTATTAGGTTCAGACTGTTAATACAGGAAGACGTATGAAA
The DNA here is from genome assembly GCF_963921805.1 of Phalacrocorax carbo. NCBI lineage: Eukaryota > Metazoa > Chordata > Aves > Suliformes > Phalacrocoracidae > Phalacrocorax > Phalacrocorax carbo. The sequence continues at coordinate 3,726,461 of NC_087517.1, forward strand.
AGTTGAAATGAGAGTCTGTATTGCATTTCAAAAGTGCAGTAAAGAGCTGAAGTGTTTTTAATTGCCTTTGCAGCCCTCTGCACGGCTGAGCCTGGAAGACACATGGAGATTACGGAGGCGTCTAAGCACTGACACGTACTTGACAGCTCCATCTTGAAGCCTCCCAGCCTGGGTCCCACCCCCGTGTGTCCCTGAGCTGCGTCTGACTCCAGCCTGACACAGGGGAGGCTCCAGGGGATGTTCTCAGCCATCGGGGCCCAGGTTGCTCATGTTCGAGGGTTGCTCGGCAGCTGCAGGAGGGTCTGAACTTCTGTCTGGTGGGAAGGGGCAGGGCTGGGAACAAGGGGCCAGTCCATGGGATAACACTTGTACACTTAAAACCATGCCTTTTTAGAGTTATGGCTATTCATAGGCTGAAGCTCATTTTTTCTTTTCTCTGTACTTTTCTTTCCTTTGCCACCTTCTCTCTTCTCTTCTCTTCTCTTCTCTTCTCTTCTCTTCTCTTCTCTTCTCTTCTCTTCTCTTCTCTTCTCTTCTCTTCTCTTCTCTTCTCTTCTCTTCTCTTCTCTTCTCTTCTCTTCTCTTCTCTTCTCTTCTCTTCTCTTCTCTTCTCTTCTCTTCTCTTCTCTTCTCTTCTCTTCTCCTTTTCACCTCTCCTCTCCTTCGCCTCTCTCCTCTCCTCTCCTCTCCTCTCCTCTCCTCTCCTCTCCTCTCCTCTCCTCTCCTCTCCTCTCCTCTCCTCTCCTCTCCTCTCCTCTCCTCTCCTCTCCTCTCCTCTCCTCTCCTCTCCTCTCCTCTTCTCTCCCTTTCTCTTCCACTCTTTTTATTTATATCGCTCTCAATTTCTTTAGCTCTTGTTCTTTGTCACCACATCACCAGGAGAGGAGAAAAATCAGGAAAAGATTCTGATTAAAGATCCATCATAAATTAATGAACAAAAGTGCAATCCTAGCACTTCATGCTAGAGTGGAACATTTTACAAAATCATGAAGTGAAACATAAGAACACTAGAAAAGTTTGGATTGGGGTATAAAAATTATTTGGAAGACTGTGTGCTAATCAACAGTAAATGTAAGAATCAGTTAGGCTGATAGGGCAGTGAATGACTTGTATTTTTTATACTGGAGTTTTTCAATCAGCATTTTCTGAACATGGTTTCTCATTATGATAATGATGATGGGATTAATTATCACCATGAGAACAAGTGATAATGGCACTTTGAACTGTATTTGTCACCATATGACACAGACTATTACTTGTTTTTACATTCTGCAGGATGTGTGTGCATTGCGGTGCTGACTTTCTCACCGAACAGCAGGCTAGCTGGCGAGGAGATGCGGAAGGAGGACTAACACTGACCGGGCGGGATGGCTGCCCTTTCACAGAGTCGGTACCTGGTTGCATTAAGGTAGCACCAGAAAAAACATTGAAATTAGTCCTTGGGATTAACATTCAGCTGCAGCAAATATTTTAAGCATGATGTCTAAGTGAAAATATGTGATTACCTTCTATGCAATAATATTCTTACGTAAGTCAAGTTTCCAAAGGTATTCTCAAATGAAGAAAGTTTATTTTAGCCCATACTGGAGGGGGAAAATAAACCAGAGTGGTTGGCAAAAGGAGGCAAGCTACTGTGGCTGCAGCAAACAAGTGTGCTTCTCACCACTGGGAATAAATCCACAAGTCTCAGAGTGTTTCCCTGCCTGGGGTGGCTGGCTAGAGTAGAAGGCAGGGTAAATACTGACAGTGTTGAGGTTTCCATCTGCCCTGTGTCCAATGAATATTTTAGAGAAGTATTTAAACAGAAAGTGAAAATATATAGATGCCACTAAGAGTTATTGGAAATTCAAAAATCCTGATGTGATCCTGCTTTCTCATGGGATATCCAGCTTTACAACCAAACTGTTCCTAAATCACAGCCATAACATGTGGCTAATTCTGAAAAGAGCTAACTTCTGATTCTCCTGTACATACCTGATGAACTGGCTGACAAAAAATATTCACCTGAAATTTGTTCTGTGTACGGTTTTATCATGTACTTATTATTTGTGTGAATTCCAGAAGCCATTTTTTGTCTGAAGATCTTACCAGGACAATTTGTTTTTCATATGAATGGTTACCCATATAAGAGAATGTGCTCCTGGACTTCTTTCCTTGTAATTAAATTTATTCAAGGGATGGGTAAGCACCTTCTAGTGCTATTTAGTATCTCTTACTATACTAATTAACATATAACTGACATACGCATACTCAGCTTTCATAATGTTATCCGATTAATAAGCAATAACTACCTCAGTAAATCAAACTTAAATGCCTACTTACGACAGTAAGTTTAGAACCCTCCTGCCTAGAGACTTTACTTTGATTGATTCATTAAATATTGCATTGTGATATGGGATCAGTGAAAAAAAAACTCGTGAGCAGCTTTGCCTTTTGTTTTATGTGTAAAGTTTTACACCAAGGTTTCACTGAAGTAAAAGCTCTGCAGAACACCTTGGGTAAGTGGTGGGCAGTGCCCACATCAGCCGTCTGCCAGGACCGTGCCTGACCACTGCCTGTAGGCAGGGATCGGCTGGAGAGGGAAAGGGGGACGTCAGAGTAACATATCACTTCCCGAATTTATAAGGCCATTTTGCAGATAATTAATGCCCCTGCTGGAACCATCCAAAATCCTGCTGGTGGTTTCATAAAAGATACTAGAAGCTTGATTAGGGTTGAAGAAATAAAATACCTCCAAGAGGCTGGAAGAAAAGATGGACAGCCTTCGTTTGCAAAGGCAAACGCCCCTGAAGGAGAAAGTTTAAGCTCTTCATTCTCAAGAAGATTCACAAAGTCGTGCTTTTCCTGTGGACCTCCCAGTCAGCAATGTCAGAATGAACCCTCAACTTTAGGTCACAGATTAAGGTTCGATAGAAGAAGCAGTTCTCAGACTATTCATTTTAGTGTGGAGCTTTCCATTCCAGCTATACTAGACTATTTTGGCTTCCTTCCCAATACTTAATAACAAAATGTGCTTGTTATTTATATTTAACAAATACATAGTTTTCTAGTGCAATGAAACCACTCTCTAGAGAGATATAGATATTCAGTATTATTTTATTTTTCAGAACTATATTTCTCCCAAACTTCCAGATGTGCAGCCAGCATTAAATTTCTAAGCTATTCCAGTATTTCTCATATGTTCCAATTCACATTTTTTGCCATTTTATACTCATTAAACTCCAGCAGACGTTGCACAGAGTGCTGATTACACGAAGATACCTTGGACAATGAAGGCCAAATTTACAGGGTAATTAGTTCATGGAGTTGTAGGTGGGTAAGTGAAGGAATGTGAGGGATTGGGAAGGCAGATGGTTAGTGTAATGTCTTACTTCTCTAATATAAATGGGTTTATGCAGAAAAATGAGAAACAATTACAGCAATAGAGCTATATATCTTTACATTTCAAACGTAACAAATTAGAAAATCTAAATATTTTTTAATTGTTCTGGTTTCTAATGTTTCCTTGACTCTACATTTATTTACAATGTATCTTCTGTCCTTATTTTTTTTTTCTGTTTTTGAAGGCTGTTCATTGTGAAATAGAATAAAATCAGTGAAATACAATATTTAAGTTGCGTTTCAGGTCACAGGGAGTGTCTGTTTAGGGTAAACTTTTGTATAATAAAAGGTGTTGACCCTGAGCTTACTTCTACCTTAAGGAGTTTTTGGCTGTAAAAAACGCTATTCTAAGGACAAGAATCTAACACAATGATTATTTTTTTTACTTTACTGTGAAACTCTATTTCTTGTCACTGCGTTAACCTGAAAAAGATAAAGATATATCTTCGTTTTCCTTTAAACTTTTTCCAATCATTCCTTTTTAACTCATTCCTATAATAGCCCGTTTTAAGCAACAACTCTGACAGCAAAACCTATGAGGGTTTTCAAATTCAATAACCAAGACTGGAAAGAAGGCATCCCTCATCTCCACTTTAGCTGAGTAACTGCAGATCCTTAACATTACCCTCTACACTGGAGGTCTTCAAAGTCATCAATCTGTTGGAAATATGCTGACAGCTCAGAGTGGTTCTGTAGTGTCTAAAATGTGCTGTGCTGCTCAAAGAGTGTAGTGTTCTTAGATCACTTTGAAAGAGGTGACTTATGAGGTGAAAGGTTGAGCTTTCTGTTCCTGCAGCACCTTACACGTGTCTTCGGTAGCACTGTGTACATGGGCCCAAAATGCCACGCTCAGGGGACCTGCACTCAGATGGAAATGGCACGATTCTGGTCCATCTCCCCAAGGTCAGGAAATGCTAGATGGGAGGGTGAAAGCGCAAGTGAATGGTCACCAGCAGAAAAATTGAAATAATTGTTAAGAATTTGTAGAGTATAAACCTAGCTTCAAACCTGCGCATCCTCTTTCTGGTCCTCCTACACCCCAGAAACACTTTCAGAGTTGTCATTTTCCTGATGTGGAAATATTTTGAGATGGTTTGGAACAGTTGCTATGTGGATTGTCTCTGGATCTCGTACTGGCCAGAACTGAGCTGTGGGGCTTCAGCATTCCTGTTTCCCAGCCGGATCTGCCTTCCCCCTCCTCCTGAGCAGGTTTTTGCTAAAGTCCCGGAGCACTTGTAGAGCTACGGGGATTTCTTTGGAGTACAAGGTTCCCATATTTTTCGGTTGGAGTGGTCTCTCTTTTGTTGTTTTGTTAAAATAGTTTTTAACAATGCTCTTAATTACAATAACTTCCTCATATCGTAACATTATTTTGAGCTATGCCAAAGGATATTGTGTACGGGTGCTCACAGCAGAGAGATCATACGAATTTATTGTGATTGCTGATCTTCATATGTGGGTGAATTAAAAAGGTAGCAGGATGTGTTCTGTAAAGGCTTGTATATCTCTTATTCGAGTCTCTAGCATATGGCATCGGTCTTTTCAGGGTAATAGGAAAAGGTGTTTCACTCAGAGCTTATCCCTTTTCCTATAGCAAAGTATTTAATTAGTTTTAAGTTCCCCTCCTAGAGGAATCTACTAATGATTCTTATTAGTGCACCCAGCTATAAAAAAATTAGTTATGTGTATGCACAGGATTTTTTTGTTTGTTTGTTACATGCTAATCACTGGGTTTTTTTCTGTGGTAGGTTTCAAACTAAGGTGCCAGTCGCTTTCCGAGTAATAGTGAAAGATCTCCAGGTGCTTTCATTCCTGGTGCGAGATACTTTATTTTTTTTATATATGTAAGAGTGTGTGTGTGTTTAGGTAAAGACGATATTGCCTCTTCTTCAAAAATTATTTGCTGTGATAGGGAATAGACTGATAATTTTTTCACCAAATAACGTCTGTGGCACTTGGTATTCCTTACAGAGGAAAGGCCAGTGTCCTGCATCTTCTAGGAGGAACGTCCTTTGGTGGCCACCTGGCAGAGATGGAGCTCATGGCAATAGAAAGAACTGACTTGCATGAAATGCTGTCCATGATTCCTCCAGGTCAGTGCGGTTGCCAGCTGTATAAATCAATCCCAAGTTGCTTGGTTAAAATGCAGTTAGGTGAAATGGGGCTTCTCTCCTGCAGTAATGTTTTGGCTTTGGAGAAACATTTCTGTCCCAAGTTCCCCTCTTTGCATTGTGATAGAGGGCCACACACTGAGGATTTTACATGAAAACCCCTGGGGGATAGTCAAGGGAAGCTGCTACAGAATTATTTTCCTAATGGTGCGGGGGATAAAAAGGTGTCTGATGAGTCTGAGCAGAAAGCAGAGGAGCTGTGTTAGCAGCTCCGTACCTCTAGACAAAGGCGAAATCCTCATCACTAAGGCAGGAACTAGAAACACGGTTCCAGCCTTTGAGAGACTACGGGCTGCTAAGAGCATCTCAGGGACCCAGAGCTACCACCCGCTGACACCGGACACCCGGCCGCGCAGAAACTGTCACGGTACGGAGACATTCCCACCGAGAATTACTCAGGTGTGCTGGGAAAGGGGCTATAAAGAGATGCTGATGAAATTACCATGGAGAGAGTTTTGCTTTCATTCGCTGATGGGTTCCTTTTCTCCTAACAGAGTTTTCTCTGCCATGGTTGTAGTTGCAGTGTGTGTGTGCTTTTTGCTTGTTGCATATTAATGTTCTGCAGGTTCCCCTGGGAACATGTTGATTCTGGATAAGACTTCAAGATTAGTTTCCAGAGGAACCTCAGGCTATTTGAGCCTGCTTCTTTCTCCCATCAGCATCGCCCAACGTAGGGGTTCTGCACATAGTCGGCGGCTGATCTTCATTAATTTCACCTTCATTACATCCCTTCAGATTATTTGCATGTGAATTTTTAGGCCTCAAAATGTCACCAGCTAACTGTCAGTTTTAAAGGAATGTTAAGATTCTTCATAAAAATGTTGGTAAACAGGATGGCAATATTCTTTTCATGTGAAAATTCAAATATACATTAGGACTTGGCATAAAAACGTCTTTAGAAGGCAAGATGAGGATTCAACATGCAAATTTAAGGTTGCTCCCTTCCGAATATTACAGTCACGATGTTGATCGTCGCTGTAGTACATGATCACCTGCTCCTTTTCCATCAACATACTATTACGGTATTCACACTTAATTGTGTCCATTTTTAGCTTGAAAACCAATGGTTTCTTCTGTACTTTAAAAAAATCACAGGGGGATAAAGAGTGATGTAGATTAAGTATTATCAATCTCAAAGCTTACCATTTAGTCCTGGAGCTGATTAATGTTGCGCTTGCAAATATTTGAAGGGGATGCATTCTGATGTTTCTCATGTTAATGAATAAAGCTTGGCGTCTAAAGCCATCTAAGTCAGTTAGATACCCAAGCAGCATCAAACCGTAGTGGGAATTGGGTCTTTAAACCCCTTCAACTACATTTGAGACTTCTGTCTGATGAATTCCACCACATACCAATAATTTCTGCTGAATAGGAATCCGCCTTAGGTTCAGTACTTAGGCTTTTCTTTCCCTTGTTCTTTTGTCTCCTTTGCCTTTGATGTCTTTGTCTTCAGTTTGTCTTTGGTCAACAAATGTCATTTTATTTCAAGTTGCCTTATACGAGCACCGTGCTCCAGCAAACCCACATATGCATTTTGGACCAAATTCTGACTGCCTTAGGTTTAAAGTCAGTTAGATTTCCTATGCGTAAGACAAGTATGATTTTATGTCCTCTCTGTAAGGTCATATGGATGGTGAGTGGTTCTGATATGTTAATACTATTCTCCAGATCAGTGGATCTTCTCCACCAGAAGCTACAATGTGTAAGTGACACACTTGCACTGCAGGAATACTGGTTCTGACCCCAGGTCTCCAGTATATTAGTTGCTTTGCTGCAATACCTTTGGGCAAAGCCATTCAACCGTATCGCAAACAACTTGCTTTAAGACTGGAGCACATACTGTTTACTGTATAATCCTCTCTAATGCTCTATTTTTTTTTTCTTGAGAAAAGATTAAAGAACAGAATTACATTGGAACTGGTGGAGGCATGATCCATGCCCCCTTGATTATATGGAAACATTAAAATATCATCAGCATGTTAATTTTATCAACTGAACTGTATGAGATTTATTCATATCTCTTATCTATTACATTAGTCTGGAAATACAATTTATTCTGATGGTGAGAATGTCAGACAGAGAGACCAGAAACATCTGGACTTCTTAATATGAAACAAATTTTCTAGGATGTATATTGCCACTTTAAAATTAATTCTGCTAATAAGGAGGCAGAAATTTCATAGCCTATTGATCTTTCTAAACAGAGCCCCAGCCCTTTATTGGGGTAAAACAGGTAGATCCTGGGAAGGTTCCTTTGAGGATTTGTAGTTCACATGTCTTCTGTTACACATTTGAATATCAAAAACAATAGATTATTTTAGCATACTAATAGAAAATACACAACAGCAGATAAAACCCAGCCATTGCAAACTACGGGATTAATAAAAATCAATAAAAATTCTCCTAGAAAAACAACATATCTTAAACATTTCCCAGGTCTGAATTGGTGGATTTTCTTTCTAAACATATAAAATCGATATTAATTAAAACCAACCATAAAAACCCCAAACCCTAGCCCATTGAAAGATAGTTTTCATTTAAAAAATATATTGTATTACACAAGGTAGATTACCACAGAACGTTTTCAGCCATGGAGGAGCGCGAGTAACATTTCTACTCTGACTACGTGGTATTTGGGGGTACTTGTGCTGGGAAGCACATGGAAGCGAAGGACCACATGCGGCTCGCGCCCGCCTGGCAGGCGCCCATTCCCATTTTACTTGGAGCAGGGAAGACAAAGCAGAGCAGTGAGCTCTAATTCAAACTATCCCTTTCAGGCTGCTCCAGGATGGCTGCATTTATACGCAACTTCGCCTCGAAGTCCCAGGCTAGCCCATGGCAATAACTTCATAATTGTTCTGGGAAGAGACTCAGCACAGCCATCTTATGCACAAGTAAACAGGCATCTATAAGATTAAGAATTATATGCCAGGGCTTTGACACAACCATCAGTTATGCCAGATGCAAATAATTTATTCTTTGTCAGTTCAAATATACAATCTTATTTGGATGGCTTAAATTTATACTGGCACCAAAATAGAGCAAGCAATATTATTTAAGTGTGGTGTTGAAACCACAGATACGCATCTCAGATGACCCGAAAAGTGGAAGAAAAATGTTAGTTATATTTTCTGAAAGAAACTCATCATTGTTACGTAATGATAGCTGATGTAATGACTTAGCCTTGTTGTGCAATAATATGATATCAGATGTTGGGAGATGTATCTTGCCTTGACGTACACCGTAGCCAGGCATTTTCAGGTGCCGTGCTCTCCTTGTGATAACTCTTAACAGCAAAAGGATTGCTTCTCCTCTGGCCTTGTTCAAAAGAAAAAGCAAGTGCCAGTAACTCGATAGGTAGGCAGGGCATTCTTCCGTTTTGACTTCAATAATTTCGTTTTGGGGTTTTGGTAGCTCTTCCGTTAGAGCGGTCAAATATTGGGGATCAGAAATCCAAGTGGCATTTACTTCTGAAATGCAAAATATTCAGTTTAGGTTTTCCAAAGCAAAGCAAAGCAAAGCAAAGCACATAGAGAAAGAGCAGGAGAGGAATTAAGGCAGTTGCTATTGCAGAACTGCAGTTTTGCCAAGGTGAAGCTGGGTCGGACGCTCAGTTTCCTTGGGATGCGAAGAGGTTGCTCAGACATTGCCTTAGCCTTGCAAAACAAGCTAACATATAGCTTCAGCTCAGCGCAGACGCATGGAACCACTTAACTTTATGCACAGTGAGCACTCCAGTGTGTAAAGTTAAACATGAGCCTCCGAATTAAGATTAAGGCCTTCAGCTTTTAAATAGCACCTTAAACGTTTAGTTTATGTTTGGTGAGTCTGTCAAATAATTTGTTCCCATGCCATCAGCTGAAAATCCCGCTCACTTTATAGGAGTTCAGCTTACATGGATTTACTGGACAACAGAATAAGTGAAATTTAAGACACACATCTTAAGCTGAGTTCATAACGGCCCACATTTCCAATAACAAAACTAGCAGTGACAGTGATATATGGCTTTTTTTATGAGACCTGATAACTGATGGATATGTGATCTTATAAATGCTTAGACAAACTAATGCACATAATTATATTTTCCATTTGAAGTCTATTGCTAGGCATTCTAATACAATATCATTAGTCGAAATGGCCACAATGATACAGCTTGGGCAGTTTGTCACAGTAATTACGGGGTGATTATTTTTGACTGGAATAAAGATTTCAGTTTTAGTATGGTAGAAAGCATAATCACAAATTAGAAACAGTCTCAGAATAAAAAAATATCGGGGAGAGAGACTTTAAATATGGATTATAGTGCAATTCTAAAACAATTTCTTTTAAAAAGTGCACTCGTTTGGCTGGATACGTGACTTTATACCAAGCTTCTGCCCAAAAGGATGACACTTACCTAATTAACAGTTCCAGTGTGTAAGGTTTTAATAAAAAGGAAAAATCTAGGCATCGTAAGGAAGGCTTGTCTTATAATTTACATAACTGCTAAAATAGGCTTTCTTTTTTCAATCGACAAAAAAATAGATCATTTGTCTTCACCGTTTTCAGGATGGTTGATTAAAGTAGACAGTGTCCTAACATCTGTATTGAAAACTATATTAATCAATTGATTAATCACGAGGCATTAATCAAAATCTTCCCTAAGTGTTTTAGTTTTGGAGCAGCTCTTAGTATTTTCTATCAGATTCCTTTTAAGGTGTCCATTATAAAGATTAAATTTGGGTGGTAAATATTGAGGGGTTGAAGCACATGTGGCTTTCTACTTGAAGGTCACAGCCATTGCTCATTAGTGTTACTTTTAATGGGATAAGAAGCAAAAGTTTTTAATACGTGACTACATCAATTAATCAAATACACATTTGATTTCCTTTCCAGTAAGCAGTCCATATTTTCAGCATGTGCAGAGAAATTTCTAGTGATCTAAACCTTTGAATACTTCAGGCTATGCTGAAGCACATTCCATGTATTTAAGGAACTTAAATTGTACTTGCAGCTATAATGAGCTGATGCACTAACGATAATACAGTAAATTATTCTCTGCTGTTTTTAAGTATTCTGCTTCACAAAAATTCATTTAAAGGAATCCCGATCAGTTTTCATTAAGGCTATATTTAAATAATCTGATTTTTTCCCATCCAATGAATGTAAAACTTCAGACTGCTGTCATGAAGTGTTTTAGAATGAAAGAAGGTATTTTGAGTGTTTAGTTGATTCAAGTGAACCATGGAGGACCTATGCAACAAAGCTGATCATCTGAGAATTTAACTCTGTTTGGTTTTGCTCATTCCTATTTGTTTTTTCCAGTATGAAACATTAAATACCAGTACTCAAGTAAATGTATTTTTTGAAGCATCAATTACAGTACAAAAGAAAACCACTGATTACCCATCTCTTCATGTGCATAAAAATGTTTCTTCATCTTGCAATCCCTCTGTAAGTGATTCTTTAAGAAAGATTTACTGAATCCTCATTGTGGCTGCTCTTATGACAGACTAGAAATACCTACATTTCTACCGAATGCTTTTTCCACAGGGGGGAAATGAAAAAAGGAACACCAAACCCAAGCAGACGTTATTTGTATTTATTTGGATATTCAAGTATACCAAAAAATGTGCATCTGGCATTCCCATCATCTTTGGCAAAAGTTTAAAGGAACAAGAAATCAAAGCACAGCAAATTAAATCCTGCAGCCACTTCCCAGTGCCTGAAGAAGCTGCCCTAAAAAAAATGAAGCACTTTTCTAGGTAGTCCTATTTTTGTTCCTGCCCATAGATTACCAACTACTAATTTCATAATGTTCCTAACTGCTCATGTTTAAGGTGACGTGGTCAAGCTGAACTAAGTACAGACAGAGGTCTGTTAAATCAGCAGCTCTTTACTCATTGGAGTGGCAGCGGCCCCTGGGGCCGGGCATCCTCAGGAGCCCCTTTGTGCTGGTCACTCCAGCGGGATTCCTGGCCTGGCCTTGAGTTTGGGTCTGCGGGGATGGCCCAGGCGGAGGCTCCCATCACACCCCCGGGAAGCCCGTTGTGACCCAGCGAGGGGGCATCAGCAAGAGGAGTGGGAGCAGGAACCGGCTTTCACCCTCTGTCTGGAGGCAGAGCGTTTAAAGCAGCACTTCTAATCAGATTAAGGAAGCCAATCGGTACTGATTTGCACTACCTACTGATTACGTTATAATTCTTAAAAGCCACTTTGATGTGTGTTTACCGGTTTCTACATACGGCAGAAGAGTTATTACATATTTAAAGCCATTAAAATGCACGGGAAATTTTGTCCGCCTTTAAAAATGATACCGGACGGCTTGTCATATAATTTTGTGAAAAAGAAACATGTGTCTTAAAGTCTTGAAATAATCAACAATACATATTTGGAAATAAAATAAAACCTGCGCTGCTCTTCCACAGCTGAGTTCTGTTTTCATTTTGCTGTTGATGGTGAAGGTTGGTTGCCTTCAGCAGGAAAGGAAATGCAATCTGCATAATTCCCATTAGTTCTTCATCGCGCAAATATATACTGATAATAATTCTGTAGTGGGTTAGTTTGTGGCTAATCATCTTTATACTTAGCAGCAGGTGCTGTGGCAGCATTGGAAAAAGTATCATGCATTTTAGAAATTACTGCTGTACAATTTATCTATAATGCACCTTTCTTTTTAATAAAATTATGTTCAACAGTTCATCAGTTTAGCTCACGGAGAACACTACTGTGACATTGGTGTGTAGGTTTTATCAGTATTTTATTACCAAATGCCACTGCTTTTTTTTTTTTTTTTTTTTTTTTTTTTTGTTTGTTTTGTTTTTTAATGGAAACATGGTCCAGAGAAAAGAGCCATTCAAATACCGAATAGTCAGCAGCACCTACAGGCTGTTCTGCATTTTAGACTACAAAGAAAATATAAATGAAACGGCTTCAGACCACTCTGATTCTGGGTGTGGGAAATAAGTTTGTCATTTCAAGTTTGCCATTATGGTTTGTTTAGGAAAAAATGAGGAGGTAAATACAGGCTTATAGGGAAACGGACCTGATCGCTCGACTGCTGTTGCTTGGAAGAATTTGGAAAAGGGAAGATTAAAGGAATTGTCTCTGCAAAACAGAATAGAATAGAATATTTGTTTCAGTTGGAAGGGGCCTACAACCATCATCTAGTCCGAAAACTAGTGGAGAGGTTTAATGAAGCCACAGAACTTATACGTGATTCTGGGTTTGGTTTTTTTTCCCCACATATTCTTATAGTGCCTGCAATAACCACTCTGGAAAAGAATCTTGAACCGCTGCCATACAACCGAAACTTCTGGTCATGGCTGAATTATGACTAATGCCTTTCCTCCTAACATAAATGCTGCCTTCGCTTCACCCCGTTTTCTTCCCCAGGAAGATGGTAAGAGACAAACTGAACCTGAGCATCAGCGTATATGATAAAAGGAAAAAAATATGAAGGAAAAATGAAGTTTGGGGAAAGAATGGGAAGGTGTGGATAAAAACCTTAAAGACACTAAAAAATGGAAATATACAACAAAATTGAAATAATAAAATATCCAATGATTTTGAGTAATGAGTAACAGAGTGTTGGCTAGAGGTGAGGAAGGAAGGAGAACACAAAAAAGGGAAAGATAAAAGATGAATAAGTTTCAAAAAAGAGAAGGAAGGCAAAAGTAATGGACATAGTATGAGTTTAAAATTATTTTAAAGAAAACAATGTTTTTGTAGCTCTTATTAAAAAAACCTTTTTAGTCCCATGAAACCCACGTGCAGGAAAATGTGCAAAGTCTGCATAAAGCATGCAGCCTTCAAAACTGGATACCTGGAGTTAAAGGCTTCCATTTTTATTGATGAGAGTTGGAGAAATGCAGTTGTATTCAGAAGAATTTGCTGAAAAACCCAAACAGGTTCGAAAAATCTTAGTGAAAGTTCTCTGGTTTTAATCATTCTTGGTAGAAAATTTCAGTTGTAATTAAAATACTGTTTACCTAAATTGAAAATCTCTAATGCAAAAGTAGATAAAAATAAAAGTTTAAATTTTTTTTCTTTCAAAGTATATTTTTTAACGAGAAAAGAATTTTACAGGAAAGCGATAGTGTCTGATCAGTCTTAATCTTTGGTAAATTAGTGTTTTGGATAGAAAAAAAGGTAACAGAAAATTGTGACTAGCAGCTGGGTACATTTGAAAATAAATTGATTTCTGAGATACTGTTCAAGGATACCAGCTGCAGGTGGGGTTCTTGACATTTCTGAAAAAAACCCAACTAGATAATTTTGATAATAAAAATAGACATGGGAGCCTAAGTTTTGACCACAAAATGGTAAACTTTAAATTCTGTATAAGTTCTCGTTCAATTTGGTGAAGTTTTGTGTCAGATCTTACTCTCAAGAGTAAAAAAGACATTTCCTTGGGTTTTTAAGAAAACTGAATTTATATAAAATATTATCCTGAGTTGAATTTTCATTTTTCACCATGCATTATATGTTTTACCTTTTCCTAAATTTTCTATTCTATTCTATTCTATTCTATTCTATTCTATTCTATTCTATTCTATTCTATTCTATTCTATTCTATTCTATTCTATTCTATTCTATTCCAGTCTGTTCTATTCACATAGCTTAAAAAATTCCAGATGTTCACATTGCTTTTAACATATTCTGGTTCTGTATGTTTGCAGGAAACTAACAAATGTGCTCCTCACTTTGATATAATTTTGGGGTTTTTTTGTTAGTCCTTTGTGCAAAGCAAGCAATGTGTTTTACTGTTGAGGGACCGTATCCCGCCACTGGTTTCCTGTAGCTTTTAACATCCATCTGTATATGAACGTGTCAGACTCTTCTTTTGCTCTACAGGTGATACAGATATGTTCTTCAGCCGCAGTAATATTTATTTAAGTCTTTCTTTTTTTAAGGGAACAGAAACAATATGGGATGCTTATGTTCAAGCTGAAAAAATTCAGTGTAGTCTATAACTCCATAACTCATGTCGAAAACTCATTTAGGTGTCTCCCTATTTAGGTCTCCTCTCAATGAAGAGGCAACAGCAGAGGAGGTGGGGAGGCTGTTGTATGGTATCGATAGAACTACTGACATTTTGTGGGATAGGTTGTATGGCTGGAATATTAAAAACAATTGTTATTATCCGTTTCATTAAAAGGAAAAGGAGAAGGAAAAAAAAAAAGACAGGTATGGATGAAATGTAAAAGTTTCCTGTCTATGAGACAACATCTGTTTAAACTGAATATTTCCATATTAACCAGGTGACTTCTATTCAAGAGTCTTAAAGGAACCAGGCTAGGAACTCTATGAGCTGCTACAGTTATTTTTTAAGATATCTTGGACATGGTGTTTGGAACATTTTTCAGTAAAGCCAAGAACAACAAGGAAATACATCTGAGAGCAAAGGCGGCGTGCTGGGGCATTGCCCGGGCTCAGTGACACAGGGACCTCCAGGCCTCCTGGGGACTTGTCCAGCCAGCTGGTTCGCATGCGCCCTCACGAGAGGCTTGGTGCAACCCCCGAACGACCAAAGGGGACTGTCACCCACAGATAGTGAGCTCTCCTAAGAGGGCTTCAGGGCTGCTCTTTTGTTTCCAGTGCCTGCACTTCAAGGAGGAGCATGAACTTGCTGACAAGAGTTCACAGGACGACTACAAATAGGAACTGTTTGAAATGAGCCTTACGATGTGAGGTTTAAGGAGGTCAGCCTTCATGTCGGTGGTGGTTCGGAGGTGACCCGAGTGCCTTCTGCGCTGCTGCGGAACGGAAAGACACCGGCTGCTCTTCGGAGGTTTTGTTCATTTTTTAACTTTGCAGACAGTAATATTTGGAGGTTGAAGTTAGGCCATCTCAGCCTGGAATTAAAACTCGCCTTTCCTGCAGAACGAGTGACTGAGGTCTGGATCAAATCACTGGGAGGCAGTGGGCTACCCTTCCCTTCACATCCTTGATAAGAGCTTAGATTTTAAAAATAATATATACATGTTTAGTTCAGATTCTACAGAACACCCTAAGCCTGGGATTTGCAGAAAGCCAGTTGTCCTTTCACAACTACTTTCGCATGGGCTACTCTGCCCCAAACA
Source organism: Phalacrocorax carbo (assembly GCF_963921805.1). NCBI lineage: Eukaryota > Metazoa > Chordata > Aves > Suliformes > Phalacrocoracidae > Phalacrocorax > Phalacrocorax carbo. Next base: position 3,742,077 of record NC_087517.1, read on the forward strand.
GCAGAGAAATGCAGATGGAACAGCTTAGAAAAAGGTACAGAACAGTTGGCTGGGAGGCGATGGATGGGAAAGGTTTTAATGAGAAGGTTTTACCCAATGACCATTTTGACAGGATCTCAGTGCTGCTGAGACGAGACTGACCTTCCTGTGGCTGCTGGCAGGGCTGGTGGGGATGCCCAGGAGCCCACTTTTGTGCCTCTAATGCATTTCTGAGCCTCCCAAGGAAACTCAGCTCTCTGGATTATTTATGTGGGCTATCACGGCTCTATCAGTTGGTTACTGTCGTTGTTTTGGTATGTGGAGCAGGTGTTTAGTAAGCAAATCCAGGGAGGGATTAAGAAAAATGGGAACTAAAAGAAATTTTGTATTTGTATTGGAGGAGCTTTTTTTGCAGTGCCGCTGCATGTGGCGTCTAGTGGGCCTTGTAAAGAGCTGTTAGATTTATATTCTTTGTAACTCAAAAAGAGAGATGAATTTTCTTGGAAGTCAGTAGCTTCTTAGATGTTTCTGTACCATAAATCAACTTCCCGATCCAGATGGATGTTTAATCTAATGACTGTCAGCAATGGGGCACAGCAAGCTCATGCTGATAGAAGCTCAACCCACCTCAGTCCTCAGTTTTACTTCAATATATATTAAATGAGAACTTCTACTGTAGCATCCACACGTGTTTTCTGGTAGGCTGTGATGTCTCTTCCAAGTTAAGCACGGACTCCTTTATAGACCTGTATTTGCAGAATGGCTACTAGATTAAAATTTAAAAAAAAAAAGTAATTACAACATATATTCTCCAAAGAGAATATTTACTCTTGAAGTCTATTGTATAAAGATAGCAAAGGTAAGAAATCTAGAAATAGGGCCTAGAACATCCATGCCACAATTATAAGAAAACCCAAAATATTCTTACAAATAAGCAGTTTCATATAGCTGTTTTTATGGTTATTTTTATTTCTAGTGTAACTCCTAGGAGCCATAGCAGTAATACAAGCTAAGGACTCTTCCTGCCCCTGTGGTGCCTCTTCCCTCCAACATAAGGATAAGCAGAAGCATTCCTCTGGACATACTGCATGTCTGTGTGTTATTATTACTACTAGTGTCTACTATTATTATTAATTATTTTAGGGTACTCACGGGGGGCTATCCCGAACTTTGATCTAGCTCAGCATCTTCTCCAGCCAAGAGAAGACGCCAAGAGAAGAATCTAAGAGCAGGGCAACTGTATATGATACTGTTTAGTGCCCATTTTTAGAACCCAGAATGAAAAAAAGAGAGGTTTTTTACTATTTAAGATTAAAAAATATATATATATTTTTAGGTTTGTGTCCTATTTCAGCCCGGAGTATCTTTCAAAAGCCAAATTATTGAGCCTTAGAAATGAAGACTGCAAATGAAAAAAAATGAATGCAAGTTTAATGATGGCATTGGAAATGTCAGAGGAATGACAGAGCTACTGCATTTGCTATGACTGCTCCCTGACTGCTCTTCTTTATTGGCATGTGTGCCTCGATTGTTCAAACTACACAATGTCTGAACATTGATGTCATATTTTTGTTATTGCAAAAAGCCTACATTTGACCTTTCTTTGTAACTGTGACACTAGTTGAATTCTGCTTTAGTTCATGGCAATTTACTAAATCCTTTGAGAATTCACTAGTTAATTATTGCCAAGTGAATTTTTAATTTGCTTCTATGATTACATTGGTGAATACAGTCATTAGTGGGAAATTTATTTTAGAAATTGGCACTAGAGGGAGCTAAGTAATTGTATCATTTATGTATCTAGGAAGGAAAAAAAAAGAACATTCATTAAAAACTTGCTTTTTTCTGAACCTGCTGATTTTACAAATATGGCAGCTATGCCTCAGCAAATTATAAGCGATAATGAATTAGTTAATTTTCCTTACTGAAAACTGCTATGCTAAGATTATTAAATTACTGTATTTCTATTTAGTGAAACTAGCTACCAGTCAGTAAATTAGGATTTCTAGGACTCTTTTGGGAGGTGGATTTTTTTGTGACTATTATCCTTGTTTATCATTATTTTGGTCTTAACAGAATTAAAACGCTCACAGATACCCTCCCGAAGTACAAGTTTGTTCCCAAATGCATTACAGGATGGATGGCCCTGTCGGATGCTGCAGCTCTGTAAGAGGAGCCGGAGGAGGTCCCTCTAGGGCAGACCCTGAAGCCTTTCTGGACCACACCAGAGCCACGCCTGGACACAAAGTGCCGTGGTTTCCAGTCCAATGTCCGCTTAAATCAGTGGAGTCCCCTCTTGATTTAGTGGCAGCTGACTCAGGACATCTGTCTTCATAGCTCGCAGGCCAGCCTCACGCTGGTCCCCATCCCCGATGCGCACCCCCGTGCCGCCGACCTGCCAGGGGTGTAGGTTTGGCTGCGGTTCAGCACATCCCGTAATTATCCCCAAATGGCTGTGCTGCTTGTGCTCCACAGCTCTGGCCGTCTGAAGAAACTGCGACGTTTAGCGTGACATAACCCTTCTGGTTCTACATGAAAAGTTGTTTCATCTGAAGGTGGTTTAAGGAGGGCTTTGCAGTTCACCTGGAACCCCCTGTGCTCCCTGGGTTATTGCTGAATGACTTCTCACTCCAGTTTTTTATATATCTTAAAGGAAAGAAAACCCCCTCTTTTCCCCTGTGGCGGCGCGAAGGCCATAGGAAGGGAATTACTCATCTCTGCCACTGAGGAACACAGCTCTACTCCTTCCTTTGCTTCCATAAAGCTGTCCCTAGCATGGGAACACTGGCTTAGTCGGTGGTTCCCAGCTTACTGACCTTTTTATTGGCTGTAAAGTATAAAACCATTGCAGGAATTGTCCATCTCCAAGAGCTGGTGCTGGTTTTTGTTTTTAAAAAACGAGCTAACTCTCTATGTAGTATAGCCAGTAAAATAATGCAGAGAGCGAATTAGAAGAGATAAAAATCCTGAATCTGAGATGTAGCAACTGGCCTGGATTCTCCAAGAATCACAGAATCACAGGGTGAACAGCACCTGGCCTTATGGTGAAATACCATTACCACAAATTTCTGAAACCTAGTGGCTTTCTGATCCCCCAGCTCTTTCTTGTTTACGCCAATTTTTTTCCTGTCATCCTTTATTCACGCACCGAGAAGGCGGCACCGCCACTACCACCTCCTGGAAGCAGTGTTGGTTTCACCTGCTGAGCCAAGCGAGTCCTGCCAGGGAGGCATTTGTGCTGGTGTTTTTTAAGAGAGCCGCTTTATCCATGGTGTTTTTTCTGCATTAAGGCATGGGATTAGTGTACTCTTTGGGTTGGATTTAATGATGTGTCCTCTTTTAAGTACCCACAGAGATAGATACAAGAAGGGTGATAAATGAGTATAATGTTGCCTTTTTTTATTTACCTCTTTTCTTCCTTTTTTTTCCCCTGGCATTTTAAGGTTGTTCTGCACCTGCAGTGCTGACTGGGTATGGGGGTTGGCCATTCCTTTGTCACTTATGGACTCTGGGTTCTTCTTACGTACTGTGAGTAATTTTGCCAAATTCTTTGTGTGTTGTAGTCCATTTCACTGTGCATAACACTTTCCTGATGTAGTTATCTGAACTGAAGTTGCCTAAATGAAAACCCACCAGGCTTTGCAAGTCCCTTTTCCAGTATAACCTCCTCGTATGAGAAGTAAACACCACATTTCATGCTTTTGACACTAGATGTGTTGTTCAATAGTTTAAATTAATATAAGTAATAATATCACCAATCCAAGGCAATTTTTTTCCCCTTTCGTGTCATATGTGCGTATAGGCAATCGGGAAAATGATTTGAAGTTCTGTTGGTTTGGGTATGTTTCCCCAGTGACTTTATTCATGCTTGGCTAGAACAAGACATCTTGCCTTATGCTCCTCGGGTGCGAACTATGGATTAGATTTAGCAGTCTGATATTATTGTACAACAACTGGGGCCCGGAACCAATACAAATTCTTTATATTCCTAATAAACTGCTTTATGTTAGTAAATATCAAGCTATTTCTGTCAGCTTTCTGGCTTTTCAAGCAAGTGCAAAAGTTGTGAATTTACAGCGGAGTAAAATCTCTTTCAGGAAGGGTAGCGCTCCAGGCATCCCTACCATCGGCAAAAGAGTTTATTTCTTAACTCCTTTGATTTAGATTTATTCTGTACCAAAAGTCTGTACTATGAAGGTCAGAGAGTATAGGCAACAGGAATAGAGGGAAGAATGTTATCCTTTCCAGTTTCTTTGTAGCAGCAATGGATCGGGGAAAACTTTGTAGCTCTGTATCCACTTTGTGAATTTCTTTCCAAATTTCATTTGGAACTGAGGGAATCTTGTAGCATCTTTACTGTTTTTTTTTTCTTAAAGAGTGTCTCCTGATAGATGTTAAACATGATAAGAAAGTATTTGCATTGCTAGAAAAAGGCAATTTAATTTCCTGGCATTAATCAGGAGCACAGGGAAGGGTTTTGGAAGCTTGTACCCCTTTTACATAGCAAGGGCTAAGTATGTACTTCGTATTCTGCACAACCGTTATGAACAGCTCCAAAACCCATAGGCCAGCTTTCTGGCAACCTAGAGATGGGAAACCAGTACGTTAAGGCTAGCCTGGGTGGGTGTGGAACTGGTTGGCCTGCTGAGCAAAAATCATAGCAGCTGACTGCCCAAGGTGTAACCAGCAGCCAACAACTCAGCAGTGCTCCTCCAGGGCTGGAGCCCGTGCAGTTCTGCACGTGTTGTCACCACCCGGGTGGTGGCATCAGGCACATGGAGGCTCTTCTCAGCGGTTATCCATCTTTGTGGGTTCTCAAAAAGCATCTGGTCTAGGTTCTGAGCATAGGGGATTTGGAAGGTTCTCAGGTTTTTGGGGTGAAGAAGTTATGCAAAGTGGACAGCAAGGGAAATGCATGTGCCTGTTCTTTAAAGGGGGAACTTAAGCAGGAAAAAGGAAGATGTCTGGAATTTATGGCACACTGATGGAATGGAGGGGACACAATTAAATTCCTGTAGCTGAGCTAAAAAAACCCAAAACGTTTCTTTCATAAGAGATATCGATTTTATATAATTTCTACCACAACAGGAAAGAAAAGGGTAATGTCATAGGAGACAGGTAGAAGGAGGAAGAGGCAATAATGCCGTGGAGCCACCTTGCACTACTTGCAGTACTTGCACTACTACAACTAGTCAGACTGATCATTAATGCTCTGGTCACATTTTTGTTACTGTCCTCAAAACAGGCCAGCTTGGTTTTTATTGATCTAAAGCATGGGAACACAAAGCCTGATGTTGTTTCTCTACATAATAAATTAGCTAGCACTGTGTGCGTCCTACCGTGCTTGGGAGTAGCATCCTTTAACTTTGTGAAAGTTACCTTGGTATTTTCCTTCAAATCCTTCCTTAAACCAGTACTTTTCCTACCTTTCTGAAATGGCTAGGAAGATGTAATAAAGGTCACTCACATGGGTACTACTGATGGCTCAGTATGGTTTGCTGGCTTGCAGCCAGCTGTGCATAGCCCTCGCTTGTGTTTTGAAATAGGGACCGTACTTTATGTTGTCTGTCTGTGGCGCCCAGCAGAACGGAGCGCTAGTCCCTGGGCAAAGCCTCGGGGGCCTTGGTCAGACAAATTATTTTCCATGAAATATGAAATGTATTGAAAGTAACTAAATAGCCCTATCTATTAAGTGTTAGTACAACCACTATTTAAATACCCTAGGTGAATTCAATGATGCAATTTTGCTTCCAGTAGGTTAAGCTGAATAGCTTCCTTTTCGTAAACAGAGAAGGCAGTAGAGAAATAGGTGATCCAACTCATTGAAATACGATGGTGGATGAAGCATTTTATGGTACAATAGGAATGTTGGTATAATTAATAGGTTAGGAGTTGGAAAGCCAAGGTAAGTGTCAAGGGAAAAACATAATTGAAGCAACTTTTGAATCTAATTGGCTATTGATAAACACTGAAATGGAAATAAAAGTGGTTAAATAACAGCAGAGCTTTGCTGAACTTCACTTGTGAACTGAGCTCTGTTGACTTGGGTTGGGGCACTGGATTGGGACACCTCTTCTGCTGACTTCCCATGGTGCACTGCTCTTCCCCGTGGTTCTGTCAGACTGAATTTTATTAGCAATAAAAGCATTTAAAAATGAAAATGTTGCAAGATGACAACAAAAGTGTGATTTCCTCCCCGTTCCCGTAACATTGACTTGATTTATGAGTATCTGAGCTGTTATTTCAACCTATCTCCAAGCACTGGAAAACTTTTTTTCCTACCCTGCATGCCCTGCTTACATTTTGAGGGGTATTTTTAGAGCTGTGAGGGCCAGAGATACATAAGGTGGTTTTGTTTTTCTTTTTTTTTTTTTTCTTCTAGAGTAAGCTGAGAGTCTGGGGCACAAGATGGCAGCATAAGGAAAATTTGCTAACATCAGAAATAGCTGACTTGTCTAAACTGCAAAAATGTGAGTGTCCTGGTTAAGTTTTTAAAATGTTTTGAGCAGTTTTAGTAAGATTTAATGAAACTTCTTAGTAAGACAATCTATCACTTGATCGTCTTAAAAATCCCCTCTCTCTTTCCAAGCCTTGGTGAACTCATATCTCATAAAAAATTTGCTTTCTTAACTCAAACTTCTTTTTTAATAAACATTTTTGCTGGTTCCTCTCCCACCCTCTCCCCCAGTTATTTACTTGCAGCTGGAGTAAGATCAACAGGATACTTAGACTTTATAAGGCACTTACCCAACAGCTTTTTTTTGTCATTAAATATCTGCAGTACGCCTCTTCAGTAGGTACAGTGTGCTATTTCCAACAGAAAGCTCAGTTATAGCAAATCAAACACTTCCATGCTGATTTCGGAGTTGCTGGTCTGACTTTGTTTCACTAGAAATTGCACCTTTGATAGAGCCCCTGATTTTACTGCGTAAGAAATCGTAGCTCTCTAGAACCCAAAATAAGAACTCTTCGACACGTTTTTGTTTGTTTGTTTGTTTGCCTTTTGTTTGTTTTGGGTTTGTGGGTTTGTTTTGGGTTTGTTTGTGTGTTTTGGGTTTGTTTGTTTGTTTAGTATTATACTGCTTGTGCTACCACAGTGGGTATTAGAAAACCTTCAGTTGAGTTTTATACCTTCACCTCCCCAGTGTCCTCCTTCGGTGTGTCTGTATGATTTGCGTACTTTGTAAGACAATTTCCTGATATCTTTGGTATTTGTTATTCTGTGCTTTGGAGAAATGATGCTCTGTATAGCCATGTAGCTTGAGACTGTACTCAGAGGTCTTTCTGGATATGCTAATGTGGTAGCAGAAATGCCCTCTGCTTAGAGAAATCTCAAGGTGTTCTGCTCTTGCGGAAATTATTTTGCATCAGCTCTGCTCTCTAGAGCTGACCAACGAAGTGCCATTGATCACAGGGGCGTTTGGGGTCTTTGGAAAATGTATTCTGTTTCTCTGAGGTTTAGTGATGCCCGTCCATGCAGTTGTGGTGACAATGAGCTACGTAAAGACACAAAAGTTCTATATTTCCTTTGGTTTTTACTACGCAGCCAGCCTGCGGCCATCTACAATGGCTCAAAAAATAAATACTGTGGTGGCTGAAGAGACAGCTCTGTGCGTGAATGTTGGCCACTAAGGGCCAGGGCTGTGAAAACTTTCCTGTTGTTATAAGCCACTTGTGACACTAGAAGTGTTGTTATTAGTTTGCACAGTTTGTCACAGCTTTATAGAACGTATCACAGGATAACAAAATTCTTTAGTATAAACTCACACAAAACTCTCATTTTGCTTCATTTCTTTTGGCTTCCTAGCTATGATCTAAAATGTAGTGCTTTACTGTGCCTTTTCATGCCTCCAGTGTCTGTCTGCCAACTCGTTAGGCTGCAGTTTGTTCCACATAGAACATATTCTAGGAATAAAAAGCAAAACAAAACAAACCAAACAAAGAAGGTGATCCATATTCACATTTATTTATACAATTACCTAAGTATTTCTAATGCCATCTTCTGAAGATGGAACCTCTCCCATTAATAAGCAGCTTGGGGTATTCCTGGGTGTACCTTAATTCATGTTGCCTTGTAGTTTACCAGAAAAATCTGTTAAAGAAGTTGTCCGTGTAGTAATAGAGAAAGGAAGTCAGATCCAGTTATCTATATCTTTTGCTATGGAATTCTAGATTGTTGCATACATTTTTCTCTACCTGCGCAGAGGTAGGAGGATTGCACTGGCGTTTTGATGCACCACGGGGGCTTCTATTTATCATCTTTTCCTTACCCAAAGGAAGATGCTTCTTCTGTTTAGGAAATAAGTCTGGGAAAGCATTGTTGGCTTCTCCTGATTATATTGCAAGTCTTCTGATGCTGGTGTCTCTTAATTCAGAGGTATCCAATGAAAATATATGAAAAAGAGGAAGCTTCCAACCAAAATCTGGAAATGTGACTTGAATGTATTTTAAAGGTTCAGAATGAAGAAAGAAGATCTAATTCATGGATGCTGAGCTTTCTCACCCTTGATCCCTGTCTACTGCCTCTATATGTGTGGGGTTTTTTGGGGGAAAAAAGCAAACAACAACAACAACAAAAAACCCAAAAGCAAATCTCAGTGGGGAACTCCCTGTAACTTCTAAGCTCTACCCCACTGCATGCCAATACAGACAGCTCAGCAGCTCTGGCTGCGTGCAGCGATCCGCATTTCAATGAAACGGAGCATATAGGCTCAGATGAATACACTGATTCTAAACAGACTTTGATTAAAATAATGGTTTAATCTACACAGTTTCTGTAAATTATCTAGGTGCATGATCCAGGTGCATCCAGAGTTTGCGTAGAAGTCTTACGCCAGCCTGTGATCAGGTGGTTGTCATCTTGCAGCAACATTTGTCCCCTTCTTTCTTCTGGATCACTCTTAGGGACCCAGAGGTCTTAGTTCATAGTTGTAGAGGTAATCAGGAAAAATGATTTCCCCAGGTTCCTTTGCTTTGCTCCTTGCCGCACACGGACAGGAGCCCGTCACAATCCCGGATGTAACTTCAGAGGTGAACAGAGACATCTTGTTCTTTACACAGCAGATCACTATTGTCCCGTTCCTTCTCACCTGCCGCTTAGACCTGTTAAAATGAGAGCCTGGCAATGTTCTTTAGATTTAATGTATAATACTGCGGGTATCTGTGCATATTTATGGAAGACACATATAGCAAAACATTTTTTTTTTTAATTAAGCATATCCCACCCCACTTTTTTCTTTTTCTTTTCTTTTTTTTTATTTTTTTTTTTGTTTTTTGTTTTCTTCCCAACCTTAAGGCAGAAACTGGTCACTACCTATGGATCTAGTTGGGTATCAGCAGCATAGCCAGTGAACGAGCTGTAACAGTGATGAGAATGTACATAGATCAGAGATGAGACTGCAGTTATCTGTGTCCGTATTTACACTTCATGTACTACTAGTTTTTCTTTATCTATATCTGTATCTAAAAAAATAAGCACGTGTGTGTGTGTGTGTGTATACACATATACAAATGATACCCCTCCAGATCTAAAAGCTCTAAAATTTCTTTGAAGCTCAGGGAAGGCGGAGCTGTTGTGAGTAGTTCACTAAAACCTGAGCCAAGCTGAGTAGAGCGCAGAGCTTGGTGTGGTTCAGCTGAGGTAAGCAATCAATTAATTTCCATGCAGATCCACATTTCCCGTGTTGAGAGACCTTGGCATTTTGCTATGTCTGGTACAGCTAAAGGTAGGCAGCACCAGCATTTCAGAGAGATCTGTTTTCCTGTGCATGGCTTTCCAGACAAGTCAGCTGCCCCAAAGTTGCCTGTCTTTAGCAAAACTGCACCAGACATGTTTTTTGGATATTTGTTCCTTTTAGGACCTATACAGCAAAAAGCAACTTTGGTCTGCCAAGCCGTACCTCCAGCATGATATGAAACACAGCCGCTGATTTCATATGATGGAGTTATGGAATTTTTAAATTTTTTTTTTATGATATAATTTTCATTTTTAACTTTTTTGAGATTCCTTTTATTACTCCTGCCTTCGTTTCACATGACGTGATAGTCTTTATTTTTGTTGTACACAGCCACAGTTTCTTAAATTCAAGCTGGGCAATCAACCAAAGTTTTAGGTTCTACACACCTAATCTACTAGGGAGGGTGGATTGGACATGGCACAGAAGGCTTGTGCAAGTTTCTCAGTAGTTCTTAATAAGTTACCCCCAAAATATTAAAACAGAACTTCTTCTGGAATATTTTTAATTCATTATACCGTTATTATTCCCAGCTTCATTGTTTCATGAGATGTACCTTGATTGCAAATCCTTTAAATATAAGCAGGGGAGGGGCATACAACTTAAATACTTCCTTAATCAAGCATTTTTTTTAATGTTCAATAGATTCTAGAACGCTTTGGTAGCTCTTTTAGCTGATATAGAAGAATTTGTATCCTTGTGCAAATGAAAAGAGCTGCTGCCAGCAATGAATTACAGCTGAACTAATGTTAGGGAAAAAACCATCCCTATGGCTTTGGTTTATTCCTGTCTACTGCCAGAGGGGGTTATGCCTCTCTGTACCTTGTCTGATTTTCAGGGTGAATGAAACACTCTGCAATATGTGAACTTTCAGCGGGGGTTGCCAATACATTCTTCTCTTTTTAATGAAGAACCTTACCCCACTACGCTGCAGAAATTACTGACGTACTGAATTATGTGCTGCGGCATTTTGTCAAATGAACTAAGCCCCAGCGTGTTTGGTGTCAGTTTAATGAGCATTAGTCTTCTTGGTACCTGAGGCTTCATTCTGGGCATTTCCAGATTCATTTGGGTCTCTCTGGGTCTCCAGATGAGAGCCATGGTTGCTACTGTTCAAGCGATGTGCTTCAAGCACTGCCAAAGCCTGGTGCTCTGAAGATGTGGGTGTGGGATGAACTAGAAATGCGGCTGTTGAACATGCTCAGCAGGGACGGGGGGGCAGAGAAAAGTTTACGAGTTGTTGTTTCTTTGGGGTCTCCCTGTTAGAGGAGTTAATTAATAAAGGCAAAAATACCTCCTTCTATTCAAATCTCTGTTGAATGGCGGCTTAGTAAGAACCTGCTTGGTCTCTGGAGACCAACCTCCTGAGTCTCAAGTTAGTGTAAATAATGACTTCAGTGCAGCTAGACCGGTGCTCACCCGTTTAATCAGCCTGCTGTGTTGGTCCAGCTTTTTTTTATTATTGTTTTAGTGTATCCAATATATACGGGCCCCATGACTGTAGAGCACTCACAGCCAGTAATTTCCTCCTGTGCACGTGGGTGTGTGTTCATGGTGTGTGTTCAGCTTCACGCCATGGTCGCCAACAGAGTAGGTCGAAGATGCTCCCTAGTACAATACTCTGCTGGAAAGGCCCCTTCGTGAGGGAAATTGGTTTTTTGGAAAATGGTAATACAGCAGTCTCATCATGTAATTGACAACACCTTTAACCAGTAAGTTAATCGTAATTTATCTTCAAGGTTCAGGGAGAAATGCATTGTTAAAGACATGCATGTTCTTATCGGCATCTATTGTCTTAGCAGCTAATTACTGCAGAGATTAACGCCAGATTTCATGTTAAAATTTGTATGTAAAATAATTTTAAAAGTCGAACATGACCTATGTGATGGATATGTTTCAATCTGAAACTGAAGATTGAAAGTCCTTTCCTTACAGTGACTGAAAGGGCTGTCTGCTCGCAAAATTTACATAGCAAGTTCCCTTGCCACACATTTCAGTGAAAAGCAGAGTGGTTTTCTTGGTGTTTTTTTTCTTTTTTTCCCCCAAAGAAAAAAAAGAGCTCTTTTAGACTCTTTCCAGTTGATGCTCCATGTTGTGACATGTCATGTAAAACTGCATCTGTTACGTTGAAACAAGAACATAAGAGACACTTTGACATGACGAATCACAACACAACTTAACAGCAGGAACATTTAAAACAACACAGTTTTGTTGTCAGTAACCTCAGCCCTGGTAGAGATGAGGTATTTAGCTGAGCTTCCAGCTTCACTGAATCTGTGTTTCTTCCCTAATGAATTTTCCTCGTAATGTCGGGCCCGATCCAGCCGTTCTCACAGGTAGAAACTCCTGGTGACTTTAAACGTTGAAGCCAAAGAAAGTTTTGCCTGAGTGAAGACCTCAGGATCGGGCCCAGGAGTTTTTACCGCCTGTGAAGTATAAAATAGACTCAGATTAAGCTACCAGACTTGTTATTTGACAGTTTATAAAATATTTTAGTATCTTTTTGGCAGTAGCAGTTTGAATGTTGGCAAATGTACACATTGCTTGCAGTTACAAAACCTTGTAATGAGTATTTTCCACTGTAATAGCAGTGAGTTGAAATTTGGATAAACCACTTAGACTTGTGAACTCTGACATGCATGGTAACTATGTCTTTGCAAAAGAATTTTGTCAAGTATTGGAGCTCCTACTAATAGCACATCCATCTTTCTGCACACTATAAATCTTAAGAAAATTTCTATTACTCTGCAATTTGTCTGGCTTATGCTATTTATTAGCCATTTTATTCTGCTGCTTTAAGAAGTAATGTGATGTTCATTTTATTGCTGGTTCAATAAATTGTTAATTATAATGCAGTGATTGCTGCTGACGTGATTTAAAAGCCACATTAGCACTATGGCATTAAGTTTTAACTATTTTACCCTTCAATTCCCTGTTTATACAACAGTAAAAGGAAAATAGCCTTAGACTAATTTAAAAAATGAAGGTACTTGTATCTATTGATCACATGATATACTAGAAACTTTTGTTGTTTTTTTCAGAAAGGTTACATTCAGGTCTAAAAAGGGAAGAAAATGCATCAACCGAGCGTAGTCTAACTGTTCAGCAAAAAGTGTTCTTAAAGCAAGATTAACCCCAAAGTTAAATTAACAGAATTACTTCATTAAATTAGGACAATTGGCATAATATATTAAAGGAACAAAATACCCAGATAAATCATAATCATTTTATAGTTATGCCTAGCTTCTGGTGCCCATTTTGTATAATAATAGAGCATAAGGGAGGCTGAGATTGGAAAGCGTACCTATTTGCTCAAAGAATATTGTAAATGGGATTGGGAGAAATCTCTGTTTTGCTGATTTAAAGTCAAATCTAATTGCTAAAAGTGTAATGATATACCCTTGGCTGAGCGAGTAGAGGCACTAGAACTGAGTCTGTACCACAAATCACGCACAAATATTGTACAGGATGGACAAAACCATGGAAATACTGGAGCTGGAGAGAATAGGGACACTTACTGTCTTTTGGAAACATGTATTAATGTTAATGCAGTGCCCCCAGACATACAGACTCTTGGTGAAAATATCTACCTTTCTTAGCTAAACCATGTGGTTTTAATTTTTTTTTCTGAGTTCGGCAAACGATATTCATAGAAAAATAGGGAAAAAAATAGAACAACGATGGAAACTGGTAAAGAAAGCTGTTATATTTGCACATATACACACACATATATATAAAATATATATAAAAATATGCATACATATAATTAATGGATCTGAGTGTTTCTGTGCTTTTGCAGCTCCACAAACACACCACCACCAAAAGTACTGTGCAGCTCTCAAACACTGGAAGCTAGAAGTCATTAGTTCAAACAAAGCCATTTAAATACATAGAAAAAAGAGTAAATTTTAACTGCTCATTCCATATAAATTTGTTGACCTTGCCATAGAGCGGTGCCTTCCTGTAGGGGATGCTCGCCATCACATCCTGTCAGATGGTCAGACTTTCAGGCTACAGCATCTCTGTGATCCTTGGTACTCAGACAAGTAAGGACAGGTTTAATATGTAATTAATAATACACGGAAGGAAAAAGTAGGGTGATGTGGCTCTGAAAAGCTGCCTGGTAAGAGGTTTCCAGCACATCCCTGCTCTGACCTCTATTGTGAGCTGCTGTGAGCTGGTGATAGACAAACCAAAAAATTACAACAAATAGGCTTTCCTTGCTAGTTCGAGATTTGTTGAATGAAATTAGGCACCTAAACCCTTTAGAGAGTCATAGGAGAGAGAAATCTTCTCTTGAGGTGTCTAATTGCATTTACAAATCTTCCTAGAAGACGCCTTCCTACTCCTTGACTAAGTTAGAAATAGTTATTAGCTTGATGATGCCTGTTTTCAAGGACTCCTTTGAAACTGGAAGCAGTTTTGTGGCAAGAAAAGAGCTTAAATTATTTTATTGAAGGAAGGATCTTTTCCCAAGAGGGAATAGTTTCTGCCAGGATAGTATATTTAGAAACAAACAAACAAACCAAAAGCAATGAAAAAGAAAAAGGCAAACCAGCAGCCCACCCCACACTTGAATTTTAATAAATCCTAACTTATTTTATTTAATCATCCCTCATTTGATTTGTATATAAGACACTGGTTGAACTGCTTTCAAATAAGGGTGAGTCTTGGCGCTGGTCATGGTGAAAATTACAGATATAAGCAAAAGTTTGACAGCCAGCTAACTCGAAGATTTCAGGCGTTGGGAGCAAAGATCTGAGCTAAAGGGACTGATAAAGCTTACTGAGCTGTCATAATACACTTAAACTTCTACACTTGACTTAGTACTGCATGACATTTCAATACAAGAAATTAGGACATAAAAAATTAGCGTAGCCCATATTAAACAGATTTAAAACTGGTAAACTAATTGCAAAAAGCAATTGGGATGTTTTCAGCAACGTCTCATAGGGATCTAGTCATGGCCTAATGCATTTCCACGATATGAGTAATGATCTGGAAAAATCCCTTTCCTCTTAAAGCTTGCAGATCACACAAGAATTGCAGGAATGATAAATAAAGAAATGGCATAGTTATTTATATAATAATCTATATTATTTGGGAAGAAAGAACCTTGTTATCGGGTAGAGCTTCAAAGCTGACGTTGTGCTCCACTACGAAACACTGAGAAACCAGTGGAGAAGGTGGTAATGCTGCAAAACCAAGACAAAATCAGGCTCTGAAGCTTTCTTATGGAGCAAGAAATTATCCGTCTCGGTTTTGCAGGGTGGCAAAAGGATCTGGCCTGGGGCAGCAGCACGGCCACTGCTCTGGAGCTTCGGATCTGGGATGCTCGGGGACTTGGCGCTGTTGCCGAGCTGGTCCGGGTCCTCAGCGTGTCCTCATCTGGCTGAACAGCCCGGGCGCCCTGGCAGCCTGCCGTGTGGGTTTTTACGCTTCAAGCTGTTTTGTGTTAAAGCCTTGTTTAAAACCTGCATGTTTGCAAAGGCTGTTTTGAATTTGGTTTAAGAATTCAGATCAATTCTAGCTCTACCGGAGTCAAATGTGAGATTGTGGGGCGGGAGGCCGTGTGGAAAGTATGAAGCTTACAGTGGATGTGAACTCCCAGCCTGGAATTAGCCCCCACCCCAATGAATTAATGACGTGTTGCACAAGTGAGCGGGTTACTGGGAGACAGCACAGCACTCGTGGTCTCTACCAAAAGGCTGTTGAGTCCTGCGGTCTGCATTTTGCAAGGTGGTGGTCATGTTTGCAGAGTGCCCCAGAGAGAGCTGCTGACAAGGATTCATAAAATTGATTAACAGCAAGAGAGGTCTTCTGCTAAAGGCATCAAGACTGGAGGAAATATAGTATACCTAAGAGCTAATGGACAAATCAGATTTATCCCCAAGTTTAGGGATTCCCTATGTTATTTATCCCAAAGTAAAGGAGAGAAGGCAAGCCTGAACTCATGAAACTCCAGGAATATATATAGTGTTGCCCATCGCAGAAAGCTGAACAGCCTGTAATGGAGGATATAAAAGAAATGGTTAAAAAGGTAAACTGAAAAGCAGCCACACAAGTTTACTGAAAGCATCAGTTCCTTGTATGTAGGAAACTCTCTAAGGAGGAGGATGGGGAGAGTGGGGCATAAGTTGATAAAGCCAACACGGCGTGTGCCTGCCTTAGCTTTTGAAAAGCGTTCAAACTGCGTCTTTGGAAATGCCAATTTACTGTTGGCTCTAAATAGTATGTATGAAGTTATTCACAAAGCCATAAGAGAAAAAGAAACTTCTAATGAACTGTGAAACCAGATGCTTTATGCTGGAGAAGCACATTCTGCAGTCTGCATATTATTAATTTGTTTTGGGGAATGCTGCAATGTGCTAGGTAATTTAGAATATAGATGCAGGCATGGTTTGCACCCTGAAGAGTTTATGCTGGGAGGACTTGCTATTTGTGGTTGGGGGGCAAGGTGGGTATACATTCAACAGAAACAGACTTACGAGAAATAAACTTATTTTTCAGACTGGAAGAGCAGTTTAGTTTAGAAACCTTGTATTGAATACTTTTGCATGTTAACAGTCAGCCCCAATCTACAGAAAGGCTGTGAGTCTCTAGAGATGCTGTAAGGGGCTTGGGCACAAACAGGCTTCTGATGGGAGCTGTTAAGAAAATGTTTGGACTGCCAACCAACCCAGATAGCCTAAAAACTCTAGGCTGGACTGAAATCAGGGTGTTTTACTTCCCAGAAATGTTTAGGACAACTAATATGCCTATATGGTCTGGCTGAAGAGTCATTATTACGAGAGGTTGAAGTAAAGCAATACTGATAGCCAATGATGTAAGAAGTTCTGTACGTACGTGTGAAGTGCAGTTTGCTCATGAGAAACATTTTGATCCTTAAAAATTTTGAGCAAAAGGAGGAGAATGTAAAAAAATGCTTATCTTCATTATATATGGTTGAAGTATAATTGCACCATAACTGAAATGTTTTGTGGATTCTTGGAATTAATGATGGTCCAATCACACATCTAAAATAGTAATACAAATAAGGAAAACCAGTTTTATGCTGAATTTGATGAGGTGACAGAATGGCGAAAACCTGAAGCTGAGATAAATCATGAATTACAAAAGGGGCTACATGTGCTGAATTATCTATATGGAGTAGAAAAAGTGAGATACAGAAATATGTTCTGACTAATAAGACAAAGGGAAATGGTGCAAAACAGATATATGGCATTCCATTTTGCCTTATGATTATGTATGATGTCATTACAAAACACTGGGATTTTTACATTAGGTGATTGGAGATCAAATTATCAGCTTAACTTTTTCTAAACTTTAGGTTAATCTATAATTTTAAATACCATGAGTAGTAGGCTGCAACAAGCAGTTCCAGAAGCGAATGCTGGAACTGGGAGGGTCAGTAGAAAGAGGAATTAAAAACTTTTTTTTCTGATTTATCCATCAGATTTTCATTTTTTTAATAGTTGCTTCTAATGTGTAACTTCTGTGGTAGACCACGTTACAAGAAATAGGAGAAATACATTGCTTAAATGCATTGCTTTCGTTCCAATAGATTGGAGTGTTTGCAGTAGAGAGCTAGTTTGAGGAAGGATGGGATTGGTACGAAGAAGGAGACAGATTGTATGGTATATAGAAATAACAGAAGAAATCTAAGTCTAATGGCCTGTATAGACAAAAGCCGATTCTAAAAAATTATTATTGTTTTTACATAGGCAGAGACAATGAGGAAGGGAACAATGTTCAGCACTGACTGCCAAATGGAATGTGTTAGGCAAGCAGAAAAAGTCTGAAAGTGAGACAGGCTTTGAAAAGCCTAGAAAGGAAGGATGGAGAGCTTGATTTGAAGTAGTTCCAGCTGAAGGAGGTCTGCGTGGCCAGGGCTGCATCACTGAAGTGCTGGTAATTTTGCTTGATGCCAACGCTTTGGGTGGATTGGAGGAACGCGGGCTGAGGAGTCGCGCGGGCAAGAAGAACAAGGTTAAAGGAATGATGATAGGAGGTTTTGAAAGCTCCATGACTATTTTTGATTTTGCTGCAGCAGGAATATTTGCTTTCTTTGCTGTACTTGAGTACTGGGCACTTCTATTTCTGGAAATGCCCCACGAAGGTCATTCAAACTATTTCAAAACTCAGGAAAATTTTCTGGGTAGTTTTCAGTTTGCATTGCAGTTTCACTTGTCTCTTACTTCCGAGGCTGGTTTAGCCATCTCTGATGAAAAGCAATAGGTCTTGTAGATAAATTCATGTGTAATCTTTATGGAAATTAATAGGTGGTTGTCCTTTGACCAAAACTACTTCATCTACATGTTTGCATCTTTAGTTTAATCTTCTGTTTAAATTAGGGCAGAGGGAATGTTCCTTAGAAAGATTTCTTTTTTTTCCCCCCTCTTTCTTTTTTTCCCTAGAATCACCTGAAAAATCAGAGGAGGGAAAGCCTACTCTTCAGGCATTGAGAACTTTGATACCAGTTTGATTTTTTTATCCTAGTGCTTTAAGCATGTGTTGTTTACTTATTCCATTCAGGTTTTATCCAGTTTTTAATTTGTCTTTTTTGTGTCACACTGAAAAATATTTGTTTTAATGTGTGTGCTATAAGATAAATGAAATATATTCATAAAGAGAAACCACTGTTTTGCTGAAATATCTACTGAAGGCTGTATTTGTTTTAAAATACTTAGTGAATTCTTAGATGCCTAAAGTTTCAGAGAACAATATGAAAGAATAACATTATTAAATGTATTTCATTTACAGGTTAAGTAAGAATACAAAAATATTTTTGTTTTAGGCATGGTAAAAACAAGGTACAAATTAACATTACAAGTAGAGAGGGAAGAGCACAGATATTATAGGAAATAGAGCTGGGAGGCAGGATCCACTGTACCTAAATCGCTCATGACAGATACTTGTCTAACTTGCTCTTTAAATATTTGGTGATGGAGTTTCAACAATCTCTATAGGCTCTTTTTCCTAATGTCTAATCAAAATCTCCTTCTCAGCAGTTCAAGCCTGTTACTAGTTATTCTTTCTGAAGTTGACACACAGACCAATTTCTTTGCAGCTACCAACCATCTATGTACAAAGTTTTCACTGCTTATTCTTCCCTTTAGGTTAAACCAGCTCAACTCATAGTGTTTTTATAAAGATCATATTTTCCAGGCCAACCAGCCTTCTGTTTCTTATCTCAAGAGTTAAGGCAAAGGAAGAATTCCTGGATGCAAATCTATGTAAAAATGAGCGATCCTTCAGCCAGGAAAATATGCAAGCCACAAGCAATCAGATATAATAATTAGAAGTAAGTGCTGATATTTGGGGTTTGTTTGTGTGTGTGTGTGTGTTTGGTTATTTTTATTAGCCTTTGCCCTGAACGTATAGGGTCCTACATCATACCCCGGTCTAACCTTTGGTTGTGTGGGATGAGGATGGACCATTTTGAAACTGGGGACAAGTTTTTATACTTAAACTTGTTGATTCTGTCAAAAAACTCCATGTTGAATCATGTGGCATTTGAAACATCTCTCTGAAAGCACTTTGAAGAAAATAATTTTTCATGTAAATTTATTTTGGGAAAGGGCTCTTCACAGCAGAGCTGGAAGAGTAGGGTGCAGGGCATGTGCCCTCTGTCTCTTGCTTTCCCCTCCCCTGCCACTTGGTAAAGGAAACCACTGTTAGTGTCTGAGATCCATGTCCTAAAGGCTTTGGAGACCCATATTTTTTAGGATCTGACAATTAGGTTTAAAAAAGAGAGCAGAGAAGTTCATGGCAGAAAATGTGTTTTGCACTTTCATATGTATGATACTGACTATGAGCTAAAAAAAAAAGTTGCCATATGTTTGTACATTTAAGGAAAAATAAAGGTTGAAAATTATTTTACACATATTAATCTGATGATTAATTAATGTGATGCAGTGAAAACTATGATCTGAGACAGAAGAAATCCCAGGAAAATTAATTTGTCAGGGAGAGAAAAACTACATGTATGTATGTTTCCATGCTAGAGAGAAAATAAGGTTCATTCATTTTCGAGTTTATTTAACCCATATACACACACACATTCAAGTTATCAGACAAGCACTTAGTTCTTGAGATGACCTTTGAGAAATTTGCTAAATGATTTAAAATAGGGTTTGGTTTTGTTTTGGTTTTCTTTTCAAAGTTCCCTGTTCCATTCACCATCTATTTTTGGTGATTGTTTTGCTATTTTTATTGAATCTAATAGTTGTAGCCCTGCCTCTTGTGGCAAAAAGAGCTGGCACGTAAGACTCATAGTGTCCCATTTCTGGAAAATCCTGAGGAATTAGCAGCATTGCATTTACCAGAAGTGCACTTAAGTAACTGGAAAGTTATTCTATTTTATTTTGCAAACTTTAGCCTTCTGTCTCTCAAGAAATGTGCTACTTGAGTAACAAAACCCAGCCTCTGGGACACAAGTGCCCTACAGCGTGCTCCCGGACTGGCAGGGAGCAGAGTTTGACTTCCCAACCGTGGGCAAATTCAGCTCCTGATGCAAGGGGATGGTCTCCCCACAGTCAACACAGCTTAAAACTGCGTCCTCAAAAATCTGTTTGCTCATCACTTTAGTCTTCCTTGAGCGTGCCCAAGTAAAAAATAGATTATTCCCCAGGATAGGGTTTGCCTTATCTGACTTCTGGTGTTTGCAACGCAGACTTCTACAGCGGAGCTGATCACCCAACTGCCCTCCGAGTCGGGGAGGGAAATGGGCACTCCCCGAGCACGCTTCCCATCAGCTTTTGCTGAGGTTTCCTCTTGTACTCCCAGCTATGGGTACAATATGAGGAGGTAAGTCTGGGTTTTTTCTTGCATCTTTTAAAGCAGATTTGCAGCCAGGTGCTGACCTAGTCTGGTTCATCTGACTTGATCAACATGTGAACTTGAAGGTTTCTGTTGAATGTACAGGCAGAACAAAAATTTGGAGCAGCACTGCCTTGATCCCGGGGCCAACAGCTGCATTTTGGGGTTTTTCCACAAAGAAAAAGAAAAGAGTGCAATATTCCGTTTCCCATGCCCTTGTACATAACAGGCAGCTTTTTAACTGCAAATGCCACTGGAACGTGCCAATAACTAAAGTTCAGCAAAGTACCTACTGTAGATATAATAACTGATAGGGTGCAAAAAGTGTTTGGCCTTAGGAAGAGCAACCAGAAACCCAGGCTGAAGCTAAATGAACTGCCCTCTTGCAAAAACTTTTTGGATGTGATGGGGTCCTCCGGTCTGCTCTTCAGGACAGTGTTGCAGGTAGTGACCAGGATGGATCCCCTTGCCATTGCAGGCACATCACCCTCTCATTTCAGTGCCGTTGCCTTCCGGAGAGTCAGGTTTATTTGTCTATTCCCGGTTAATAAAATATTTTGTTGTTGTTAAAATGCGATTACTTCAGTTGGGTGGTAAAAATGGAGCAAAAATATTACAGGCAAAACCGCCTGTGTAATGCTTGTCAAAGTGTCAGTGACCCTCAAAGGTTTGTCCATTTATCATAAATGGCTTTGTTAATACATATCGTCACCGGCACTTAGGCTTGCATTTGCTTCAGTGCTTTGTTCAAAGCTGTAGTGCAACAATAATGACAATAGGATATAAATACTTTATAAGACGTCTATTATCTATTTATCTTTTATAACACACAGCAAAAGCATTATAAAACATTTATTATGCGTTCGTAGGTAGCGTTTTGTCACTAGCGCCATGCATTTGGGATGCAGTGTTCGTCTCTGACTCGCTGGCAGGTAACCTGCCTGCTGCAGAGGGAGCGGGGGAAGAGGGAGACGACAGAAAACCCAACCCAGCATCCTGGGGCAGCGCCGCGGAGGGGAGAAGGAGGGGCGGGAGGAGCTGCGTTCATCTTAAAATATTATGTAGACAGGAGGGAAGGTCTATGTGAGGGATGAGATGAAAGATATAAGACTGGTTTTTTATCATGACACACACGTTCATTTACTGTCTACTTGGCTGTGGAACAATCCTGCTCCACGCAGGATGCCGGCGCAGTGCTCTTGGCCGCGCGGCGGCCGCCGGGCTTTGCTCTGGCTGTGCGTAGGGCACTGCTGTCACAGAAATGCACCCGGGAGCTTCCGGAAGGAAAATTCAGGTGCTATTTGGTCAGGAGAGACAAATAACATTTGACTACTGTCTCGTATTTGCACTGCAACTGTTTCTTATTCCTTGTGTGAGACACGATACCAAAGCACTCCTCTTCTCCAGAGGAAAAATCCCTACTATTATAATTTTTTTCATTACAGCTTAAACATTTTGAGTTTTAAAAGAAAAAAAAAAAAGTAATTTGCTTGATCTGATTTCTGATGCATTTTGTTCAGTGTTATGTAGCCACATTTTTTCTGTAGGAAATTTGATACATTACTTTAAGTTAACTACATACAAGAGAATACTAAATAAATTCACTTTATGTGCTTCCCTAATTAGTTTTCAGTCATGTAATTCTCTTCAATATAGAGTTGAGAAATCCCCAAGTCTACCTTGATGTAGTTAGTGTCACATACACTGATCATGTGAAATTGAATTTGAATTTACTACTAATATTTAAACACGAAAGCTGACTTGAACCATATTTCCCCCTTGGATATAGATGTCACTGCTCTCTGTAATGAGTAGCATTATGTTGAATACTTAAGCCAAGAACAACCAAGTTACAGGAGCAGGACATTAATCTTAGAGAACTCTTGAATTTCATGCTTTAGACAATACAGTGTCTTAGCGTTACTGCTTACGCTTTAATTACTCGAGACAACTATTTTGCAATACGTATTGCTTGAGTATATTTGTAAAGACGGAGCGGGAATGTAGCTATCACCAGGATCTCTTGGATAACTGGGTAGACCAACTGTATGCACAAAACTAACCTTATACTATAACCTTATAGTATAACCTATATATATATATATATATATATAGTATAACTATAACGTATACTATCACCTTAAGTTGTTGAATGCACAAAGTCTAACAAGTTTCTGGGCAGATCTCTCTGACTTTGTCCCCGTGTCTGTGTGGGAGGTGTGCGAGGGGTGCGTGTACGCCGACCAGACCCCCATCTGGGGGGAGAGGGAGATGCTGAACGCTTGCTTCCCGCAGGGTTTGGTGCCACCGTGCTCCTGTGTCTCTATTGCAACCCTCGCACATGGCTTCAATAATCGCACGCTTTGAAATCTAAAGCTCAGCGTCACCTGTGGGCCTCTGTACCGTGTGGGGAAGCTGAGGCTGTAGGGAGTTCATCGGGAACTGTTTGCAAAGACTCTGGTTAAATCAAATTTCCTCTGGAGTTTCTTTTCCGCAGCCTCCAGGGCGCTATATTCGGAGAGGTGGGACAGGTACTGCTAGACTTAGCACCGGTCGCCTAATTTAGGTTGCTTCTTGATTAACTCCTTTTCTGAGAATAAACAAATACCTGGATGACTTTAAAATACTTTCAGTACAGACTGTCTTGGCCCTGTTAGCACTGGGTGTTTGTTGATCACTGCATATAGAATGATGTAGAGGGGAAAAAGAAGATGGAGCAGGAGAAAGCAGACCTTTGAAACGTTGAAATCACTGTCGAATCTCTCTGAAAATGTTTAGGAAAAGCAGATGAGATTTAAGTCCTTCACAGTGTACGTGAAAAGGATGATTACCACCAAAAGACATATACTCTGAGGATGCAATGAAACCCAGGCCAGTTGCCATGGGCACAATAACCAGCCCCAACAGGGCAAAAACCTGTTGGCCCCAGGGACTGCGAAGGCGTGCACCTGCTGCGGGGCAGGGGAAAGGGCTGCAGCTCCCTCCCCGCACACGGTCAGCCCCAAGGGCAGAGCAGGGACAGGCAAATTGCCCCATGTTTTATGCGGCTTAGAAAATTTCCCTCTGGCTTCAACAGAGGATAGATGAAGGAGCTGGATAGGCTGATTGCTATGGAGATCTTTACACTTTTCTCCCTACAGTGATCAAACAGGAAAGAAACAAAGACACAGAGGAAATCCCCAAAGAACTATAAAATGAAGTAGGAAACTTTCCACTGTATATACAAAGGGAGAGTCAGGAGATGGATCACTTTTTTTTTCTGTAAAGTGTCTTTAGAAAGACAGCATGCATTTATGCGTACAAAATATACAAGGCATTGCACAGTGTGTACAGGATAATTTGATCTTCATGAGAAATATATAGGTGAACATGGATTTTTCCCATATGTTGTTGAGAAACCGATGTTTCTATTCTCTAAATCTCCAGCAACAGGCTGCTGCTGCTAGGTGCATTAACTCCTCGCTCAGAAAATACTCTTATAGAATCCCAGAATGCTTTGGTTTGGAAGGGAGGTCATCTATTAATTCAATCTGTGAATTCAACCCCCTGCCACGGGCAGGGACATCTTTCACTAGATCAGGTTGCTCAAAGCCCCATCCACCTCACTTTGAACACTTCCACCGACGGCGCATCCGCAACTTCTCTGGGCAACCTGTTCCTGTGTCTCACCACCCTCATGGCAAGAAGTTTCTCCCTTAGAAGGGAAATAGGGGAAATGCACTTTGGCCCCAGCCAGAGGAAGGCTTAGCATAGCTTGCTAAGATCCTCACCCTAGGGTTTTTCTCCGAGACAGCCAGGGCTGGACCAGGCTGGAGCCCCGTTTCCCCTCTGAGCACGTCCTGCTGCTGGGCTAAGGAGCTGGCTCTGCTCTCGCTGTCCCTTCGGTGCGGCGAAAGCAGGGCTGAAGTGCACCGAAGCAGCCTGGGATGTTCACTCTCTAACAGCCCAGACCCCCCCAAACTGGTTCCGTTCTTAATATCATTACCAGATTAATGAGCACGCATGCTGCAGGTTCAGCTAACGAGGAAGGTAATTACCCCCTCAGTCGTAGCTGGGAGAAAACCTCGAGGTACCAGAGTGGCTGAGGAATAATTATTTTGAGGAACTAATACCCAATCATATACAGAGGCTTATTGAAAACAGACCACGATAAATTGAAAGAGGACTTTTGTGTAATTTACCAGCCATTTTTCTGTCGTTTCTACAAAGATCCACCCACCTGCTTTTTTTCTCTTCTCTTTTTTTTTTTTCCCTTCCTTTTTTAACAGGGTGTGATCGATTTTCTTCTAAATGTGTTGGGTTTGCTTTTCAACTTGAAGACTTTTAGGATGTTGGTTAGAAACTAATTTAGTGAACCACGAATGCCTTTAAATGACAAATCATTAATAAATGACAAAAAGCAACTGCTAAACAAGTGGATTTTGGCATATTCATGGAAACCCCCTTCTGTATGCTGATGTAGATTTTGCTGCTGTTTGTTGCAATGGCTGAAGTAGTAACAGCTCCTCGGCTGGCTCGTCTCACACTTTAAAGAAGCGGTTTGGTTGAAATCAGGTACCAAAAGCAATTTAGCTCTTTTCTACAAAGGAATGAGCTCTGAATGCAGAGAGTTGCATCTTTCTGTAGTAGGGCTGCAGGACTGCCTTCAAGGATAACCCAAAAAGTCGGTTGGTGAATATGCCTTTTACCGCCTTCGAATGGATGAACTTCTCTTGCTCCTGTTTTCTCAGCAGCACCTGTGCTGCGGTGTCTGCAGAAGAAGGATTACACTGCATCTGGCAAAGGAAATTACGGATTAACATGTGCATTTTGTAGGAGAAACATTACAGGAAAACTGTCATTTGTATTTTACAAGGAAATAATCCTTTAAGTCTCTTAGGACCGAAATAACTCCTTAGTTTTTTCTCCCCTTTTGGAATACCCTGTGAATCATCATGTCAGAATTAGTAAAAAACAAAACAAAGATCAGAAGGATCTGGACTTTTTCAATGAGAGAGGCCAGTGCTAGAAAAGCAATTGCAGAAAACGTTCCAGAAGTGACTGAAAAACCCCCCACGCAGTTGGACTCTGAGCTGCTGGGCTGCCTCCCCCCCCCGCGCTGACTACCAGGGCTTGGATTCTGGGGGGTTATACTCCACGTGCTGACTACGGTCTAGATATGTCCACATGCCCTTCTCCCTTACTGTAGTGAAACCATGGAGTAATGACCTGCAGAGGAGCTATATGGGTTGCACAAAACCTGAAAAAAACTGGCTTACGGCCCATAGGCTCAATCTATAATTCTGATCATTAATATTGCCCAGGAGGAGTGCTGCTCAGAGGTCAGGAAACATTTTAGAGCTAGATGCACTGAAATACCCACTCGCCACTGCTCTCCTTAGCTCCTGCGGCAGTTTTCTATTTCCAAATCATTGCATGTTGCTGCCCTAAACTGCTCAGGTTTGCAGGGGGAAGGTCCTTCTGCCTGCATCACCCGATTTCTTAGATTTGCTCAAAGCGTGCCTAATTTTTTTTGCTTCCCCAACACGTGGCTTAAGGATTTTTAAACCTGCAATCATCGAGCGAGAGTGGGAAGTGCTGATGAAAACAGCCACGTGCAGTCGTTCCTCTCAGTCCTTCCCATGATGCAACCGCTCAGCATCAGTCGGATCACTGCTCTGAAATGGCTTGTCGCTATGGAAGGGGGATGCTGGACCCCGGTGCGGAGCATCCTCCAGGCCTCTGGTCCCTCTGCGGGGTTGTGCCTTTGCTCTCCAGCAAAGGCCTCAGGAGCATCTTGCCTTCCAAGCTGGGCATTACAAGAAATGGTGAAACTCTTACAGCTGTGGAGTGTTTGCTGTTTCTCAGGCGGTCAGAGAGTCACCTCTGTGCTGTGTTGTGGGACGTGTGCCAAAGCTGAAAATTAAGAAAAGAATTTCTAAAAAAAAAAATCCCCCAAAGTGGCCGCATGGCCCCGTGCTTGAACGGGGGAACCCACGGACCCAGTCAACATTTTAATGTTAACTCCAAACCTCTGCCTGGCTTGTTGGAGAGGTGGGGTTTACACCCATGTACTGCGGCTGCTCACTTTACCCTCGTGGTCGAGGTTACTCCCTCCTTCCAAGCAAAACACCAAGCTGAAAGGTAGTTCTGAAGGAAAACCAGTCGTCGGATTGGGCCAGGGATCTAAATTTCATCACATCGGGTTGAATGCTGACTTTGGCGACGCTGGTCCGGCTAAAACAGAACATGACACGGCAGGGTGTTATTTTCGCTCGTGAAAGCTGTCATCTCTCCATCTGATTTTTGGCTAAACTAAGTGCAGCTTTAAGGAAAAATCTTTATTTTTTAACAAACTCTACATTTACTTCAGGTTTTTTTTTCCTGTTTTTTCTTTCTTTTTTTTTTAAATGAATTCCTTGGAGTCTATTTTCCAGCCTACCAAGAAACAGTTAAATGACTGAATCTCAAAGGTTCGAGTACTTCTACAAACAACAGTCACAGGGAGGAAAATTAACGGTTTTCTGCTAATGACTCATATTAGTCCTCTTTGGTGGTCCAAAGCGAAGGATTATATTTTTTTTATTTTTATTTTTTTCCCCCCATTTCTTCCATATGCCTGTCATGGGGCTGCTTTTCTGATTGCTAGTTTTGTTGTTAAAAATGTCACTCTCTGTATTTGCCCTCCACCCCATAGAATCTTTAAAACTAAATGCAGGAAAAATGGAATATACCTGTCATTTAGACCAGCTAGAACAAAGGTTGATAGAAAATACATTCCTAGTTTGAAGAGGCTTCCCTGCTGATTTTGTTTATCAGAAAATGGCAAGTTTTGTTCCTAATGGACTGAAATTTAAATAAAATCTGACTCTGGAAATAAAAGCAGCCATTATAACAAAATAAAATTATATATTTTATAGGAGAAATTGAATTAAAATGCTAGTTTCCTTTGGTTAAATTCTTTTACATAAGGAAATGAATAAACGAGAGAGAGTGAAATAGAATGAGATAGAAAGCTGATTGTTGAAGTAAGCTTTTTAAAAATCAATAATCTCTTGTAATTTATATTTTTGAAAAAACTTTGAACAGACTTCCATACAATATCTTGAATTATAGCTACATTTCTATGTTTCCTTTCATTAGAAGTTGAACTAGGGGTTAAATAGTGTTTTCCCCCTGGGATCTCAGGTTCTTATCAGGCTGTGGCTTTGGACTACAACCTTCTACAAAAGAAAAGCCTCTCCAGAACCCAAGTTAATTGAACAATTTTATTTATTAACATTTAATAAATATTTTTTTTAATCAGGTTATTTTGCCTGCCAGAATGGGAACTTAACTGTCAGGGGAGATGGTGGAACCAAGTCAGGGCTAGGGAAGGTGAGGCTTGAGAGCAATCCACCCACTGGAGACTCAGATTCCAGGGCAGCCGTTCATCCAGATTCAAGTGTTTTAAGAGTCAGGTCCTAAACGCTAATAATTAGGGCTAGAATCAACCTATTGTGCACAAGGTAACTTGGTGTGTTGCTGTATGCACCCACAGCCATTTTGTCCACCTTAAATTAGCATGGCTTGCTTTGGAGACATCCTTGCAACTCCTTGTAGGTAAAGGGATTGTCCAGATTTTGAACACCTGCGTGAGTTTTCCTAAAAATAAATGGCTGAGTTTCCGTTAGGCAAATAAAAGAGCTTGCAAACCCTAAACTATTAATTAAATTTGAAGAGAAGACTAGGCCTGTATGAAGCCATTGTAATAAACTTGGAAGTCCTTTCACAGGCAGGCCACGACCCTCCTTTTGGGTTCAATTTGCAGATTTCTCACCAGAAAGAGTTCTGGACCAGTGGCAAAGAGCTCATGAGCAGTAGTGATGATTTGCTCCTCCCTGAGATGTCCCACCTGACCCTTAGGTGAGATTGCAAGGGAAATAAAATCCTGGGTTACTGCAAGTCCTAATTCAGGTTTAAAAATAGTAAAATAAAAATATCACAAAACATAGAATATTGAATTTTCCTCTGTGCCTGTCCACACCCCCTGCCAAATTACCAAATGCAGTGTTTCCTAGAGGGCTGGAGGATGGAGCAGGTCTCAGAGCACACCCATACAGCTTCTTGATACGATGGGTTAAAACACCCCTTTCCACTGATCCTTGGTTTTCATATCTGTAAAATGGCAGCAACGCAGCCTGGCTGCGATCAGAAGGGCATCGTTAATCCCCACAGAAATCTCTGCCACCCCTGAGTGTTGGCAGGATTATAATTACTGTCTTCTTTAAACAACAGCTGGGGAGATCTGTTAGCAGATGTTTTAAAAGTGCTTTGAAGATGAAAATATCTAAATATTCTTATTACTATTATTACTACGGCTGTCCACAGTGATTACTGTGATTATACAACACCTTAATGACAAAATATCTTGTAGGCTGTGAAGGGTTCAAAGCAATTCCTCTGCCCCACACGACCATGCGTATAGGACCTTGCCTGGGGCAATCAAGCCATGGGGAGGGGCTGGTGGTGCTGGTCTGGCCACAGCCCTCCTTTCCCCAGTGGTGTTTGGGGGAATGGAAATCCCTCAGCTTTTTTCCCCATCGATTTGCCACCCAGACTGTCCGTGGGATGCCGGGGCTGTGGTGCAAGGGAGCCATGGGCTGGCACTTGTCACGCCATCGCACAGCAGCTGCCCAAGCCTTTCTCCAGTGATGTAGAAATGTGGAATGAATGAAGGAAATTGCTAAAACTGCACAAATTCCTGTGTACGACGCAATAACATCGTACAGGACTCTGCCTTTTTTTTACCTCCTATTTTATTTTTCCCCAGCTGACTGAGGTGGTAGTTTAACAACTGGTTTATCTGTTTCATTTCCAAATGAAGTCTAAGCCAAATTTGAGGCCATGAAGCTAAATTTAGGTTCCCAGGTCTATATTTAGGCATCCAAACTAAAGTGATGTGATGCCCCCGCCTCAGCACCCTGATGAGCTGGACACAGCACCCACCGAAATGAGCAGGTGTGCGAGCACACTGCACCTCTCTAGCTCATGTCTCACATTCAGAATATAGGGTTTCAAGCCTAAATTTAGCAGACTGAGTTGGAGAATTTTGGTTGTTTCTTGCTAAGGGTTGATGTGGAAAAAGTCTGTTCTCTTAGAAGTGAAATTCAATTTCATTTAGCAGAGAATTTGTCTGCAAGAGATGGATGTGTGACATAGGGCTTACCTGTTGGTGTATTCATGGGTTATTGCCCAGGTGCAGTATTTCAGAGCTCCTGCTAATCACAGCAAGGCAGAGGGGGACCAACAGCTATTACAGCTGCTGTTATGCTCTGTTGGATACTGGAATATGCTCCTTTTGCGGGTGACAGGGGGTATTGCCACGGCTGGTCCTTCTCCATCCCAGGCGGAGCGGGGCAAGGGCCGCTTTCCTAACAGGCACCCTTTTGCCCAGGACACCAGTGGGAGCAAGGCAAGAGAACTGGTCAGCCGTGTACTCAGAGCTGGGGTCAGGGGGAGATCCAATTACAGCACCTTGTGTTTTGATTGTGGGGGGATTAATTTAACTACGTGGACCAAATGAGAGGCAAAGGATCCTGGTTTGGACAGCTGTGCACTTTCACCAGATGTGTAGGCTCCAGGCTGGGGCACTTCTAAAGGGTAACTGCTAGAAGCCGCCTTTTACAGGGACAAGCCAGCCTCCAGCGATGTTACTCAGTGTTGAGAATGTTGCTTGTGCATGGGTGGGAATATTCCTGCAGAAAGCAACGTGCTTGGTGGAGGACAGGAAGGTCCTTGTCTGCTGTGCCTGCACACCGAGAGTTGCACACTTCCCTCTGAAGCTCTAAATCTTTTAAAACACTTCAAATACATGCTCTGGCCTCTCCCTCATCCACCAGCAATCAAAGCAGGATGAGTTGTTTATGTGTGCCTTTTTGGAAAGGTTCATTTCCCCCTTGAAGATGAAACAACCCCAGAAAGCTGATGGCTGCCACGTGAGCGAGCGATGAGCGTGCGTTTGTGTGCGCACGCTGGGTCCGTCAAACGCATCTGCGTGGTGATCGGGAGGTACAAAGCTCCCTGTGTATTTGTGGGCAAAGTCCAAGTACAGACAAGGTCCCTGACAGTGTTTTCAGAAAATAAATTGCTCATGATAATCCTACTAATTCATCTGCAGATTTTCCCCTTTCCAAACAAACCTGCACCAACTGAAACCGCTTGTTACACAGCCATTTAATATGCTGGTTGTATTTTAACTCTCTCACTGAGTAGGGCTCAGTTTCTTCTTTCCCATTTGGCTTTTCTTTTTTTTTAATTATTATTTCATATTTGATTACATCCTATTGTATCTGATACTTACCAGAATTAAGCTCTCCTTGCCGTAATGAAACCTCAGTAAGCCTGGAGTGCTTTGGCAAAAGTAACCTCAAGCTTGTTTGTTGAGACGGTTTTGCCAAGCCCACACAGCTCTAATTACATCTTTTCACTGGCCTGTTTTAAACTGTCCCCTCTTTCCACAGTCTTTTGTGTGTTATTCAGAAATACATTGTTATAATGAATACAGTATGTTTAGAATAAGTTTCATTGGATTTGGTAGCCAAGCAATTGTACGTTTTTATTAGAGGTACTGAAGACTTCCAATGGAGATAATATTTATACAGTGGTCCAGAATTGTTTGCATTTAGAAGAATAAATAAAATGAATAATATCCAAACAAGATAATTAAAATGTCAGTTACAAAGTACCTTTAATTTGCTTTGGCTTTTGATTTGCATATCCCTTCCTTTACTTTGAAGACAAAGAGAAATACACTTGATACCAAATCTCCAGCTCTCTAATATATCATGTAATAGCCAAGAACCTCCCTTTTGGACTGTATTTGCAGCAAGATTGAAGAAGTGCACCCACATTTGCCTCTTTAGCCAATGTTTTTCAGTGCACAAACATTTTCAGTCTGACTCTGTCAGATGCTCCATGGAACAAAATGGAACAAAAAGTTCCATTTTTGTTAATTTTGTAGGTACCCATAATTCATTAAAAAAACCCCAAACCACAAAAAACCACGCTCACCCCCCAGTTATTATATAAGATACTTACAAGTATATCACACACGGGTAGGTAGATATGGGTATATATGTGTATGCATATACATAGAAATGAAAGGGTGGGGAGAGAGAGATCTGTTAATTATAGACATTTAAGGTCTCTTGACTTATCAACTGTGGAATATTTCCTAAAGAAGTGGACTTTGAGTAAATAGAGCACTGGTAAAAGTATGTGGTTGGATCTTACTGGCAGCGATAAGATGACAGAAGTACACAAATCACAATAAAAACTTTGTGAACCTGTTGCCTGTTACATATCTAGAGTTTTCTGTTTGTTTGCTACATATTCAGCACTTTTAAAAATGTGTAAGCTTGCAGTAGCTGGGAGTATGCTTGTGTTTTGGACTAGCAAACTCTTTCTTGTGTTTCCTGAACATGGCCATTTTAAAACAGGTTGGACATTTCTTATCCCTGTTTTGTTTTGTTGTTTTTTTTTTAAACTATTTTTTGTTACTATTACTGGGCCTATGCCATGAATTAGTTGTCATTACTACTTATTGCTCTCCATTTTGATCTTACGTATGGGTACTTTGCAAAATCTGTTGGGATTACTCAGGATGAAAGGGTTGCTATGCAAATATGAAATCTTACTCCTGAGTATTTGTTACTAGTTGCAAAGCGCAGATTTGAAATGAACAATTGTATGGCCTCCTGAATAAATAGGGCTGCTGGCTAACAAAGCCTGTACGTCTCCGAGACAAGTGGAAGATGCAAGTTAAGCTTTTCCTTTTTATAATCGTTATTTCTAGTCTCAATTTTTCTGGCGTGCTTTGTTAAGTAGATCTTTATTTCTAGAGACTGAAACGTACTCCTCTTCCTTTTTCCTTGAAAATTAAAAGCTTCTACCTTAAAGAAGTGAATGATACATTATCTGCTATCTCTTAATTGAACCCATTTGGAGCTATTTGCATCCTGTAGAAACCTACAGCTGAGTGCTGTGCTCAGAGGTGTAATGACTGGTTGTCACAACACGCTGGAGGTGGCCCCATAACAAAATGATCCCCTGTCAATCCCCTTGCAGGAAATGCATTGGCAACCTGTAATTCGGCCTCAGTATTAACATCCTGCCTGGGTTTTGTTAAATAGCACTTTCTAGGAAGTAGATCTGCTGAACTTGTGCTTAATAATGTTTTAAGGGGAATATTTGATGGAAGTTTTAGAAAGCATCACATGGGGTTAACAGTGATTTGTCATTTGTTTCTAATTAAAGGACTTAATCTCTTATCAGTAGAACAGCCTATTTTTTTATACTAAAGGCACAGATGTGAATGGAAACATATTAATGAGATGTCATACTACACAGTCATTTAGTGTTTTGTTTAACTTAAACATAGCAGAAAATGTGCATCTAAGTAGACACATGTAATGACATTGAGATAGAATTATAATTTCCTACATTTGCATAACCTTTAGCAGCATCCACTTTAGATCCACCTTGCAGTGGTTATTCTATATTTAAATTTGATGTTTGTTATACTAGTAAAAGGGTCTGAAATCACACAATGACATTGTTTTGCAGTCAAATGGCCGGCTGTTTTCCTTAAACCAAACATATGTCTGTTCGACTTTGTAGGGTCTTCTTAAGAGAGAGGAAGAAAATGTGTCCACTCTGACAGCCGTGGTTATTGCTCTTGCAAAGTGATGAAAAGCCTTTAAAGGCTAACGTCATCCATAGGTACCATGTCTGTTACTGTCAGGTACATAACAGCCACTTTACTGTCAAAAATATTTAAAATCTAGGAAAAAGTGGCATGAGTTACTATGATATTTAAAACCCAAAGAGACATTTTGGTCACATGCTCCGGCACAGACCGTCATGCATCACTCAGTAATATCTCCACGTAGATCAGGTAACCTGTGGATGAACAAGAGAGGGTCATCATTTCCAAAAAGCCACATTCTCAAGGTCACAAAACAAGTTGGGGTTAGGGCAAGGATAAATGGGTTATTTAACATATTCAAATCCACTACTGAGAGATTTTCGAGCCTGAGTTTTTAGTGTGCACATTACTGGGAAAACCTTATAAGAAATGAAAGGTTCCAGGCAGATTAGGTATAACACAGTTGCCAAATTAATATAATCAGTGAAGAATTCATCAAAGTTATACATTATATTTTCTTTACCCTGAGAGGTGCTGCTGCTCCAGGTTGGTGGCTCCAGCTCTCCCGGCACATCCCTGCGTGCCAGGACAAATGCCATTGCTAACACCATAGACCAGCACTAGATAATGTCTGTGCAGAAAATGCCAGTCCAACTTTATTTACCAGGGAAACTGTCTACTTTTTTGACCAGAGGATTGGGATTTAAGACACCTTGGCTTTATTTCACTGGTTGTCTTACTGTACAACTCGAGGCAAATTGCTTAGAGCTGAATTGTGGCCGCACTGCAGTGGGTGTCAACATTTCCTTTAACTAAACCGGAATTTCTGCTTTAATTCTGCATGCCAGACTCTAAGCTAACTTGTGCAGGCATCACAACGTGACTTCAGGATTGGTGCCTCTCTGCGTTATTTTGGATGACTAAGAAGGGTAAGAGTGATCATTACTCCGCCTGCCTTAACCACTATAGTAAAAAAGTCTAGCGTTGCTGTCGGCTATTATGGCAATTACTCTGAGAAAGCACGCTCTTTACGTTTTACTGGCCTTTTCATATAGTTAACAGTAACCAGAGGAAAAGAAAATCTGCTCCAGTTTTCACTTAAATAATGCATAGTTTTCTCATGTTCAGAAGACTAGATGGTTCCTGTGCTGGAGGCAACATCAGAGGGAGCAGTATTGGGTGCAGGTAGTCTTGTAGGTCTCAGCCAGCTCACTTTTAACTTACAATGCAGAGCAGGAACGGCACAAGGTGCTCAAAGTTGAGGCAGCCAGTGGGGCGTCTGTGGGGCTCCTTCCTTAGGGAAAGAGCTGATTGCTGGATCGTGACTGCCCAAGGACATGGCCCTGCCCCAGAACAGCCTATGCAGTCTCAGCACAAATATTAAACTTCCATGCTTTGAATAAGGATAAAGTCAAATAAACATAATAGAGAACAATTTCCCCCAAATGCTTTCCTCTCCCATCCTGAAACTACCATGGCAGGCTGCTCTGCTTTTCTTTCCCCAGTGCCAGGATCGCAGCTCCCAGCTCTATTTTAATCCTTTTCTCTTTCCTACATATTTATTTTCCAGCTTAGTCTTCTCTTTCAGCTCATCTTTATAACTCCTCTTTCCCCACCATGCCCACCATGCCCATTAGCTCCCTTGAGTGCCACAATCTTTTCCCCTTGAGCTTTTCATTCCCCTTCTTTAGTCTTCCCAGAGCACAGCTACCGAAATACCTTACTCTCCATCCCTACCAGCACGTTGTTCCTTTTTCCTTCCTTTTACTCTCACCCTCAATTCCCATTACACCCCAGGAGTCGAGCCAGGGCTGTCCATAATCCTTGCTTCAACTAGACTGCGGTAATTTCTTTTTACTTCCTCTCCTGTAGCTACTTATTTTTTTCTGAATACATCCAATTTTATTTTTTTTTTTAAAGTCTCATACCCATTAATTTTTCGCTCACTGAACTTTCCCTGTTGCTCTGAACCCTTCAGAAACACCTTCCTGAAAGCCTTCCTACCGAGATCTCCCTGAGAACTTACTCTACCCTTCTTGGTAGCCTCTTTCAAGTCCCGCCTGCATCCGTCTTGTACTGTGTCCTCCCTGTCTTGGCCTGCGAGTACTCAGCTGCGTCTCTGC
The DNA here is from genome assembly GCF_963921805.1 of Phalacrocorax carbo. NCBI lineage: Eukaryota > Metazoa > Chordata > Aves > Suliformes > Phalacrocoracidae > Phalacrocorax > Phalacrocorax carbo. Next base: position 3,777,401 of record NC_087517.1, read on the forward strand.
GGCAGCACGTAGTCTTGGACAGAGGTACTCTGCTTGCGTGCAGAAAAGGCGGATAGTTTAGGTGGAGTGTTGGGGAGATATTGCTTCAAGGCCAGAATGCTATCAGGAACGCAATTTGAGGAGGGGCTGTAAAATCAAGGACGAAATAGGGAGTAGTAACAGTAGTAATGGAACTGTGAAGGACCATAGATTGAAAAATTACCTTCGTTAGGTGTTGGGTCAAAACAGAAAGTTTTTGATCAAACAAAACAGGTCCCTGAGAAAGCAAAAGCTGAAGAATATTTTTACTGTGTCTACTTCTATTCTCTTTTACTGTCTTCTGCTTCACTATCAATGTTTCTAAAAGGAAAGTCTTCAGGACGAATAGCTAGAAGAAGTAACAGTTTTCTAACAAACAGTTACGGTTGGCAATGGCAACGGGTGGAAAATGGTTCCTTCCCTGGTAGTAATACAGTGCGTGTGGGCCAGGCAGCGCTTTTGCTGGGAACGACTGCAGGTTAACCACATGTTGCAAAGGAGATGCGGCTCACCGGGCAAGTCCTTGGCCAGAGGTTTCCTTAGCTTTCCTCCAGCTGGGTTTTGCATAATTGTATTTTTTCAGAAGCTGTTGATTAGGTTGTGAGAAGCAGTGGTTTGGCATTTATGTCATTGTTTTAAATGTTACCTAGAAAATTAAGATTATTTATAAAACAACAGCAGTAGAGTTTAGCCCGCTTTGAAAATCAGTTGCCAGAAATCATAGAAACAGTAAAAAGTAAAATTTGGTTTGAAAAGAGCTTGTAATGTTACGACCATCTTGATGTATTTTCCACCAGAGAGTTCTTTAGATGTCAGCTTTAGCAAATAACCCACTATTTCAGTGATTTTATTTTTGTGGGAAAAATATATATATTTATATGCTAGTAATGAGTTAAATAAGTGAGTAAATAAGTCTACATTTTAAAACAAAAGTGCTTCTATTTTTCCTCTAAACTGGCTTACAGAGATGAAGTAACCATGCTATGGTGGCAGTCAGTTTATCAAAATGTAGTAGTTGAAAGTAAATGAGGATTATTTATGTCAATATTAATTTGCTTTTAGTACGGTAACTCCATCTAACCGTTTGATCCAGTGCACTTCAATTCAAAGGGTTTCTCAGTCAAAGAAAAAAATATTCATTAAAATAGTTAAGGCAGAAATACAGTGGAACAGTACTAATTGCCTCAGAATAACCTTTTGCACACAAAGTTGCGTGAGTAGGTCTTCTCACGTGGGTAGGAAAGGTCCCTGCGTATTAATTCGGAGGCTTAAACCATGAATGATCATAAACCCATGTTTTTCTGTTCAGAGTATTTGGACCACCGTGCCTGTTTCCCTTAGTGCTTTCTTTTGTATTTTCTTAGTGGGAGACCACTTATAGTAGGTGACGTCCCTTCTTTCGAAACAAATTGTTTCTTTTGGCTGGCGTGGTTCTGATAATTAAGGCTGTTCCTTCAGAATTTCAGATTTTACTCTTTCCTCACTTGTATTATAAGTTTTCCTTAAAATGAAAGTAATGATGCAGTAAAAAGGATCCAAAGCCATGTCTATATAGTAACAGTTAAGAACAACTACGTAGCAGGATTAGGTGGCTTTAACAGACAGTGGTTTTCTCAGGTGGCTCTAACCTTTGGCTGTTGTTGATAGTTCAGAACAGCTCATTACTGGAAGACTCCATAGATGTATTTCCTGGCATTATGAAATATCCTTTTAGAGAAAAGGTCAGAAATGTGTTATTTTTATTTAGGCAAACGTTTTCCTTTTGTGAAGATGTTCTCCTTTGCTTAATGGAAGGATTGTGACGCAAGTGAGAATATTTCAGCATTTGACACTGGCTATCAATACAGCAGAACTAGATGGTGTTAAAACAAGAAACTAACCGAAAACTTGAGTGCTTGTGTACCCGGGCTAAAAAGAAAAATTCAATTCCATTTTGGAGGTGAGACCTATGGTTTTCAGTCTTTGGCTTTCTCATTTTAGTCACTCACAGGTTTTAATGTTGAGTGAAACTCAAAGGCGGCACCACAAACTGCAGAATAAGCCTGGTGGTGAGTTTGGCTCTACCTCGGTACCTGTCCCTGTGCCAAGGGCAAAGACTGAAATGCTTTTCCATTTCACCTGTGCATATTGAGTCGTCAGGCGTGCCGCGGTGGCAGAAGACCTTATTATCAGGACTATCTGTATACCCAGCAAGGCAAATGTGCAGTTTTAGTACTGAAATAACAGGTGTGCTGGGTTGCAGAGATTCCATGTCTAGAGAAAAAAAATTAATTTTGAGCCAGCTAGGATGCAAACTATTGAACCTATTTCTTGTCCTTTTCTCGTACGAGAGCAGTGTAAAACCCAGGTCGGACACATCTGTGCAGAGTTGCCCTCACCTCTCATCCAGCCTGAGATCTATGCCTGACCGAGAGGCTGCTGGTCCTTTCAAGTGTGCAGAGAAAGTTGTCAGCCCAGGGTTTATTAAGCATTTCTGGTCCCCTTTCTGCCCCTTGTAAAAGTTTGAAAAAGGCTCATAAATGGCAAAAAGGCAGTTGTATACAGGAAATGTAACTTGGCAATAAAAGCCTGTTTTGAAGTACACTACATGGTTTCTGAATAAATATTTCTTTAATGCATGTAATTACCGGATCAGCAGAATAAATGTGGTCATGTCCTTGTAATTAATACATTGTCAAAAGTTCATTTAAGTATAATAATTTCACAGGAGAAATGCTGTCTATGTAGTTTGTGCAATAATTTGTTAAATTAAGTGCAATAAATATAGAATTATTGGTATATATATTTTTTTAACTTCTTATTAATTTCAACATGCCATCTAGTACTCTTAAATGGATTTTTTTTTTCATAAAAAGAAGTGATGCTAAAAATAAAAGTGCTGTAATAATGTTTTTCTTCTTTTTGCTAAAGGAATTTTCAAGCAGCACCACTTAGTACCGCAGCTGCCGTTGGCAAATATTTAGTTAAGAATTGTGTAATCAAGTTGGCAAAGGCTAGCAGATCCAGCAAGGAATGCACAGAGAAGGATGCCTGTTTATCCACTGTAGAAAAACAAAATGTTTATCCCTGGATTTGGTGTCATACTTCTTCAGTTCTACCCAGAGCCGATCACAGGGCTGGGTTAAATGTTACAGCTGCACAGAGTTTTTAGCAAGGGGAAGAGCTGATATTCAGAGCTAATTTAAAGTAATTCTTCAGGAAAGAAGTATTCTGATTCTTCACTGCCTATCTCAGAGCGGGGACTTTTGTTGGGTGACTCATTTCGTTATGACCGGGGAAGCGGAGGCTGTGGAGCAGTGATGTGACCATGAACACTGGTGGTGGCCACGGCCAGGCTACCCGGCAATAGCTGTCTGTTTGCAAGCAGCATGTACACATTATTGACTCCTGGTGAACTGTATAGTTCAGAGAAATTTCTGCTGGTTTTACACTGGTTGGAAGAGGGCTGATGGTATCTGCTCTGGCACAAAGCTTGTAAAGGGGTGGTGACCCGTTGCCACTCATTGAACATTTTTTTAAGTGGCAGAACAATATTTTACTGGATCAGGGGTTTGCGTTGTACAGTCACGGCATTTCTCATCTGGCACTACAACTCCTTAAGCTTATGCATTATATTCTTGAACCCCGGTCAGAGATTAGATTCTCACTTGGCCACGCATATGACAAATTAATGTTAAAAATAGAACTGGAATTCAATTTCCCAGCTTCTGAACTTGTGCTCAGTTGGTGCTTGCAAGACCACATCTCTCCCACATGACGTAAACCACAGAATGACCAAGAGACTATGGGACTTTATAGTACTCCTAGTCAGACTCTTAAATTTATCTAGGCAGTAGAAGTTTCCTATTCTGTTTTTGGAGATATTAAAACTTCAGCTTTTCTTTCTCACTAAAATTTCATAGTTTGGTAACCTACTGTCCTAACAGAGTTTAGCATGTGGGGCAATATTTGAAGAATATGGAGTAGGAAGGAATTCAGTGGGTTTCAACTGAAGCTGGAAACAAATCAAACCAACCAACCAACCAAAACCTGGTTTGATGAGCAGGCTCAGAGAGGGCAGTAGTTAATGAGTGGATTAAATCCTAACCCCTGGATGTCTATGAGAAGTGACAGAACCCAAAAGGTTCTCTGAGATTTATTCTGTGCTAACATCTTTATCAATGACCTGGAGGAGGCGATCAACACGTTTGCAGATGACACCAGACTAGGGATCCAGGTGATACGCCCAAGGTCAGGGTTTCCTTTCAGAGGGACCTACACTGGCTGGGGGAGTGGTTCAATAGGAACTATGGGAAAATCCTGTCCAAGAAGGAATAGTTCCTGTGAACAATTCTGCTGGAGACCATCTGGTTAGTGAGCAGGTCTAGGGAGAACACCCAGGTGCTGGTGGGCACCGAGCTGTGCAGGAGCCAGCAGCATCCTGGGCGGTAGGAGCAGGGATGTGGCCAGAGCCTGAGGGCTGCGATGATGTTCCTTTGCTCAGCACTTGGTGTGGGGCAGGAGGAAGAGGGACGACAGGTGTAAGTTGGGAAGGCAGAGGTCCTCACTGCATACAAGGAGGAACTTCTTCCCTCTAAGGGTGGTCAAGCAGGGAGCCGTTTTTCCAGAGATGTTGTGCCATTTCCATCCTTGGAGTTTTGCAGGGCTTAAGTGGCTCAAACCCTGATCAGACCTGCGGGCTGACCCTGCTGGGGCAGGAGGTCAGGACAGAGACCTCCCTTAACCTCCCAAAGTACGCTGTGATCCCATGGATGTGAGGAAATGTTCAAAAAAAAGCCAACTCTGTAATCCTGAGCCACATTTTTGTCTATTCAGCTCTGAGTTACATGCGAAGAGTAAATTACCGTATGTAATGAGAATCCAAAATCATCTCTGATGTCTGTCAGATCCAGCATATAACACACTGAATACTGCATTTCGATGCTAATGCCTATATTTGCTCCAGTGAGATATAAATGTTACTTGACCTCAAAAACAGGTCATGAAGCATATACGACATCTTGCAATTAAGCTAAAAGATTCATTGACAAACATCATTCAAGTAGTACAATTTAGATGGTTACAAGAAACCATAAAAATGTTGTGATATTGCAGGGAAATTGGCTCCAATGGGTCTATATTATATCTTGGCATTGAGACATTGTGTTCAGTAAGAATAAAGCAATGTTGCTCATAAACAGAGGAACATTAATTATATACATTTAATTTTATGTAACATCACACTTGTGGAAAACATAAGAAAATTCATGTATTGTAAATGTCATCTTTTTTCCTGAAGGAATTTTCCATTATTATTTTATGATGATAAAATAAGGTGTACTGATGTATTCTCAAAATAATTTTATATTTATTTTTACGCATTTCAATAATATTGAGTCAATAAAGATGGTATCAGGAAATCTATGAACTATAATGAATTTTATTTACATTTTTATTATAGCACTAACTTCACATCAGTTCCCTTCAAGAGTATATTTGAAAAAAAATGTGCAAATCATCTCTTTTTAGCAAAACTACCCAAAACGTCTCAATCACTTTTGTAATGAAATTTTTATTGCAGTGTTTGAAAAGATTTACATCAGCAAGAAAAAAATGTTCATCAAATGAGGCCATATTCTGGGAGAACAGGGAAAATGGAGTAATGTAAACGAAATATTACATGGTGAGAACTGGCCCTTGACTTTCTTCTGGAAAATGGTAGGATCAGTATAGTAGTATCTCAGCACAGAGAGAAGTTCCAGAACTGGTTCTGCAGCACAGCATCGGTAGATGAAGCTCTTGTTAAAGTTGTGCTTCAGGATTGTCATGGTCGTATTAAATGGGATTGGCGGCGGTTCTCAAATTGCAGTCTGACGACACTGTTACCTAGATGCTTTAACCCCTCGTTACAGACAGAATCGGTCAACTGTGCCTTCAGAAGTGTTTTTAACTAAATTTCCAATGAGATGAGGGTTTTTTCATCCGAGAGAAATTTCGAGGGTGGGCAGCAGGCAGTTGGAACAAAGGTTCTGGGGCTCGATGGTCCAGAGCAATTAATGCAATGATTGTGTATTGGAACCTAGGAGGAAAAAGGTGTTTCTGGCAGGGAGGACTGAAAGGCCTTAGCCACCTCTAAACCAGTGTCTCTTCATTTGGAAGCGTTAGTGGCACAACTGATGGCATTTGTTTAAGGCGGCCATCTGGTAAACATGAGAGTGTAGCGCACCATATTGCATTCCCAATAACATTTTAAACTGTTTGCGATCTCAATAAACTTTTAACTTTGGAAACACATGCACAGAGGACAGTTCCTTGCTTCTGTTGGAGGGAATATCAGATTTATATAGTGTCTGTATACTTCCATTTCCAAAAGCTGCAAAGTCAACAGCCAAAAATCAAAGCAGGCCAAGAGCAGCAAAAACTCATGAAAACCTCTGTTCACTGTTTTTCGGTTCTGTTTTGTTCATTTTACCACTACAGCTTGGGGTTGGGCTTCTGGACTGGCCCACCGGGAGCTGCAAGGTGTGGACCTCACTTGTGTTTTCCACAGCAGGAGGCGGCATTTTGCTACTTTGGTGTTGGGAGCATGCAGACGTGCCTCTGACCAACAACTGCCTACAGACATAAGCAAATATATAACTTTTCAGAGTCGTCTCTTTTTTTTTTACTTTTCCTTGTTCTGTACATTCTTCATGGGGTGGATGAAGAGATGAAGCATTCCTTGTTCTCTTTCGGCAGGCTAGCTTTTGGGAAAGCAACAGAAATGACAGAAGAGTAATTTACTTCACCTGTTCCCTTCTATTCTATTCTATTCTATTCTATTCTATTCTATTCTATTCTATTCTATTCTATTCTATTCTATTCTATTCTATTCTATTCTATTAAATAGTGATGTCCACAGCTGGCTGCATGTTGTGTCTGAGCATATTTCCTGCATCCTTTGGTGTAGTGTTGCTGCTCTGTTCTGGCTGTGACTACCCAGAACAAGGACTCTAAGGCTTTATTATGTACTGGAATGAGTGTAATTCCAGTCACCCATATAAATTCAGTGTTGATTAAATCTGGGTTCCTGTTAAATTTTTTCCAAACCCAAACCACCTTCCTGACCTGATTTTTCTGTATCTCTTATTGCACTGCATTGAATAGACAACGGTGTAGTTGGTGTTGTCTTCCAGAGATAAACATGCTGGGTTTCACATGCTGCCCTCTCTGTGGTACTGCTTCCCTACACCATGCTACTCAGGGGTAGCAACAGATAGTTGCCCTATTCTTTTCCATACAGTGCATCATGTTTTTGTCTAGATATTTCAGCAGTGAGCCATCTCTTCTAGGACGGTACCCCATTATTATAATATGCCAGATACTTATGTCAAGGCACTGATATATGTCATTAACACAATGGAAATAAATTCAAACTCATACGTTGTATTTCACACACTGAGTTTTATCTTGACCTCCTAAGGTGAGAGACAGATGTTTTCCATTGGCAATACTATGGTTATTTGTTTATTTTTGTAAAATGCACATCTGAAATCCACCTATATAAAACTGGAATATGGGCTGCATTTTAAGTGAAACCAGGGAAAAATATGCAAACTTTGAGAGACAAAGGGGGGAAAAAACCTGCAGCAAGCACCAGGATATGTGAGTGAGTAAGCATAATAGATCAGAATAAGGCCCTAAATCAATTTTATTTTCACAGTTCTAGCATCATAAAAAGTGGGTGGCAGTAAACCAATTATTATGCAACTTAATGAACTAATTAGGAAAATCAGAGCAATAATGGTACTGGTACTGACTGATCTGAATATAAAAAGTAGAATTAAGTTCTCAGTATTGAATTTTTCAATACAAAGGATTATATAATAACTTTTAAAGCATTTCGAATTTGGGGGGAAGGAGGATTGCATCCGTAGCTGCTGTGGGTACCCAAATGACCTGCTATTTCATGTACCAAACTCACCGTGTAAGTACCCTCGTGTACTTATTAAAAAAAAAACAAAACAACAAACCAGATCATTAAAAGCTTCATTTGCATTTATGTGCCCCTAAATACTGTTGAAATAATGCTATCTGTGGTCAGTAGGTTCTTAAATACCTTGAGTGTATGGCTGATCCTGCAGGCTGGTGACATGAAACCTTGTACACTGGGTTTGCTGCGTAAACCCAAGCACTGGTTTAAGCTTTCGTGGGAGTGGGATTTGCACCAAACTGAATGCACCAGAATAGAAGAAAGTAATCACAAAAGCACAGCTTCTCATCCTTAATATTAGTATCATAGAACACACTATGCTTTAAAATGTATAAAAACCCTCACATAATACCGAGCATGTTGACAGAAATTATAAATATATTGCTCTCAGACCAGTATTTCTCATTATACATCTGAGATTCTGTATGAGTGTTTCAAGACATTCAATAGTTTGTTGATTTTCTTTCTTTACAACATTTCTGCCTTTACATATGTTGATAATATGATGTGTGATTATGGGCCTAAACCTTTTCTCTTTGACATCAATGACAAGGTTCCTTTTGCCTTCGGTGCCGAAATTGAAATGAACCCTCATAAATTTCTCCATCATTGCCTTGCTATTGTAAAATGTACTATAGATCTTTCTTTGATTCATAATATATTTCTTTATCGTACAATTATAAAGTAGGGTTCCTTTACTAGTTTTCACATGATTCCATGTCTGCTTTATCCATGTTTGGCAAATTTAAGAGCTATAATGTTTGTATGTGGCCCACGTTGATTTTTTTTAATGCTCTTTATGATATTTGGATATGGAAGTAATCGCATAGGTTGGTTCCTATGTGTGTCAGGGCAGTTTCTGTCTTGAAATGTAAGCCTTGCATTCTCAAATGGCATGCTACTTGCGTGTGTACCCAAAACAGGACTTGGCTATGCCAGTACCTGAAGAATTGTGCTGTTTCAGACAGCGTCTGTATTTTTTCCAGGAAAGTAGCTGCTTGGTCCACAAGTGTTTCATCACAAAGCAAAGGGGAAAGTCATTTCTTAAATAGCTTCATGGAAAAGCAAAAGTAAGAAGAAAAATAATTTCTATTTTCCATGATAAAAACAATCAATGTGAATAGTTTTGTTTATTTTCGTGGTCAAAAAGTCACTGTCAGAGTATATTTAAAACACATGGGGAGATGGGAGGGGCAAATGGCCTAAAAGCAAATGTATCACATACAATACTTTTTAAAAAAGAGAAGGAACCCAGGCCAGCATGTTAAAAATGAGCATTTCCAATACAATTTGTCACCCATGCATAAATCTTGCTGACATTTTCAGTCACTTTAATAGCCTTCCCATTTTATAAATCAGTATGAACTTGCACAGTTGCAAAAAGTGTGTATTTTGAACATCTCATTTGCATACTTTACCAAAAGCCAATGAGGCAGTGGAAGCAACACTGGTGATCATAATAAGTGTTTGGGAAAAGACAGAAAGATCACTAATGGTTTGCCTTTAGGGATTTCTGTACTCCATAGGGGACGAAAATGAGAAATATTTTTCAAACAGCAGGGGTAAAGGTTTTAAAACTAGAAACACATGGAGTGATAAAAATGTTAGTGCCACAGGGCGCATAGCAGGAAAAATTTACAATGTAAAAACTGTAATTTCAGCATTAGGAAGTAATAATCGTGTTTCATCATTGTTATTAAAGCATGACCCTTAAAGTCACATAAATTAGATATAACTTTCTAGAGAAGTGTATTAATCTTCAATGGAAAATATTAGGAAAGTTTATTATCATATGAAGACCATAAGAAACTGTTTTTTATGAAAAAAAAAAGAAGTTAAATTTGGTGGATTGGTTTTTTTTTAAGAAATCTCTAGCATTTTGAAACAGCAGATAGACTTGGGTTTACTCAATGCAAAATGCAGTGACCAGCTTTGCTCTGAAAACCAATAATAGTTACATGAGAAGAAACAAACAACCAACAATTAAAGAATGAGCTGAGGAAATCCAGGAAGTTCTATTCATAGGCATAAATGGCTTATATTTTGGTCAACGTTGTCTTCCTATTGTGTTGATGCCAAACACATCCAAATGATTAATGAAGAATGTTACAGTCATCAGAAAGAAAGAAAAGTAAAATTGTAGCCTGAGGTAGTACAAGAATATCCACTGGGAGACTTCGGAAAGAACTGGTTATCCAAGGTGTGTAATTAGTGACTGAGGGATAGTTTCCATCCTATCTGTAAAATGAAATTTTATGAGGGCCTCTGTATTTCTTGTAAGTGCTGTTTAATAAGGTCGCTTCACCTGCAAGAACTTCTGGGTAAATTTGTATTTGCAGAAATCTAGTGCCACACTAGTGCTGGGGTTGTGGGACTCCCCAGCTCTCCTAGCTTGGGCTATGAAAACATGGTGCAATGCAGTGGGAGTGGACCTTCTGAGAGAAGCACCTGCTGCTGAGGACCACACTGTGCCACTGGAGTGGATTCATACAGGATTAATGTGATTTCTATTGCCTTTATGGCTCCAAAATCCCAGAGGGTTTCTTGAAATGGAGCACTCAGGGTGTGGATTCAGCCCTCTTTGCTGTGGCTCACAGGATCTGCCCAGGTGGTAACTAGAATAAGAGACTGATCTCTGCATTTCTCTATTTGCATAATTTTATCTTGAATTTTCTCTTCTTGATTTTAATTTAAAGAACTAGCTAGCATTTTAGAGTGGAATAGCATGTAAAAGAGAACTCAGGTGAAGCTGACAGACTGGAGGTACTTTTAATCTTCTGGAGATAAAGAATGGAATAGCGCTGTGTTATTGATAAAGCCTTTTGACTTCCTGCAAGACAAACAAGCTTTGACATGTTAGGCTTTGCAATGCTGGTGGTGTCTTGTGTCAGAGCATCAAGCAAGTACCTCCTGGAGTACAATTTAGCCAGCTCTCCATTGCTCAGTCACTAGAGCAAAACCATCAATAACAGAATTGTATGGAAAAGATCTGCCCACCCATGTTGAACACCCTCATCCTTAGGAAACAAAGCTTGCCTTCCTCTTGCATACTCTATTTCTTGCCCTGTGACTCTCCTTTTTCTTCATCCACATTTGTACATCTAGAAGAGGAAGAGGTCCACAGTTCATTTGGAAGAGTAGACATCCACTTCCCAACTTAATTTGTAGCTTGACCTTGTGGATAGTCTCCAGAGAAGCAGCAAACTCTTTCCTAAGAGCTCCAAACACAGGGACGCTATGCATAAGGAGGGCATCATTATTATCTCTCTCCCCAGCTGTGTTCTTATGTGAAAATGGTTGTAGCTGTTGTTTTTTCTGTCCCTTTCTGCCAGTCCCTCAGGCAGTTTATGAAGCTCATGCATAGCCAAAGATTAGGCGTCGTGCTTCTCTGTGCCATTGGAACTAACAAGGCAAACTTGCCCAAATGCATCTTTTTCTTTTTTTTTTTCTTTTCCAGGATGCCTTTCCTGTTTGCATCAGGCATGATTTGAAGATTTCTGTCCCTAAATTTGGTGGCAGGACTTGTTATTTTCCAAAGCAGATAATTTAAATTTTTTTCACTTGGTAAAAAATTATCAGTTTTCTAATCCAGAAAGTTAATCTTCTTAGTCAATATGTGCTAAACACCAGTACTGAAATGGTCCCAATGGAAGACTTCATCATTTTTCTTACTGAAGGGGGAAAGATATTAGATATTAGTGTGTTTAAAATGGGGCAGATAAAGTAAGTTAAAGAAATAGGGAAAATCGTAAATAAGTGGTGAATTTGTTGACTTTATAACTTTATGGTGCATTTTGTGGAAATTTTGCTGTTTTCAGCTACTCCTTTACTATAAGGTGAAATGAATGACAGAAATGACTTGTTACTCAATATTATTAGCTATCTGCTTTATCCTGGTGTAAATGGTCTTAGAAAAGAATTTGGCAAGTGTTGAGCAGTCTATATAATGTTAGAGACTAAAGCTTTCGATTTCCAAATACAGAATCCTTCTTTATCTGAAAGTCTGCTGTTGAGGTCAAAACCTCATTAGTCAGTAGTCTGCTTCTATAATAGTGATCTATAGAACAGAATTAAAAGAAGAGTCCCAGTGTATGATAGATTTATGTATATTTTTAACATTTCATAATTTGAAGAGTAAACTGATGGCACACACTCTTACAATGAACTCGAGTGATCTTAAGAATTATTAATAGCATTCATCCCATAACAGTATCCATTGATGGGACCAAATGTGGTCAGCATAGAAAGCAGTGCTCTGTGTACCATCTGGTATCTGCACTACCTGTGTTGTACATGTGGAAATGTCCATTGTATAAGGGACTGAGACCAAAGGTTAACTTAAGTGGCCAAATTGTAGACTAGAAAATGCTGTGTGCTGGTGTTGCAGTCATGAAACACCTCTGCCTCTGTGTGGATGGTAGTCAAAAACTGATCCTTGTTTAGAAGTTCAGCCTCTGAAGCTGGAGCCTGTAACTGGTAAAACAGGTGATTAGAATCATAGAATCATCAAGGTTGGAAAAGACCTCTAAGATCGTCAAGTCCAACCACCAACCCAACACCCCCCAGGCCTCATAAACCATGTCCCCATGTGCCACCTCTACTCGGTTTTTGACCACCCCCAGGGACGGTGACTCCCCCACCTCTCTGGGCAGCCTGTGCCAGGGCCTGACTGCTCTTGCAGCGAAGAAAATTGTTCCTAATATCCAACCTAAACCTCCCCTGACGCAGCTTGAGGCCATTTCCTCTTGTCCTGTCGCTTGTTACTTGGGAGCAGAGACCGACCCCCCCCCTCACTCCAGCCCCTCTCAGGCAGCTGCAGAGAGTGAGAAGGGCTCCCCTCAGCCCCCTCTTCTCCAGGCTAAACCCCCCCAGCCCCTCCAGCCGCCCCCCAGGACACTTGTGCTCCAGACCCTGCCCCAGCCCCGCTGCCCTTCTCTGGACACGCTCCAGCACCTCACTGTCCTCCTTGTCCCTTTTGATCGATTAGGTTTAGCTTTAGAGATCAGGAGTGATTTTACATTTTCTAAATGTAAACTGCAGCAATCAGACTTTAAAAGAGTTGTACACATAAGTTTTTAACTGGTGTCTGAAATGTTTATACTACAAAGTTCAATGTACTTCCATACATTTTGGAGGTCAGCACTAAGAAATTTCGCTCTTTTCCTCTGTGAATTGATTAAATTTTTTAAAAACTCTGATTACATTAACTCAGATGTTAATTTGGTAAAATTGAATACATTTGGTTGTATCTATTCAGTTTATTTATAACACGTATAACTTGTGGTCTGGACTTTGTAGTCTAACAATTATGTTTTTCAGGATCCATTCCCTAAACCTTTTAGTCTGTGATAGTTTGAGTCCCTCAGCTTATTAACTTCTGCCTGAGAAATTAAAGGACCAACACAGGCTCAGCTCGAACAACCTGTTTAAGACTACCTTTTCAATAGCCAAAATACTAAATGACCAGAAAGAGGTCGAAGCTGTACCTCTGTGCAATACATGTCTAATATATACAAAGAGTCAAATAGAAAATAGTAGGACATCTAAGGCCAAACCTAATATTTGCAACTTGAACCATTTCAGTGAATAATTTACCTGCTACCATCTAGAAAGTTATAAGAATTGGGAGAATTGTGATAGAGCTATAGGACCAGCTGTAGCAAATACATGTTGGGAAGCAGTAAAACATGGAGACACATGCTCAAAGAAAACTAGAGTAGAGGTTATCAAAGAACAGACTTAAAACTTATTTTATGTAATATTTTCACAAAGGATTTTTTTTTTTAAAAAAGCTTTTTTTAGCACAAAGTTTGGAAACATCACTAGTTCAAAACTGATTTGAGTTATACAAGAAGAACTAAACCATGTTGAAGCAGTTTGCATGGGAGTAAATTTAGCACTGCTGAAATGTAGTTCCTTGTGAAAGAATTTTTCTATGAACTGGAAGTTCTCAACAGAGAACAAAAAGAGAAAAAAAAAAAAAGGAGTTGATTGCACATGGGTATTACAGAATGACTGAGACCTACCAATACAAAATTATTAGGAAAATGAAAATACTAGCTTAGACCTTAACAAGAGAGGTTATTTCCAGCAGCAAAGGAGAAATGATATACTTCTACAAGGATGCTGTAATCTTCCCGCCCCCTGCAACAGCAATATTATTTAACTTTCTTCTAATTTCTTTCTTATTTCCTCTTATTCCATGGGATCAGTTTCCCTTATTGCATCTATTCTTTAGCATGAATTTACTGTAAGTACGCTCATAGTTACAGTCGTTATGGATGTATGACATATGTAAGTTTACATGTCCTAAAAATTAAAGTATGGGTCTGATATAACCCTCCCAATACAGGAGTGGTTACGGAAAGACAGAGCATGTACTCTAAGTGGGATCATGACATAGTTTCTGGATTCCCCTGGGAGGTCAGGCATACACCTCAATATCTTGCTCTGTGTCAGAGACACATCCTGATTTTCCTGGGGAAAAAAAATTCTGCCTTTCTGTTCCATTTGGCCGATGCAGCTGAAATGAGGGTTTGGAGCTATTACATGATGTGAGCTTTTCAAAGGAAAACTCACTTCAATGGGTGGGTACATCCTTCAGTGAAGGATCTCTGAAAGTGAACAACTTCTGATGAGGCAGAAGGTATACACTGAGGAGATCCTGATGGCCAGGAGAGGACAGTAAGGCAGTAAAAGAAGCAGATGTGTCTTTCATCATGGTCAGAATCAAGTGCCAAGAGGACTTGGGCATGCCGCAAGATCCTGGGCTGTAGGATAGACAGTGAAGATCTCCAGGGAGCCTTTGTCAGAGTTCAGGCATATGTATGGGCAGAAAGAGGTATCAAATTTAGTCTGTTTTAACTACCTCTCACTTCTTGTAAAAAAAAAAAAAAAAGAAACAAAACCAAATGGACTGAAATGAGTTCTTAAGTTAAACCCATTCATTTAGATTTGTTTTCTCACATTTTATTTATAAAAGCTGTGAATTTCTTGATATACTGTCTTAAAATAAGTCATAGTAATCCTGTTTTTCCAAAGTGACTCAATCAGTCGGTAGTGGGCAGCCGACATCCATGGAAAACCCTACAATAATAATATTTAGCCTATAAATAACAACCTGATTCATATGCCTGATGGAAGGAAATAAATTCTGAGGGTGATTTCAGTATAGAGTGATTGAGAGGTTTATTGTATAAACCAGAAGTGAAACACATTATTAAAAGTTATGAAAAAAATACGGTGTCTTAATAACTGTAGAATGCCAGTCAAAACATGGTATTTTGCCATGCTACTTAAATTCAGCAGCCTTTTCCCCATGAAATATATTTTCCCTATGAGTTTTTAAGTAAATGTTTTCTTGGGAAATTATGAAGTGTATATTGCTTAGGAAAATCTAGTCTTGAATAAAATGCATTTGGCCAAACCGTTAGCATGTTAGAAAGGGCACAGTATTAGTCCCTGCTGACCCTAAAATATACACGTGTTGGTTTTTGCCAAACTACCAGTTTTCACAGTTTTGATACTGAAACAGAGAAATATTATTTAACTTTACTTTGATCTGATACAACATTTGCATCTATTAAATTTAAAGTCTGTGCTTCCTACAAGCCACATTCACACAGGAAGAGCTGCTCCAGGGCACGGCAAGTGTAAAGTAGATCGCAGGAGGGTACTCTATAGTTGGAGGTAGAGAAATGTGGTTGCAATCATCTCTAAACTTGTGAGTGTGCAAAATACTTCCAGCTGAGAAGAAAATATAATGGTCAAGTTCAGCCAAAATATTAGAAGATTCAGTTTAGTTCTGTTCTTGGCCAGTGCGACCAGTGCCTCTGTTTGCCACCCTCTGTATAGATACAGGTGCAGAGCAGTGATAAGTGAAACTGTTCTGTCTCTCCTGTTGACTCTCTGCTACTGTGTTTGACCAATAAATGTTAACTGCAGCAGGTTAGTGTTTCAGCTCTTACATTTTAAATCATGTGCCTTATTGGTCTTTGATGCCGCTAGCGTTGACCGTTTGACGTAAATGCTCCAACAGGTCACTAGGACTCTACAGAAGTGTAGAAGGGTTTACAAAAACCTTGAATCAAGGAAGAAGAGAAATCCTGGTTTTGGTAACAGAACCTTAGATTTTGGTGTTGGCCAAATGAGAACTGTACTCCAATTCCTAATGCATTGGAAGTATAGACAGTAAATGCATCAGGTTCGGTCATTGTCCCAAATCAAAATAATTTCTAATAAATGTTGGCTCCATTAGCAAGCCAGCTAAACACATAGTGAACCAGTTATTGATCTTATTTTTCTCCAGGTTTTAGATACGGTGACTCATATTCCATCAAAATTATGAAATATTGGTAGTTGATTTAATTCATACAGGTTTATGTTCCTCGTCAAACCCCACATTTTTGGCAGAATATTAATGGAGATATAAGAATGTTTGGGAAAGTACATGTGTTCAAATTATATCAACCACCGCTCACGCTAGCGGTGTGAACCGATCTCCTCTAACACACTTTGAAAAACTATGGTCAACTGCAAATATAGTTTTTTAATCTCTTCAATATATACTATACACAGATGGCAATATTTTCCTTTTCCTCAATACATCTTAGAAGAGTAAAATATTTTCTTACGCACAGAATATTATACCTGTAGTAGTACAATAAACTTTTGCAAATATCTAAGCTGATATTCTGTAATATTCAGGTTGTAGATGTCAGCCATTTCTACATCATGTATGAATCTTCTGTAAAACTAGAGCGTGACCTCTTAGAAAAATTTTGTGAATTGGTTTAAATACCTTGAGTGAAGGAGATCCATGTGAATTGTTCCTGTGGTTAGTTATTAGAGAACTGTGTTATGTTCCTACTCTGGATTTGGGTGTGTGTATTTGTGTATTTGCATTTGCCAAACTGTGGAGTTACTTATGCCATTTTCTTTAATAGTGACTGAAGTTTATATTTTCCTTCTGGTTAAAGCATAGTTTAACCTTTACTGGGGATAATTAAGAAGAATTTAGCTTAGTACGTCCCTACTCAAGAAGACCTTTCTTCAAAATATTTTTAAAGCCTTCCCACATTTGTGACATTGAAGTAGCAATTAGAGAGGGGCAGAAGATGGTGCACGTTTTCCTGCCTGATTCTTCCAAGGCTGGAATAATGATGGACGTGAACTACCTATACGGCAAGGTAATGCCTGGGCCAGACAAAAAGGCATGAGAATCATTTGGCAACCTGCAAGTGGTTAGTTTGAGCTATGATAACATTTCAGTACCTGAATACTGTCTTTTTGTGTGTGTGCTGGAAGTTGCAATATCCAGATTGTAGCTCTTCTTTATGCATTGTCTGAGCTGGTGCTTTAAGTACTAAAAACCAGAATGGCTACAGAATGGAAATTACATTGGCTACTCCAGGGCTGGATTTTGGAGTACAGTCAATACAAAAGTGGTAAAGGGGCAAATTTTGGTGAACAGCATTAATGGAGAGTGTAAAAGCATTATCAGCACAGTGGGGGAGGCTTATTAATCAGGTTTTGTCAGGATTAGTTGTGATGCCAGTGAGTAAGGCAAATTCTTTGGCGTCCCAAAAAGCAGCGAGCACATAGAAGGAAAGACAACTGCTGATGTCCCTCTTTGCCCGGCATTTGGTATGCACGGGCGTAGGCATCCAGCAAGCAGCAGACAGCACTAAACAAGGACTACCCCGCTGCAGAGAGAGACGCACAAAGTGAGAGTAGCTGTGAATGCTGGCATATTTAGCTGCTAAGAGCTGCCGACCCTCGCAGATGAGGCTGGCACGAGACCGCAGGAATGACGATGGGGTAATACTAACAAGACTGAATTGATCTACATATATTACAAGGGAAGACCAGAATACTTGCATAATCACAGATCTGTAAAGTAGGTCCAGGGGAACACCTTGCCTTTCCCAGGAAACGAGAAGGCAGCTGCGAGTGTTTTTGGCAGAAAACTGCTTCTGCTTTTGCGAATTGTCAGCCCACCGTTGTTCACTCTCCTCTTGGTCTGGGCTCAGTTTAAGCGCTGCCGAAACTCACTCTGCGTAGCCCCATGGTAAGCTTTCGTGTTCTGTGTCGTGGGTGTGGAAGAAACAAAACTGGGCCTCCTGCCTAAAAAATTGTGGTTCAATACAAACACTATAAATATATTATGGGGAGTCATATATACCGCTTTGAGGGAATAAAGAAAAACAGGGAGCATTTCTTTTGTAAATGAGAAATTGTAGCTCATTCCCTGGTATAAAAGGAGACTGCTGGTTAAGAAGGGTCATATAGATTTTAAATATTTTAAACATGTTTCTTATGAAAATATGAATACACTCAGGGCACATTTGTCCAGTACTTTAAATTACAGCGTCGAAGTTGCAGAAAGCTTAACCTAAAAAAGAAAACAGGAGCAGAAAGAGACAAGGAAATGTATCTGCCCTTTTCGCTAATAAAGGAAAAAACATAATCATGACTTGCTGATAAGCTGTAAACTTTTGGATACTGCATTTCCTTAGGCAACCGCAATTGTCCTCCATAAGGACTGTTTCAGCAAATCATGCTATTTGGACAGGCACGGCAGAAAATTTTAGCAATCTCCAGAATTGCAAGCTCAGTCTTGCACTTGGTGAAGTGCATAATGTAAAGTGATGCCTTTAGAGAAAGTACCCTATAATGCAAGAAGACAAATCACTGATTTGGAATTGATATGTTCCTTGTACTTGATATGTACATTTATATGCAAGAAACTTATTTGATCCCAAATTCAGGAATTTAACCATACAGGCAGATAATTACATGGCCATCAAGTGAAGAAATGGGAAAAAAAAAAACCATCAAGATCCCTGTTGCAGAAAACAAGTATATAAATTAGGGAACAAGTGACAAATCCTGAAGAGGAAAGCAATATACTAAATAAAGTACTATTTCATGCATGCAACTTGTGTAACATTAAGGTTATGCTTATACAGTGAGGGGTAAGGAAATTGGAACTAAAGAGAGAAAAGTCAGCATTAACACCAAACCTTGCCCTTCTGATTTCAAAAATTAATTTATTTTTATTTTCCACATTCACAATGCATGCGCCAATATAAATCCCAGTGCATTATTTAAAAAGCAACATGAAGACATAGAAAAACAGAAAGCTTAGACTTCATTCGATTTTCAAGTCTGACTGAACAAAACCAGACAATGTACAGCTCCCTCCTCTCTGTCTCTCACACGGACACACATTTGTTAGGCTGTTGTGGTTTTCTTTCTTAGTGTGACATCCTTTTCATTTTAGGGTTTAATTACTAGGTGCATAGCTGTAAAATTTACAAAATTCTTTAGATATTTTTAAAAGGATAAAAATGAAGAAAAAAAAAATTGCCAAAAGAATCTCAAGGTCAGATCTCTCTACTTCGGGTTTGTATGTATAAGCCAACAGGTAATTGGCTTAGTTTGATACTTACATTCAAACTTTCAGGAAGCTTTTTATAGTCTAGTCAGCTAACTAGGAATCTCAGTTTCAGTAACAGGAATCCATAGGATCCATAGGATTTGGATCCCAAAAGACCGAGCTGACAGTGCTTTCTACTTAATTTACTTATTTACTTTTTTTGTAAGAACTTTATTGTAAAGTGTTAATTTTCATAGATAGTACAAAACTGATTAAATATTGCCCGAGTACTTAACAAGTATCGTTTTTCTGCTGAGCGATATGCTCTGCAATAAATAGGCTGCTGCCTTCAGTTGGCTTGGAGCCATCTCAGGAAAATCGTACCGCCGGTGCTCCATGTCTCTTTTTGGATGGTTTTTATTGTAAATGCAGTATCTTGATCCCAGAAACCGTTTATGGATCCCAGTATGAGTAACACTTCTCACCATTAGCAGTTCACAGTGTGTGATAGTCAGATGACGCCCAGGATCCTGCTCAAAACTGTGACGAAATGTATTTTATATGTGGGCTAATTATTCATAGTGAGCAGGAAGGGGCTATGCATATAATATATAAAATTGTAAGTGTAATAAGTATAGGAAGAATTTATACTTGAAAGAATGGACTGGATCAAATGTGTCATTTTTTGAGATTCATCTAGTTTTACAAATCAGTAAATACAAGTCCAGACTTAGTTTTCTTCATTATTTTTATTGAAATATGGATCATTTTAGTTTCCATCGTTCTAACTTCATGAAAAAAGCACCAGACCTTTGGTGAAGCTGATCTACTGAATACTTCATGGTTGTTGTTGTTTTTGTTTTTTTTTTAAAACTTACAGTAGAGACATTGGTAAACGAATTGTGTAAAAGAAATGCAATTTATGTACCTGTATGTATCTACCATGATTTTTTTTTACTTCTTTGACTCTGAAACTAAAAGAAGCAGAATTTCATACGCTGAAAGAAGCAGAATTACACAGTAAGACTGATAGTCACGGCTATAAAATCTGTGGGAAATTTAATGAACAGAAATTTACCCAAAGAGATGACTTTTTTGAGTCTCACTTCTCTTTCTCCAAATAAATTCATTTCAAGCCCAAGACACATGCAGTGTGAATCACATCATTAAATGTGAATGTTTGGAATATTCCACAAAGTACATTTCACTCAGGTGGTTTTTTTTTTCCCCCTAAATACTGAGGATGCATTAAGATAATTGCAATAGTCTAATTAGACTTTCTCCTAAAAATGACTTGTCTACTAGTGGTTTAATAGATTAAAGATTTTAAAGGGGTTAGAGAGAACCAGTTACAGTAATCAGAGAAGAAAAAGTGCTGAAGGTATCATGAAGGCTCATAATTAAACTGAAGCTTACAGCTCAATTAAACTTGAGCATCATTATGCATAAAATATCAGTGGGCATCAAGAGTCCAATAAAAAGAGATGCTATCAGTGTTAACAGTCAAAAGGTAAGACATCATATGGATTGGACCAAGTCCTCCAGATAAAGTCAAGGAAAATTGTGAACAAATTTGAAGTACAATCTAAGCCACATCTAATAAGCTGATTAATATAAGTTTGCCACTGGAGAGACAGTAACTGCAGGACTTAACACTGGGCTCAGTTTTATGCAAACCACAATAGATTAGTTTTGAAGAAGGGAAATACAAGGGCGATCTATCTGGCTGAAACAGGACAAGCAATGCCTTTGACTGTGAAAACACCACTTGTGTCTTCCAGTCCTGCGCAGTATTTGTTATATTCAGGCATGGACATCCCAACCTTCGTTTGGTTTCTCATTTTAGTTTTATAGCTATATAATTTGGCAGTGCTTCCTATTTCAAGATCCCTATAATCATGTAACTCCTTTGTAAATATGTGGCAAATACTTTATAAATAAGCAGTAATAGAGCCATCAAGCAGATGACTCAGATTGTGAATACACTTCCAAGCTCGAGGCAGATTTATTTGTCCCTGGTAGCAGTTGGCGTGTGTGAAATTGCTGTACACCTTACAAGATGTTTTCTTTCACGTACCTCAGGAGAGAGGAAGGCTCAAACCCACCAAATCTATTGTGATAATCTTTGTAGCAGAGAGGGTCATGCTTTGAATCAAAAGCTCACAGGATTGTATCTTGAAGTTTTCATGTTTTTCTTTCAGTTAAGTCTTGTGCTAACTTTTTTTTTAACACATATGCAAATGCAGCAGTGAAAAAAGTTTAAACGTTGGTGAATTCCTAGCAGTGTAAAATTATTAGGAAGAGCATATCAGTAAAAAACTGTGCGATAGAAATTATTTGTGATATTGCACACTGAAGAAATGTTTTTGCGAAAGAAAATTGCATAAGAAAAATAGTTGTATAGGAAAACAGCTTTTGGTGCTTTTGTCTGAAAGATACAGCAGGTGCTTACAGCATCAACTGAAAAATTAGGAATGCATTGATTGTGCAGTTTGAGTTTCTGTAATGGAGACTTTAAGTTAGTGAGTGCTGGGAGAAGTACTGCAGTAATATTCTAGAGGTTGCAGAATATTATAGAAATAATAAAGAAATCCTAGCATGAAATATTTTACCCAGGTTCTATAAGATTCACAGGTACTAGTAAACGAATAGAATACTGTGTCCTTTTTATTCGCAGCTCTGTATGATTGTCTATTCTTTCTCTCTTCTGTGGTGCCCTTTGGATTGCCATCTGCAGGAGCCTCCAGGTTCCACTTGGAGAAACATGATATTAGGAAGAAAATGTCATCATTTAATGCAGAGGAAAAAAGAAAATCTGTAAGTGATAGGCATGGAAGTCTAAATGCTCTATTAGATCCAAGTTCTTCCTTTACATGTACAACGCTTGTACAACTCCAATTGTCTTCCTGGGGAGTACTTTGTAGAGGTTGTTGGGTAGTATTTGTGTAAAGGCTTTTATTTTATCAGGAACCAAATTATTACTTAATACCAGTTTCAAAGAATTTTCATCTGGAGAGGTTTCCAGGTACCAGATGGAGCATGTGGTGCAGCGAGAGTCTGGAGGGGAGAGGCTCTTCCTAATGTAAAAACTGTAGGGGACCTTCTGTGGTTCAGGTCTGAAACTGAATGTGGGTCTCCTGCATCCTAACTGAATGGCCCTGGTTTCAGGCTGTTCCTTAGGAGAATCTCTTTTCTGGATCAGAGCAAGAGGTAAATTCCGTCGGTAGCTCATAACTCCAAGCAATATTCAGTCAGAGGGATGGTGTCTCACAGGATCCCACATCCGATCATGTATTCAGTCATGTCTTAATTAGCCACTCTTCTGTTTATAGTGAAGTGAAGATGCTCCGGTGCTAATTAAGAAGAGTCTATTAAGCCACATAGAAATGCCTTCCTGATTTGGAGCTTAGACATGACTTAAGTGGGCATCGATGGCTCTGCAGTGAATGCCCACATATGTGCTCTGTGGCAAATATGAATGTATTTACTTCAGCTTAGTTTGCAGAGAAAGCAGGATAAACCAATTGAAATTTGTCCTGCCTGGTTAGTTCATGTGAGGTAAATTGGTACTCTGTGATAGTATTTAGATGTTATTGTGAAATCAATAGTTAAGTATACCTTTTACATTAGCCAAAGCAACATGTTTGCTCCTTCTCAGGACCTTAAGTATCAGTTTTGTTATTATACGTGTTAGAGCATTATGATGTTGCATTAAATAACATTAACTAAAATTATAATTACAATCATTATAGTTCACATTCTGTTAACTGTTATATTGTGATAATATGATCATATTATAACATTATCGGTGATGGTGGTAGTGATACACATCCATTTCTGTAAATAGGTAAATTCTTTGTACAGCTGAAGCAATGGTAGGAACACAATGGGATGAAAGACTTTAACAATTGCAGTGAGATCAGCAGAAGGAGTAAAGATCTAAAAACTCCTACTGAAAATCACCCCTCAGAATATTACATCCATAAAATGCACAGGAAAACACTTCTGAACTTCCTGAAGGAAAGGCTTTCCTTTTAGGGCCATCAGA
The DNA here is from genome assembly GCF_963921805.1 of Phalacrocorax carbo. Lineage (NCBI taxonomy): Eukaryota > Metazoa > Chordata > Aves > Suliformes > Phalacrocoracidae > Phalacrocorax > Phalacrocorax carbo. The sequence goes on from NC_087517.1 coordinate 3,800,798, forward strand.
AAACAAAGACCAAGATGCTCAGAACGTCTCCCCAGCTCAATACACTAGTGTTAAAATTGCTTATTGCTTTGATAAGGTCAATTGCCAGCTTTTGCTCTGCAGGTTTTTGAGTAACTGTAGGGTAAAAGGGGTCCATAGTTGCCCCAAGAGAAAATACTGCTGCTAAAAACCGCAGAGGGGATGAATCTAGACCGTGCCTGTTGTCCCTAGTGTCTTGACACAAAACCACACGTACAGCAATACAATTGTGTGCTCGTGAAGCCTTTTGAGCTTGACATATTTTCTGTGAGCCCTTTATTCTCCCATTAAAAAATACACAGGATATTAAATATAAAAAAGAATGTAAAGGGTCTTGCTAAACCAACAAAGCCAAGTGAATTCATGAATCCCATAATCTGTCCCATGCTAGGTTGTTGAATACCTAATACTGTGATACCTAATATTTGGACTACTGCAATTCACTGACCTAAGTGAGTGAGTGAAGAATGAAGAGCGCAGTATTTTATCTTGAGGATTTTTTATTCTTTCCCAGAAGATACTGTTAGTAGCATGAAAAGATTGTATTATAAGAAAATTGTATAAAAATAAATTCCCTCCCCCCGAGCCAATAGGTATTGTTTTACAGCTGGGAGGCAGAAAACATATTGGTTGAAAACATTACAATATTTAAAAACCACATGGAGTTGTAAAAATTGGAATGAGTCCTCTAAATCTTCTATAAAATGGTTAATCAGTTGATCCTTAACAACTGCTATGTACAGTACAGAGAGCTTATAATTCACAAATTCAGGTTCAAGCAGTGTTCCCCAAGGATGGGGAGAACAGAGTAAAACACTGAAAAGAAAGGGGAGGGAGAGGGAAGGAAGAATTAAATAAAAAGGTCAAATTCTTAATTTGTTTTTTTATTTTGTGTTTTCCCGATTATTGTTCCCTGTCTCTCAACGCTGTAAAAATCTTATCTTTTCTCACTCTCTCTTGATGGAAATGGAAAAAATCAGTTGCAATATATTTTGGAATACTAATTATTAAACTTGCTTGCTATTTTTTTTCATATCTTCTAAGAAATCCTACTATATTTTGCAAAATTTAAAATCCAGGGCTTGCCCGCAGTAAAAGAAAGAGAAGACACACACACACATATATATATATATATATTTCTTTTTAATGACAGTCTAACAATAGTCACACAACTCACCAGTGCATTCCGAAAATTTCATGCTGTCATCATAAAAATCTGACAGTAGCAGAATCTGTCTGGCACTAGACATAGCCCTAATGACCCTAAACTCACATACGATCCCTGGTGATCACAAGAAGAAAAAGACGGTTAAAACAGAGAAATATGTAAACTGCTTAAGTGACAGAAAAATATTCTCCCGAGAATGTCATTCATTTTTTTCCCGTCTTTCACAACTGTCAGAGGTACCAGCTCTCTGAACTTGTCTTTTGTTTTGTTTAACAGGAAGCATAGGAGAATTTACTAGTCACTTGGAAAGTAAAATTAGTGATAAAGTCAGGTCATTCCTCCATTTCTACAGTTACAACCATACGTTTGCACTATTTAAACAGGAAACATAACATAACCCTTTCCAGTTTTACAAATGTTGGTAGTGATGAATTTCTCTCATCAGACTTCTGTTTCTTAGGGTTCATTTAACGAGAAATTATGTTTCAATGTAAACCAATAAATAAGGTTTCACATGAACACAGAAAAGTCTTAACAGAATCACACATGCATTTTAAAAGAAAATAAGTCCTTTGCACGTGCCTTTTCTTCTTTGTGTGTTAATACAAAATCGCTTGATTTTAATTGTGATTCAGTTCTAGCATTGCTATAAGTTAAGTTGGGAGGAATTTATAGGACTCTTTGAAAGTTCAAAAGCATTCTAGAGAAACTATTCTAAAGAAACTAAGATTTTAGTAGAGATTGATAAATTTTTGCCATATTGTGTGACATTTGATGTTTTTACCTCCAGCTTTTGAAATCAGCCTGATAGTAGAGGCTTCTTTCTGTCTCTCTCAGCTATAGAGATAAGACTGAACGTATGAATCTTAAATGTGCTGACCCTAAAAGCAACGAGAAATATCAGTATAATATAATATTGCTTTGAATAAATTACTGACACTTTAAAGCCAATTGGTGTTTAATTTATTATGGTTTTTAATGTTAATGGTTAGCAGTAGTAGTCTTTCTTTACTCTGTTTTGTTTAGCTGTGCTGTAGCAACGTGTTTTACACGTTATCATGAACCCATTGATTTCCCTGGGACTCGGGTCTCTCTCATTCTTGGGCTGGGCTCTGAGCACCACGTGGAGCATTTTCTTTCCGGTCCTCCTTTTCCTTTCATGGGAACTCTTGAAGAAACATATGACTTTTGTGGAGCTCTTCTGAGGAGAACAAAGTCAAACTTCCTTACGAATGGCATAGATTGACCAATATGTGAATTCCTACTACTAGAAGTGTGCAAAAAAGAAAGACCCATATGACCAAAGACCCCAAAAGAAAGTTACAATTCAGACTGTCGTGCTTCAGCCCCAGTTGGCAACTAAACACCCCGCAGCCGCTTGCTCACTGTCCCCTGTGGGATGGGAGAGAAGAACAGCAAAAATAAAAAAAACAACAACTTGTGGGTTGAGATAAGAACAGTTTAATAATTAAAATAATAATGATAATAATGTTTATGGTAATAATAACAATAATGATAATATAATAAAAAGGAAAAGGGGAAAAGAAAAAAAAAAACCAGAGACACAAAGGATACAACCACTCACGACCCACCCACCAACGCTGCCGGTCCCCGAGCCGCGATTGCTGCCCCCCTCCCCCGGCCAGCCCCTCCCAGTAACACACTGGGCATGGCGTTACATGATGTGGAATATCCCTTTGGCTGGTTTGAATCCGCTCTCTTGGCTGTGCCCCCTCCCCTCCCGGCTCCTTGTGCCCCTGGCACGGGAAGCTGGAAAAGTCCTTGACTAGTACAAGCACTGCCCAGCAACAACTAAACCATCAGTGTGTATCAACATTAGTTTTCATACTAAGCCCAAAGCACAGCACTGTGCCCCCTACGGTGAAGAAAATTAACTCTGTCCCAGCTAAAACCATGACACATGCAAAGATCCTGTATTAGGGGAGGGGAAAACTCTCTTAGCTGAGGAAGGTTCCATCCTCGTAAGGCTTGGAAATGGAGATATTGGGGGATTTGCATCTGCGCAAACTGTAGCTGAACAATAGTCCTTCAGGAAGAGACATTATTTTAGTTGCTGATTCATCAGAAAGATTGCTATCCTAGTCTCCAACCAAAGAAGGAGAAAAATGGGTGCATGGTCAGCTCAACACAGCCCTACGCTGTATTTCAGCCAGGGAGGTGTGTTCCCAGCACAAAGTAATTTCTTCCCGTATAACTGGATATCTCAGCACCCCAGGAGCCTGGAGAATGAGAAACAGGCAATTTCAAAGCCAGGTTTCCTGCTATATAAATACTTCATTAAAGTGACCAGAAATCCTGTGCTCAAAGTGTGCTGAGGTGGACGTTAACATCAGTGAGTCCACTCCCTCCTGATCAAACTGTGCACATCCTCATGTTTAATTGTAACGGTTTATAGGCTTGTGTCGCATCACTGTAGTATTTCATGCCTTGCAAATATTAACAAATCTAGCTTCACAGCATCCTGAGAGGTAATGTCAGGAAAACATCACATAAATATTTTAATCTCTCTTCTTGCAGTAGAACTTTCACTTCCCTTACACACATCCTTTATGTTTGTTGAACTTGTATTTATTGGTCTAAGTTTTCTTAAACCAAAACAAAACAGTAATTTATCTAGTTTATTTCTTTCAAAATGGTGTTCTTAAAGTACATCTTGCAGATAGATTATCTGTCCCTCACAGCAAAGCCTCACAATGGGAGTCTAATAATTGCTCTTTTTCTAATTTCACTAAATGAGTTATAATTATTTTATGTCTGTTTTATGGTTACTGAATAGTACTAACCTAAGCTCTAATTATAATATAGCTTTCAAAGAAATGTATGGACACTAAATTGATGGACTGCCAGCTTATGTAGGAACATCACATAAAGCAGATATACAGCTAATAGTTTAAGGCATAGCATGTTAAAATTCAGGGGCACAACTTGTTCATGAATAAGTAACAGGGTGTAAATTCATTGACCATCTTTTTTAGAAGATCAAACAGAGAAGGGCATGATTAATTCTTGTCAAAATGAAAGTACAGTTAAAGTTGAATGTTACTTGTACCAATATCATTCGAAGTCTTAATCGGAGCCTGAAAGTCAGGTTAGTCAACTCTGTAATGTTAATGATGGATGTTACGTCTGTTTTCTTATGATTTGTCCTGTATTAGAGCATTATGAATGTTACTTTCATAAATTACCCCATTGTTTTTCACGTATAAAGCGATTCTCAACTAAATATTTTACAATTCTCTTATAGTCAGAGGTGGTTGAAGGTCAAAACATTAGGAATCAAAGATTTTAACATCTATGCATGCTTTATATAGCCTCTCCCTACCCCTGCCAACGTGATGTCTGGCTGCAGATTTGCAGCCATGAACCCTCATCCCCAGAGGTGACAGAATGTCCTCCCGACAGAGCTCCCCATGGCTCCCAGCTCTCTCCACACCCTCAGCCACCTCCCCCTTGCCTGTCCGGAGGGGACTGATGGCTTGCTCATGTCAGAATAGAAAATCAGATATCTTTGGGCATTTCTCATCCATTCACTGGACAGGTCAGCAAAAAGATGTTATTTGGCCCTAAATCCTCAGGAGTGGCCTTCACTGTGGTTTTTCCTTTTGTCCACGTTGAGCAACACTGGCTTTTTGTCCATCATAGAATCATTAAGGTTGGGGAAAAACCCAAGCACACCAGAAATGAGTGAGAATTTCCTTCCCCAAAGGTGATCCTTCTCATGTAGACACCCTGAATATATATGACACCCATTCATCCTGGATTTAGATTTTAAAAGTCGGTTACGGACTTGTAGTTAAAAAGCGCTGTTTGAATTAGCTTCAGACTAAACAAATTAGACGTGTAAAACACACCTGGCTCTTATCTAGCTAACAGCTAAACCTTGGACTATGAGAACTAAATAAAACCTATGAGCCATTTCCTGGCCAGTATGTGCGATTTTCTGTTAAGTTTATTTTTTAAGCCTCAGTGTCTGTTTCTTAATTACTTAAAGGTCCGCGGATTCATTCTGTTGTATGAAATTGAATATAAATTGTTTACCAGACTTAAGGGGGCAAGGAGATTATGCACTTTCTTATTTTTAATATTTCTCTTTCCTATCTGCTGTGACCAGACAGAAATTTCAAGCAACAAGTTCTTGGAAAACATGTGGAGATCGGCCTGGGAGTTTTGAAAGGTAAGGGACCGGCCACGATGCCAGGATGTCTGGCTGCCCCTTCTGCATCCTTTATGTTTTGAAATTATTCTATTGTAACCATTTTCAGTTTAGTTTAGTTTGACAATATATCCTTGTTTCTAAAGGTGTCTACACTTATTTGACTACAGAAAATATTTACTTTTCTAAAGGGCAGCTTAACCTTTGTTTAAATTCGAGGTGAGTGAAAGGTCATTGTAATTATTTGCTGTATTATTTGTGTCACATCTGAGTTACTATGAAGGCTGAACATGCATTGCCCTTTATTAGGAAACTGCTTAACAAAACCCAATATAACCACATGTTTTGCATCCAGCAAATATTTTATTGAACCAATGGCTGGTGCAGGAAACTTTCACCGTTCTTGGGCTCTGACTGAGAACATTTAAGTTAGCAGTGGCTTTCCCAGGGGATGGGATAGAGATGGGTGGTTTGATACAGCAGTGATAGTCACTTTAGTCTAAATAGCTTACAGCTGGGAAAAGGGGAAATCTGAGTTCAGTACCTCCTGATAAAGAGCTGTGGAGTGGAGAAATAGCAATACCGCTGGAAGTTTTACAGCAAAGGTGGCTTCACGGGAATATCACACTGCTGCTTCTAGCAAAAAAGGGCTTGATCTTCCATAACTTTCCCAAAACATCACTTCCCCACAGCTTCCTTGGGAGGTAAGGAAGAAGAAATATGCAATATGGCTGTAAATTATAACTAAAAGTTTCACGGTTACAGGTAGGAGCATTTATTTGTCTTGCAGAAGGCTGTTAATCCCTGCAGGAGGCAGCTCCACCATCACAGGCACCATGGATGGCTGCAGCTGGCTCCTCCTCAGCCAGGGCAAATGCAATTCCCAGACTGAAAGCCAAGATCACCCTCTAGTTTTGTTGTTATTGATTTGTTGCAGTGTTTCTGGTCTAATGCTTACTATTTGTGAGATGTTACATTACGTAAACAAAGCTGCTGCCTCTACCTTCATAGGAAGCTGTGATCCAGTGGATAATGAATTGTTAATCTCATTTGAGACAAAATTCCCGATGCCTTTGCTATAGAAATTTTAAGTACACCAACAAACATTTAACTACCCTTAGATTAGTAAGTCTGGTTATAGACTGAAAAGGTTTCACCTGGTAGTGCTCCAACACAGAAAAAATGACAGTGACAAACAGGTCTTCAGGGGCAGAAACCCCTCATGACTTTGCATGGATGCACAAGTCATATGGGATTCAGCATTCAAAAATACAAGTTATATTGTGATGCTGTAAAAAAGAAGTTGTTTACATGGATAAAAGGTATTACAGCAGGTACCCAAAAAAGAATCACATCCTTTTTCAAGGTACGAGTCTCGTTTGCATCAGTAACAAACTGATGCTGCTCTCCTACAGAGAAGCACGGAGAAGCAATTGGGGTTATCTCAGTTCCAGGCTGTGTAAAATGGGACAGGGAAGAATATGAGATCGAATTGAATCAGAAAAGAAACTGGAATTTGGCCAAGGCAGGGGGATGACTCCTCTGTTAGCTGGGAAGGTACCACCTAACATTGAATGGCAGGTGACCTGCCCCTCTGGACCAAAAGTCTGTGTTCCCAGCAGAAGCCCGGCTGCTCTGGTACTAGGGATGCTCTGAAGAGTAGGTTACATATATATACGCACATATATATGTGCACTGTATACATATATATACACACATACAAACATATATATACAGACACTGTATATGTATGTGTATATGTACAGTGCATATAGAGACCAAGCTCTAATTTAAAGTCAAGAAACTTTGCTTGAATTTGTTACTTGGAAAATAGCCCAAGAGCAGCTTATTGTGATAGACTGTGTGTAAATAATCAGCACCTCCCAAGTTACTGCCATGATAAAGCGTGATAGCCGGGAAGGGTTACTGCTTCATCACATCACTCAGATGGTTTTATATCTGCATGGCAAAGTAGCAAGTATCCACGGATCTGAAAGCGCTTGATACATGGGATATTTAGAGCATGTGTTTTTTGTATTTGTGTATATTTATGGTCACTCATTAAAGGATCAGTGAACCTTTGATAGATTAATATAATGTACTTCAGATACAGTAACACAAGTGAAATGACTTTGACGGTGAAGCCACTTGTTAGTGCTCGCGTTGCTATGCAAGTGGAAGAAGCGATAGGCCTTCAGTTCTAAAATCTTTCCTAAAAATCAGCCTGGCCGCCAAAGTACACTGCTAGATTGAGTCAGTCTTATCTTTTCAGTAAATAGAGGTTTTTGTCTTTCACTCAACAAGTTCCTTTTAACAACATCCATTTAAAAACATCAAAGAGAAGATGGAGGTGGTAGGAGATAGCCAGCAATCACTAGCCAGGACCGGATTGCATAGACCTTTAAGGGTCAGGTGAGAGTATTGCTCTGTGGAAATACTGATGCGAGCAAAGGGAAGCAGAGAGACATCTCTGCGCGACCTCGCAGCGGGAGACGAGTGTGCAGTGCCGCAGCAAAGGTTTGCGTTGGCAAAGGTCCACCGTGGGGAAGGCTGTGCTGGTGTGGCGCGGTGTCTTTGTTGTTCTGCAGATAATGTGACAGGGGCTCAGCTGGAAACTATGCCATTTTTTTCTCGTGGCTGAGGATAAAGTCAGATTTCTAAAAACACCAAAGGCTTTAAAAACATTTTTTGTTTGCGTTTTCGAAAGAACTGCCTGCAAGACAGAAGTCTCAGATCAGAAGTTGTCTTGTAAAAGTCCTGGGGAGTGTTGTTAACCCTCAGTGAGCGTTTGGTGATGTGTCAATCTTCGAGCGATACCACTCTTGCTAGGAAATCATAATTTATTGAGGTCAATGGGTTAATGGGCTGGGCTATGTGCTACCAATTGGTAGACATAAAATATATTTAGTCCTGTGACATACCTAAAAGGTTTTCAATAGAGGGAGGCTCGCAATAAAACGTGTAATGAGTCGTTCTATTATTTTTCTCCCAGAGCATTTTTTTCTTTCAAAGATAAAGAAAAAGGAGAGAAAGTTCATGTTTGAAATCAAAAAAAGCTGCGTAGCTGTTATGTTGCAGATGTGCGTTTTATAGTTTAATATTTTTTGCGTGAAAAAGCAGTTGGGATTCTAAGCAGACATGATGTAGAGCAATTTAAAATTAATAGAGCACTTCAAATTTTTAGGAGCACTTTAAGTTAGAAGTGATCTTGGTTTTGGGCAGGCTCGGTGTAGCAAGATGTAAAATTATGAGAGTTCCAGATATACAAGGACATATTGGTATAAAGGCAAACACTAATATAGCAGATTAGGACAAAGCAAATTATTTAAAAATGCAATAAAACAAAAATTCTAAGAACAAAATTTGTCTCACTATATACTTCCAGTATAGTTATTTGGCTTCCATTATTCTGTTATTTTACATCTTCCGTATGAGATGGAACGAAGATTCTCACAGAAGAATATTGAGAATAGATATTAACGAAAATGCAGAAGATCTGCTCTTGCCCGCGTGTCCTCCCGTGGGCGGACCGTCCTTCCCGCGGGGGGAGCAGGTTATTGATCAGCACAGGGGAGGTATCCGCCAGCCCCCGCCTGCCTTTCCGGGGTGAAAGGGCAGGGTGATGCAGGAGGAGACAAGCTCGTTACTGAGTCTCTCAAAGGCCACAAGGGCAAGGCTGGGCTAATAAATTCTTTTTTTTAAGTAAGTAAATGCTTGTGCTGCCTCAAGCCCTCCCCATATAGCCTGGCTTTATGTTCTCTGAGTGCTATACAACTGTTTGAGTTTTCTTCCTCATCACAGAGGTTTTTCCTACTGGGCCAAGCTGCACAAAGCTTTTAGTTTGCTTTCTTTGGTTTGTTCGTTTTGGGTTTTGTTTTTTTTCGTTTGTTTGCTTTGTTTTTATTATTGTGCCATCCTCGGCATCCATACAGTTGGAAGGAAATGGAGGACTGGAAAATATAAACTTTCTCGGCTTGTCAGAGTATGATGTGATACGCGCAAACAGTCCCTGGAGGACCACGTGCTTATGGCACGTGGGAGAAGGGAAATCTCTGGGCCTGGAAGGTGCCTGGTGGTGGCCTGGGCAGGGGATGCCAATGGATGCCACAGGAGAATCTCCCTGGGCTGACGGAGGCTCTGACGCCAGACTTAAATGCTTGATCTATAGCACATCCATGCAGCATTTGATTAAACCGGGCCTGAACTGCCATTTGAATTAATCCCATTACCAGCTTGTCTGTCCAGATCAGTTATTTCAGTCCCAATATCCATTACGGTCCTCTGGAAACCGAGGAGCATCAGTCACCTGTCATGCATTTGGGGCTGGCGTCGTAGATCAGATGTAAGAGGCACACAGAGAATCTCCCGGACAGGTATGTGCGGTCTGTAAGAGAGAAACCACTGACCCTGCTGAACCTGATGGAGGGGTGAAAGGAGTAAGGGTAGTCTGGAGGGTGAGACATAGGAAATCTCGGTTCCTTTTCCAAGGGAAACTCTCAAAAGTACCCTCATTTTTGCAAAGTGTGGGTGCTCTGTTAAACACGGCCTAATTTTTCTGATTTTTGTTTACCTAGTACCTAACAGAAAAACATGACCCTCAATTATGGTGCACTGATACGGTGCAAGTTATATTATTATTATCCATAGCTATAAGGATAAAATCTTTAATGGGTTTGAAGCACCCTCACCAACTGGAGCACAGAATAAATATCTGGGTACATAGATGTTAGGCACATTAAACTTTTTATTGCATCGGAAAGACGAAGTCGTTCTGACTACTGCGTCCCAAATAAGTTCATTGCTGTGGTATTCCTGTGCATGACTTAGTAAGTGACCAAATGTTCTTGTCACTCTCAAAAAATTAAGCATAATGTATTACGTGTTTCTTTAATGCCTGGTTCATTATACTTTTGTATTGATTTCCATTGTTTGCTGTTTTAGCATATATTTTTTATATTTTTAGATGAGGTGTTTTGTGACACTGCATAGATGTTCTTATCCCATTGGACAAGGTTTGTTGCAAATATGTTAATGAAACAGTGGTCCCTCCCTCCAAGCCCTGTCCTCTCTACTTTTACTGCAGCTACACAGATCATCGTGCAGTAGTTTTTCAGTGTCTGTCTGGACATAGAGTCACTCATGTCTGCCTCACGGAAAAAAATCCTGTGTACTTTAGTAGTGGTACAGCCAACAATTTTTTATACAAATAGCATAAGACTTATTAAAATTTAATAGAGAATATGGTAGGTCTTTCTTTTTTTAAGCTATCCCATGTATTTCTGTATATGTGGTATGATTTTATGAATTAAACTCCAGTGGATAATTTGAAAATTTCTGTATGAAATTGCAAATAATTTTTCCCAAAGGAATTTGTTTGGTACGTGCATTATAAATATATAATTTCACAACTGCACACTTTATTTTTCTTATTTATATTAAAAATGACAAAAAGATTCTCAAAGCAAATGCACTTTGTTTTATAGCTGAAACAAAGAAAGACTCCGGGGGTCCCCTGCCTCCTCTGAACTGGGAAGTATCTTGTTTATCAAACTTTACACAAAAAATGTGTTCCCCATCACATGCCTTGAAATGCCTGACTATTCCCCATTTCCCACACTCCAAACTGAAACGGTAAAACTTCTGCGGATAACCCTAAAACAAGATCAGCCTTCAGATGTCCTGTACGCATTGATCTCTCTTTTCGTGCCAGCGCCTAACTGGGATAGAGGGAGATCTGAAGGGGTGTAAAAAAATAAGTAATTATTGCCTATGTCCCTTGCCTTCTGACATCAATTTCCTTATATAAAGGCGAGTCATTTAATAGCGGTGGTTTATAGCACTAAAGTACTTCTAAAAGAACGGGAGAAAATAATCAAACAGCGAGGGCTGTCTTCTTCAGTTTGCATGATAACGCTCCGCTCCGGCCCTGGGACTGGACCAAGGTAAACTGAAATAAGGATTAACTGACAATAGCAAAGGCTAATTTACAGAAACCACATGAGGAGTTCCTGAGCACAGCCCAGATAACAAAAATATTATCAACGTTGTTTACAGTGAAGTCAGTCAGTTTATTAGTTGGAGTGCTTCATTATGTATAAAAGATGCCAATGATAGTCTCCTAGTCAAAATAAACAGGCATAAAGTGTTCCACATATACAGTTTGGAGAGAAGAGTTACTTTGCTATTTATTTAATAATTGACCATAAATGGAGTCAAAGTGCAAAGGGAAAAAAAAAAAACCCTAAAAAAAGCAGCACACTAAGGGCTTTTTGAAAGATTGATAAATAATGTGGAATCTCAATTAGGCTTTAGAAGGAATGCAGATATTAAAAATTTGGTCAAGAATCTAATTAGCTGGAGGTAATTAAACAGTCTCACACGGGGTCATTAATCTTTTCCACAGACCTTTGATGTTTTGCACACTGTCTTCTAGTCATTAATAAAATTCATAACACTCCTCTTTGTGGTGTTTTATCATCGTGTTTTTCTCTGTAAGAGCATAGAGCAAGTGTCATTGTATCACAAGGGCCTTACTTTAGTTAATTTCTTTTTTTCTGCTTGTTAGACTTAACTCTTTCTTGAACAAAATGATACCAATTTAAGCTAGAAGTTTTAAGACAGGTTTTAAATCCCTGATATCCCCGGTAGCTTTCAAAACCCATGTATTAAGAAATAAACCAAATGTTCCTGACACATCTGGTGAAGTAAAAAAGTTTTTTTCAAATCTAGTTCATCTGTCCAGGGCTTAATTTTGCAACCAGGTTCATATATTAGTCATACCCATTTCAGAAAAAGTAGAGGATTTTATTTTGCTTTCTTTCTTCACTTTAGGTTTCTCTCGATGGCAAGTCCCTTGGAGGCATAACCTGTAGTGCGTGGTTAATTTTAGTGGTGTAACCAGGGAGCTCTTGAGGACAGGGCTGTGATAGAAGTGAGGAATAATTATGAAAAAGAACCAAGTAAAATGGAAATTTGTTGAACGTGACTGATTTTATGTACAGTCTCAAAAAGGAAGCGGTACAGTACTTCAATAATGCATTATCCTGACATATTTCAAAGACAGGCTGTGTTCAAGAACAGCTGAATTTAAAAGGCAGGAAAGCTACAAAGGATGCCTTTGGAAGATATAAAGATATGATTTCTATTACAAATATTAATATACATATACAGTGTGTGTTGTATATTTATGGATGTTTGTATTACAAGACCCACATTTATGAGCTGTTATGTAGAGTTGTATGAGTAAGTGTAAATAGAAAGAGATATAAATGCTTTGTTAATGAAATGTTTGTATCTATACAATGACATTTTACATTTTAGAAGAATACATTTCTGAAACAGACAAATCCATTGTTTCATAAAAGTACTTGTGGATTTTGTATTTCGGTCTGAACAGTTTCAGGCATTTGCTCCCCTGTAGCAAGAACGTGTTGAGTCATTACAGGCGGTAGAAACTGAACTAATACTTTGCAAGCCTTCCGGTAGGAGAGCCCCATGGAAAGCTGTGAGAAGCATAAAAATATGCACCTTCCCGTTCTTCACAGCAAGCGAAGACATGTAAAATGGTCTTTAAATACTGTGATAAAGGGCAACAATTGAAAATGTTGATAGGGATCAGTTTTTGTGTTTTTATGACTGATTTGCACAGCTGAAATACAGCAGCTTTGTGCCTAAAAAGCTGGATGATCTTATCTGCTATTTCACAAAGAAACCACGCGTCCATTTCAGGAGTAAGAGGAATTAATGAGAGACAGGAATGAAAATATCTAAGAGTATATAGTTATCCAGAGTAATCATATTCTGAACTTGTAGACTGTTGTTCTTTTCTTCTTGCATGTTCTGCCCTTGCATATTTGTCTAATAAGTCTCTGTCACTACTTGAAGTTGCTACTTCTTACAGCATCTTCTATTAAGTTCATATCCAAAATGCAGCATAAGGCCGTACAGACCAGGAAAGAAAAAAAAAATAAAAATAGAATGCATAGCTACAAGGCTCTGAGTAAAAAATACAGTTTCTTTCTCAATTGAATTTTAAATACAAAATGTTGTGTGTCATTTTCTCAGAGGAAGGAAGCGATAGCAATCATTTTATTTCTATATTACTGGGCAAAGATGTTTTCCTCTAAAAATATCAAACCAACTGCATAATATTTTGCAGAGTGATCTACTTGAAAGTGAGTGGGAGATGGACAGCAAGGATTATTCTCTTTCGTGTTTACTTGTAATTTATAAACAAGTTCTGACAGTCCTTTTTTCTTCCAAAAAAATAAGGAAGGGAATTTTTATACTTTTCATTCAGATTGAAAAATTGTTTCTTATCTACTTAAGACTATTATTATGGCTGGAAAATTGATAAGTGATACTTTCACAAGATGAAATGGTGAAAACTAAGCAGCTGCAAAGAGAAAGTCCTGCTAAAACTGCTCTTTTCTTCTTCTTTTCCCCCTTAATGCTCATGCATTTTCAGGACTCATTAACTTTTTAGTAAGGACTTCATCTTTAGTGATTTGACCTGGATTGCTTTTACAATATGAACCACCCAATAACCTCAGGAGTTCCACCAGGAAAACAAAGGACGGATGGTAACATCCCTGTTACTGCCAAAGTAAACAAAGAATAAAAAAAACCCAGGAAAAAACCAAACAAAACTGAGCAGACTTCTAAGGCTGGGTTCTGTTTGTTAACATCAGAAATAAACTCAAGCAGCCTAAATCTTCTTTTAAAAAGGGTAACTTTTAATGATAAATTTTAAGCAAATTGCAGATGCCACCTTGTGACCTTTTTTCAAAATGATGGTAACAAGATCCATAGGTGATTTAGACTCCTTAATAATAATGAGATTGATACAAGGAATGCTCACATTGGCAACAATTTGATAATTGTCTGAGCAGGAAGAACTAGCCCTCCCTGGTGGTTTGAAAACATAGCTGAGATTTGAAAAGCAGTACAGAGCTCTTATTTAATCTGAGCAATTCTATAATGATGTGAAAAGGTAAGTGTTTTTGATTTAGTGATGTCTATATTTCAAGAGACAAGATGTTGATGATAAAGAAAAAAAAAGGCAAAAGATGAATGGCTGGTTTCTGGAGACATCTTTTGGCTTAATATCTAACACCATGTATGTCTGCGTGCATTTCTCTTAGTTTTCCCACTAGTAAAATAGAATACTAATTAGATTTTGATTACAGTCAGTTTTTTAAAGTCTGGAAGGCACACTCACATTTTGCTCTTAAAAACTGATGTGATCGCTGGACTCAGTCCTTTGATTCTGATGTGCTACCAGGGCTGATCAGCTGGAAAGAAAGCGTGTGCCCGTTACTTACGTATGTGGTACATTTTTTTTCTCTGTGGTCAGAATTACCTGGAAGCTTCCTGGTGATGAAAAACTGATCCAATGAAATACTTCTTTGGACCTTTTCAGCTAAACTGTTACCTTTCGGCATGTTTATGGCTTAAAGGTTAAGAGGCGAAGCTAAAACTCTCTGCTATAGGTACCAGGTTTTGTACCTATTTTTATAGGTTTTGTGTTAGAAGTCGCTGGGGTTTACATAGGTAAAGATCTATAAAGATCAGTGTTCAAACATGACATACAACCTAGAATTGCCCAGGGTGAACCTGAACACTAGTTTCAGTGACTCTGAATTCAGTACGTAAGAGAAGAGGCTGCAGGTGGCCCTCTCCAGTCGCCCTGGGTCTCCCCATTGCAGACTGCCTTCCTGGGGAACCAGTAGAGATAGGGAGCCCTGGATGAGTCCTCATCACTCTGTTGACCAGAAAATGTCATTGAATTTCATGGTGGAGAATAAGAAACACCTTTATGCTTATTTAGGTACAGCAGTTTTGGTTTTAGTTGTTAGGATATAGTATATGGGTAAAACAACTAATACGACCTAGGGTACCAATATATTGCGTTCATAATGCCTGCCCGCTGGCAAAAAGTATAAAGCTCCTGAGTATAAGTGCAATTTTTTAATACTTAAAATCCATTTTAGATACTTTTTTTCACCCCAAAACTAGTTTAAAGTTGAAGCACAGTATTTCCAAGAGAACTGTTCTTGAATTTACATTTATCAGTGTGAAATTTATCAGTTTAGAAAGCAGTCCAAAATGCTGAGAGTATTTATTTCTTTTATATACATGGAGTGTATTAGATATCCTTTAACTTTAGGGAGAAACGTTAAAAAAAAAAAAAAGGAGAAGCTTTTCATGTAGATGCAATATTTTTATAGACATGTGATTATTTGTGTGTTGATAGCATTAAGCTGTTAGAAACTGCACTCTGTCTGGAAAAAAAAAAAGAAATAATGATCCAATGAATGAAATAGACTGAAGACAACGATCTTTGTGCAATACTGAATTTTAAAGAAATGCATTGGCTATTTTAGATCTGAACCAGATCCCGTACTTAAAAAAGAAAGCAGTTACTCAATAATGGGAGTTAAAAACGTTCAGTGAAAAGTTTCTCTGTGAACTCTATAAATATCCATTAGGATGTCCATTAGATTGAATCAAATATTTCCTTTCACTCATTTTAACCTTCCCCAGACCGAGTTCTGTGAATTTTTCTGTATTCCTGCATAGAAGCTTCGGTCTGAAAAATGAGAAGACAAAGGTGTAAATCTTTTGAGGTTCAATGCCACCTCGCAGCTTCCCAGTTAACCGTAAGGTCATCCCGCAAACAGCTGGGCAGAAAGGAAACGCGCGGCTCTGGAGCCATTATATCATTTCCTCTTCTGTTTCCTCTCAGCTACCTCTGCCAGAAAGTGGCTAATAATGGGCTATTTGCATAGGGCAATAGGAGAAGGCAGGCTAAAGATATGTTTTAATGCTGAATTTCCTTTGTAAATGTAGTTATAAAAACTGGACTAAAGAGGGCAGGAGATACTCTATTTAAAAAATAAATGCAGGCAACTGGATAGTAAAACTCTATGGGGAAACAATAATATATATTTCAGTATATAATAAAGTGATTTATTTTCAATAAAATCTGTAAAACTGCTTTAGTTACTTTGACACCTTGATTAACTGGAGTTTCAAAGATATTTGTGTGTGTGAACCTTCTTCATACCAACAGTTCCAAATACTTTATTGCATCTGCTATTGAATATGTATGTTTTAAAAGCATTTGCTACACTGTAGTTTTACTGGATGTCAGGGACAAAATAGATTAATATTAGACCTCAGCCAGAAAGCATTTCTGTGGCAGCACATGAAATGTAGCACTCTTCACTGCTGACGGTCTCCCTGACTTATTCCTTGGGATGCTTTATACAGAGCTATGGGCTACGGGATAGATTTATTTCCTCTAAAATCACTGATTACCATTATAAAATCCACCCCTAAAAAGTTTGCAGCCGTTGAGCAAATTTCAGTTCTGGCTGTACTGGGAATAAAAGGCTGAGCGAAGCCAGGATGCACCGTATATATATGTACAGTTAGAGCAGTGTTTCTATGGGCTGCATATCAGAGAGTGCAAAGCTTCACTTCTTGTCTCCTGCACCTCACGAAGCAGTGCAGCGTTGATAAAGTGGTTATGCCGCACCCCGCAAAGGTCCCAGAGCTTTTGCTGAAGCCCCTCTTGGGGCTTTTGGGGATTTCAGTGCGTGTTACCTCACACCTGAAGGACGTACGGTGACTAGCAGCAAATATTTTCTCTTACGCGCAAGAGCAGGGGGGAAAATTTACATCAGGAGGAAATCCTAGCATTGAGAAAGACTTTTTTTTTGCCTTTCCTTAACACATGCCATCTCTGTGAGAGCCTGTAGCTTAGCAAGGGTGGAAGAGGTTGTGGGAAATGACGGCGTCTTTCTCCTGCCTTCCCCCTGCCCGGGGCGCGGGGTAGCCTGGGTGCAGACCTTTTGTCACGCAGGGGCACCACTGGGCTCTCACTAGCTGCAAGTGGCACATTGCAGGGACATGGGAGACACGGGAATCATCCTGCCAGGTTGGTTTTCTTCTGCCTTTTTGCTGCCCTTCCCTCTATACCAGCACAAGGGTATATGGGGCATCTACCTCCCAGGGATTACTGCAGACTCCAACTAGTCACTAAACAGCTAGTTAGTATGGAAAGGACGGCTGCAGCCAGGCTGGGGTGCACTCAGCTATGGCAAGGCCCCACCAGATGCTGGGGGTCCTGATTCCTGTGTTTAAATAATATGGGATCTTTCCAGCAATTTTCTGGTGCTGGGTGTGAACAACTCACACACCAGCGTGCATTTGACTTCTGCAACTAAATACAGTCCTATTTTGACTTATTTTTTCCACCTCTGTGTATATACACTGCCTATATCTTAGTGAAAAAGAAAAAGCATAAGTTGGATTTATTTTTTTAAAAAATATTTATTTTCTATTTTTATATATGAAATTAATGAATATTAAAAATACTGACAAAACACACAAATATGAAGTTATCATAAAGCTTGGGCATTAAAAACTGGAACAATGAAAGGGAATTTATTTTAAAATCATCCAAACCCCAACACCTTCAAAAATGTTGAAAATTTGCTGTCTTGTGTGTATTAACAACCTCTGTGTTTTGTTTCTGCTTGAATATACCAGAAGTTTGTTGCCATTGTTGGTTAAGTGCTTCCAGTGCATTCATCTCAGAGAGTATTAACAAGGAATAAACAAGACCTCGCTGAAGTTTGAGAGTAACATTCCAGAAACATCAGTATTTATGTGATAACTCTTCAGAGTTAATTTTAAATAAAGTCCCTCTTTTCGTGATATCAGAAGCACAGAAAATCAGAACCACAGATTTCCTTCAAAGCCCCCATTTAACAGTACATTATTATATTTTTCTGAAGGTTTTTGGGTTGTTTTAGCACTGATTTGTGTCAGTCCAGTGAATGAACTGAGCAGTAAAAGGCACGTTCTTTGAATATGGAAAGATTAGAAACTTCTCTGTGGAAGAAAGTCCAAGAGTAAACAAAGGTTGCACGATCCCCTTGGGAAAGCGCTCGAGTTACATGTCATGCGTTAAATGTTCTTATAAACCTCATGATGTCGGTCCTGTTTTGAATTTCATATGCTCCGCGACACTCTCGCTAATGTATCGCTACACAGAGCTGAGAGGAGAAAGACACCAAAACTGTACAGACAACTTCGCATAAAAAGAGCATTAATAAATTCCAGGACTTTTTTCCAAGGTTGATGATAATTTTCTCTACCGAATTAAGGCTTTTTTTTTTTTTTTTAAGATGTCAGAATGCTAAAATGAAAAGTATTCAAAATTATTCCAGTTTCAGATGTAAATTATGCTGCCAGAACGATGGGTGATGTGTGTAATGGAAGAATTAGGTCTCTTAGACGAAAGCAGATTCCGATAAATCATAAAATATGTAAGGAGTCTGTGGCCAATCCTGGATTTGCTAAAATGAATATAAATGTGATGAGCATCTGATGGCATGATAACTTCTGCCCTTTTGAAGCTGTGAATTTCCATGCTCAGACAATTCACAGCAGCATGGAGACGCACATGCTTCGGGCTAAATACCAGTCGGAGGCGAACACCGCCTTCACTTCTGAAGGCTTTTTACTACTTACACTCTATTTTGTGCCAATGCATCGGACTGGAGATCATGGAGATCTTCTCGCTTCTCAACACCCACCCTCAGTTGCAGGCTGCTCCTCACTTTGCAGCAGCACGGCCAAGCCAGCCGGGCTGTGTGGGTTTGCACGCTCGGGCCCAGGCGCAGGTTGTCCCAGGAGGTGAGAAGAGCAGTCCAGGATCAGTGCATGGTTTAATTTTGGTCTTTTCAGGCAATATGAGCCCAGTGTTATTTCTTTAATTTGACAATGGCTGCAAAAAACTTCTTTTGCCATCCAGATGTGCTCTTTTATACAAGGTGGCTTGTATTTTTTGCGTATCCAACAAACCTGCACATCTCCATAGTGTTTCTGTTTGTCTAAAGCCCGCTATTGCACCTGGGCCTGGGTGCTCACACATCCTCCATCTGCTGTAGGATGGAAAGCACACTCTGTCCCTGAGATATGCTAAAAACCTTAATAACTTTTCCAGGTTCTTGGGCTATGACCAGAATCGGGAAATCACTGTCCACACTTGATCTGACACCACCTGAATGATATACAGAAGGCATTTGCTCTGGGGAAACAGTAACCAGGAAGTTTTTGTAACTTTTATGGGGAAATATAGTAAAGCTCAAGCTTCTTTTAGCAGTCGTTGAATAAATTCTTTTTGTCTGTGTTTATATATATGCCATATTTATACACACAGAGATGTATAAATTCTAACCCTGAAGTTTCCTTCATTTGCTTTTCCCAAAGGCTGTAGAGAGTACCCTTGCAATCATCAGCCTTTTCCAAAACTTATGTTGAATTCACCTCACATATTTGTAAACTGAAAAATAAGGTTACTGGGGACCTTGTTTGACAAACTCCTTTTGTTAGTGGCAGTATCAAGGCTTATAAAGTTTATTTCCAAGAAATTAAGACATGACAGTGTTTATGCCCACAGACTGAAGCCAAGTTTCCTTCTTTGTTTTGGCATATAGAAACTCAGGTTTAGTATCCTCAAGATGCATAAATTACGGGTCTGCAGTTTTGACCATAAAGTTATAAAATAATGGAATTCATACCTTCCATTTCTGGATGATTTAGTTTTACTGTCATATCATCTCAAAACTCAGTCTCTAGCACAACTTTTGAAAACCTCAAGGTTTTAAAATTTGCTTTACGTTCCTCCAGGAAGCTAAGCACAGGAGCACAGGAGCTCTCTTAGATGGCAGGAGCAGGCAGCTAGGTGATGCGCCAGCTCTCTGACCCAATTTAGCTTTCCTTTGCACCACTTCCCTATTTGTTATCAGGCCTTTTGGAAATGGTCTGTGAAGAATTCTTTTAAAAGGGAAATGCTGCTTTATCCTCTCATGATGCGCAGGCTTTCCAAATTCTGGTAGTATTAGGCAATGCGTCATGTTTCTATCATCTATGCCACTTCCTAAGTGTTGTACTCTACATTGCAGCATAAGCAGATCTCCTTTGATGTTTTTCTGGAGGAACTTGAGCTTCATTGGCCTAATATTCTCAGATTTCTTCTTCTGCAATATTTTTGATACAAGGTAGGTCCATGATTTCAGGACTTGTCTGTCCCTTCTAACCACTGTTCAAGACAGAGTAGCTTTATTTGGGTGATAGTCCTGAATTGTTTTATGGAAGATCGATTATATCTGTGATTCTCCATTAAAGCAGAGTTCCTACTCTTTTTTGGGTGTTTTATTCACATTCTGGACATGACTTGGGTTCAGATCAGGAATTAGGGTCCCGTTAGCAAGGTCCTTAAATAAGCCATCCACTCTTCCCTAATCATACCTTCCTACTTTAAAATTTTTATGCTATGAATTCTGTTTCCATGTTTATGTGAAGTGCAAAAATCTCTGGTTCTATTCAGTATTTTCATAACTGCAGTCCCTGTCTTTCACAACTGAAAATTCTTACACAAATGTAGTTCATATCACTCTCTGAATTAAGGGTAACTTTGACAGTCTTTTTGTTTTTCTTTTTACCCTGGCCTGCACTGCTTGGGGATGCAAAGACCATTTAAACATTTATCTGTTTGCTTCTCCTATTTCCAGAGCATTTCAAATCCCACAAGCCCTTCCAGCTTCTGCGTTCTTCTATCCCAGCTCTTTAATTTCTTTTTATTGTTTTTAGTATGGTCGTATAT
Source organism: Phalacrocorax carbo (assembly GCF_963921805.1). NCBI lineage: Eukaryota > Metazoa > Chordata > Aves > Suliformes > Phalacrocoracidae > Phalacrocorax > Phalacrocorax carbo. The sequence goes on from NC_087517.1 coordinate 3,821,840, forward strand.
TCACTGACCACTTACTGCCTGTGTTACAACTGCCCTTTATTTTGCACCACTTTGCAGAAGCTAAGCAGAGGATTTACAATATTTCCACAGCTTCTTCATCAGAGAGACCTTCAAAGCCTCATGTTTGTACCCTGCTTCCCTGACCGTGTGAGGTGTCCAGGCCTGCTGGAAAGAAAGTTGTTTAAAGCCTTCTTGTGGACTGAGGAAATTCATGAGGAACTCATCCTGTTGACCTCTTGAGACATCATCTCAACAGCTTTGGAAGGACAAGTAGGTGTGGGAGGTCGTAACAGAGAGGTTTCTGTAATGCCCAACCTGAATCTCACGGGGAAGGGAGGGCAGGGAGCACACCTCCTACGCTTTCCAGCCTGTGGAGCACAGGACAACTGTTTGTCACTGCCACCTCTCAAGGATGACAGCAGCCATTAGATGCTTTGGTGTTCATTCATCAACTTCTAAGTTAGATGGATTGTAGTCACAGGAATTTATCTGCTATTTGCTTGCGAAAATAAACCAAAACCAACACAAACCTACTGAACATGCAAGATAGGGACTTTTTCTAGGTAGGATATCCGAAGACCACATCCTCAGGGAGCATGTTTGTACCTTGCACAGCTCCTAGATCTGCCCAAGCTTGGTGGACCCAAGCCCATTGCATCTGCTGTCTATGGCTGATGTGCTCACGAGAGAAGTCCTGTCTGGGAGTCAGAACTGAAGGTCTAACAGACCTGAGAGGGAGAGGTGGTGTTATTCAGGCAAAGACAGTAAGGCTGAACACTGGGTTAATAACTGGAAATAGGTGGGAACAAGGCAGTTGTGGACTTGGCACTGGTGGGGCTAGTGGTGTATGGTGGAATAATGAGATTTTGTGGACAGGGTTAGTGTCTGGGACAGGAACCAGTGTGGAAGGAAGGATAAGGATTCAGGCCTGTTGAGGCCATAATGAAATGCCTGGGAAAAGGAGCAGGAAGTACATGAATAAATGGCTGTGACAGGAGAGAGGAAGATGCGATGAAATGGTGGGAGAAACGAGAACATGGAACATGCCAAGCAGTTCTGATGCCACTCGACCATGATTTGTAAATCCATTCCTAAGGAAACCAGACATATTTAACTGTGTAGTCTGTATATGTGTCTGCCCTTCCCTAATAGCTTCTAAAATTGTTGGCCAATTTCAGCCACTGAGAGTAAGAGTCATATTGTTATTAATTTCCTATAAATTTAATGAAAGTAGGCAGTTGGGTAGATGGGGTAGGCTCAAATTAGTGAGGAAAAATCTGCATCATCAGTTCAGCTGTGACAAAGTGAGGAATCCATGCTGGAGAGAGGAGAAAACCATGTTTCAGAAACGTTTCTTCTTGTGGAATCACTTGTGTACCACTGATCCAGTGTATTAAACCAAAATACATTTGTTGTGGTTAAACCCCATCTGGCAGCTAAGCACCACACAGTCGCTCGCTCCCCCCTCAGTGGGATGGGGGACAGAATCAGAAGAGTAAAAGGGAGAAAACCCATGGATTGACATAAAGGCAGTTTAATAAGGAAAGCAAACCAAGGAATTCCTTCACTCCTTCCCACGGGCAGGCGGGTGCTCGGCCATCCCCAGGACAGCAGGGCTCCATCACACCTAACAGCGACTTGGGGAGACAAATGCCATCGCCCCCAACATCCCCCCTTCCTTCTTCTTCCCTCAGCTCTACATGCTGAGCATGATGCCATGTGGTGTGGGACATCCCTGGGGTCAGCTGGGGTCACTGTCCCGCTGTGTCCCCTTCCAACCCCTTGTGCCCCCCAGCCCCTCGCTGGTGGGGTGGGGTGAGGGGCAGAAAAGGCCTTGGCTCAGCGCAAGCCCTGCTCAGCGGGAACTGAAACATCCCTGGGTTATCAGTGCTGTTTCCAGCACAAATCCAAAACACAGCCCCGCACTAGCTACTGTGGAGAAAATTAACTCCATCCCAGCCAAAAGCAGCAAAACATTGAAAATATTCAGGGTGAAAAGTCAGATACTTCCATATAAGTGGAATAACCTGATATAATTAAAATAGCCTCTGCATTATGACACTGGCTGAAATTGAACCGTCTTGTAATATTTGCTCTTTGATCAGTGCGTAGAATGGGAGCTCTTCAGCCAATATATTACCCATGCAGCTCACCATATATCTGAGTGTCTTGCACATTGCACACTCTTCAAACCTGACTGAAGATGCCATTACTAATTTATAGAATCATAGAATAGAATCACAGAATCGTTCAGGTTGGAAAAGACCTCTAGGATCATCAAGTCCAACCACCAACCCAACACCCCCAGGGCTCCCAAACCATGTCCCCAAGTGCCACATCTACATGGTTTTTGAACTCCTCCAGAGATGGTGACTCCCCCACCTCTCTGGGCAGCATCTTCCAATGTTTGACTTGTAATGACTCTGAAGATATCATTACTAATTTGTTTTATTTGCCGTTCAGTCGTGTATATCTGTAAAGTGTCTGAGTGCTTTAGAAATGTTAGTTAATTGTCACAACCCCCTAGTGGGGACAGCAATTTCTCTGCTAATAGATTAGGAGCTATAGCATGGGAATGTTATCAAAGACCAGCACACCGAATACTGCAGGTAACACACAGATCGTGACACTATAGTCACCATGTTTGGAGAACACTTCCATTGATGTTAGCTGCAGCTGGGAATGAGCTCATATTTCCTGCTCCAGAAGGTTAGGGACACAGAAATAACAGCCTCCTGGGAATAGTTTGGGTTAGGTAACTTGCTTCACATCCCTCCCACCACAGCCTGTGATAGACACGATGCATTTTCTTTCTGCATTTGTTATATGCTATCCAACTTGTGCAACAACTGGGATTGATAGACATATTAAGTATATTTTATATACATTTATTATTATATAATTACATAGATTATACAATTCTCACAGATAATTCTTATGTTTTATATAATCTTGATACTTCCTCAGAGCAAATGTTTGCTGTGAACTGAATAAGGAAAGGCCTGTAAAGAAGTAATCAGGCAAATAAATGCTGCATCATAACAAATATCAGGGTACAGAGTTCAGACAGTGCACAATTCTTAAGGTCTAAACACCTGAGTTTTCAACACTGGTGTCCTTTCAGCTACATGTGGGCGAGAGAAAGGCAGAGACAGGCAGAAAGAGAAAAGAAAAAGGCCCTTATTGCTGCAGTACTTCTTGAGTTCAAATTCATTGTAATTGAGTGTTAATTTTTCTTAAATTAGGAATGATTAAAAAAACTGTGGCCAGGGTTGTAATGTGAGATGATCCGAAAAGGAGGGTTTGCTTTTGAACCACTGCAGAATGAATTGCAATCTTAACAAAGTAAATGGCTTGTAAATATATCTAGTAATTGTGTATTAATGGAAACTGTTGTGCACACACTGCACATGCCTCTTTGTGGCTGCAAAATTTGACTGTCACTGAGAGATTTGATTATAAGAACCTTTTCTAAAAAAGTCTAAGAAGGAATGGAAAAACTCATGGTTCCGAGGGTAAGCCAGAAGAGAGTCAGAGGAAGAATATTTTTCTCTAGGCAAGCTATTTTATAATAGCTCACTTCAAGGCTTTGTGTTACCTCTAGGAAACGCCCAGAAATGGCGATTTTCAGAGAGAAGATACGGTTCTGACCTGGTGTTGTTATACCTTTGGCATTTCGTGATATGGCTTTGTAAGACTGCGTCATTATAAGGAAGAAATTGCTAAATAGATTTTAAGTTAAAACAGACAAATATCTAGACAGCCTACAACATAATAGGGTAAAGATCAAATTCTACCCTTGCTTAAAATCAACCATCTCATTAACATTAATAGGGTTGCATGTGTAACTGATAGCAAAATTTGGCTAGTAAACCTTGAAGGACTTTTTAGTTTAAAAAGAGATTTTTATGTACAGGCCAGGAAAAAAACAGCTGAAACTGATAAAATGCAATTTATATCACCATAACGACAGTGCCTAGTAGTAAGATGTTGGGTTTTTTTCCCCTTCAAGTGGGTAAAGATTGTTCCCAGACTGAAGCCTTCATCACAAGCCAACTTTTAACTGCAAGAAAAATGTCTGAACTGGTGAGTTAAGCCTTGCAGATTTTTTTTATTTTTAATTTTTTTTTAATGCTGGATATGTTGGTGTGCAGTCATATGGTGCAAAAACCACTGTAGTAAGTGGGGATTTTGTCAGTGTGGCGTCTTTGCAAAATCAGGAAGTAGGATTATCTTTCTATTGGAGTTTAACTTTCCTCCTAAATATTTCTTGGGGTATTGGGGTCTTCTTTGCAGGAAGGTATCATACCTTATGTATTACCTCCATAAATAAGAAAGTCTGTTTTAACATTGCAGGCCTAGATATGTTCATAATGAAAATCTCAACATTTCTTGCTTTGATGAAATTTGGAATTATCCTTTGTGCTTCCCCATCTAACATGAATAAATATGGCATTGCCATTTTCACATTATTTATTCACGTAGAAGAAGAATGACGCAGAAGGTGCCAGTTGTGGTCGGAAATATTTCCATTCATAGCTGTGGAGTCAATTTTTTCTGTTTCTCTGAGATGTTAAAAAAGGACCCCTGAGGGACACCACTTGTCACTGATCTCCATCTGGACATTGAGACATTGACCACTACCCTCTGGGTGCGACCATCCAACCAGTTCCTCATCCACCAAACAGTGCACCCATCAAATCCATACCTCTCCAGTTTAGAGAGAAGGATGTTGCGGGGACCACGCCAAAAGCCTTACAGAGTCCAGATAGATGACATCCGTAGCTCTTCCCTTGTCCACTGATGTAGTCACTCCTTCATAGAAGACAATTGGGTTGGCACAACCATCGGAGATAGTAACGCCCCTGTATGGCATCAAATATAGACCATAGCCCGGGGAAAGGACTCTCAGAAACCCCATTGCCCCCCAAAAATTCAGAGCTTGGCCAGGCCTCTGAGGGTCTAGTGCAGGACCTGGCAGCATGTGCTTTCCTTTCAACACCTGCATGCAGAAAATACACGTTCAAACACTTGGCAATACACATTATTCTCTGACTACACTAACACACGTGTTAGCGCTATGCAATCAACTGCTTGCAAGAGTCACAAAATCTCATTTAAAACAAAGAAAATGGCCCTGTTTTTTCCTGGGAGCGATTGAAACCAGGTACATTAGCAAAGCAAGATAACTCAAGAGCTGATGAATAAATAATTCCAGGGGATAAATAATTTAAATGTGGCATCAGAAGCCTTGAACAATCTTTATCCTTGAAACAATAAAATGTGACCGCGTGCCGTACGACTGTGTGCCATACAGAGAGGCTGTAGGATTAAAGCCCTGCTTTTGGAGAGCTGGACTGTAAGACTTCAGAAGATGTTGAGGAATATCACATACACCACTTGTCAGGTAGCAAGAGCACTGAGCTCCCACCCTGAACTTTAGGAAGGGCATATGGTGTTTCCCAGGTTGTTATGATTTGCCTCAGCTGCTGGGAGTGAAGTAAAATGCTGTTAGGTGAAGTTGATTAAGGTATTTCAGCCATGCAGGGAATTGTGGGGACTTAAATTGCAGCTGATGTGAAGTTAGGGAAAGTAGAAAAAGTTTTTCTACCTTTTTCTTTCTAGAAGAGGACTGGAGCTCTTTCACAAGGCAAAGGAGCCTTTAGCTACTCTTTGCTTTATTTAATATAGTTCATTAACATAATTCCTTCAGTTGTTCTCAGGATTTGAAAATCCAGGCTCAGGCAGCCCTTCTGCAAAGCTCACTTCTCTGTGGTGTCCTTGCTGGTTTCCAGACCTGGCCACCACGGCAGGCAGATGGATTTTCTCTGCAGGGGCGGTTACAAAGCAGATGTTTTGGTGTCTTTGGTAAGTCCTGTGGCAAGGGGTGGCTTTGGATAAAAGTGGTGAATTTGGGCTTACTGCATCTAAAGGAAAAAAAGGGGTTTGGCTGTGAGAGAGAAAGGATTGCTCTTGTTAATTTTATTATATAGTTTGTTTCTTTTGAACTGTTTTATTTGAAAAGGATTTTTTATATATATATGAAGGCAGGATCTTTTGAAAACACCCACAAGGAAAATGTTTTTCACTTGGGGTGAAGATCACTATGTAAAGATCATCTTCACACAAAAGATTTTTTTAAGGTTATTTGAATAAATCAAGACAAAAGTCTTCTTTCACTCTTGGAAGACATCTGTCAAGTAAGAAATTGTTGTAGTAAAGACAATCAAGATGTGTAGTCCTGCAAAAGAATTTATTTCTAAAATTAACATGAGAAAGCAGGGAACATAAGATCTCTTTTAACCTGATATAGTCTGGAGTAAAACCGTAGTTCAGTTTTCATGATATTAAGCATTTTGGCAAATACTATCTTTGGGTGTTGTCTTGGACCGTTAATAAATATAATGAAAGGCTTAGGAAGGAGAGATACTTCATGTATCTTGATGAGGAACAAATATGAGATGTATTTTCCAGCTGGATCCAGGTGAGGAGACCTTGCTAAAGTGCTCGTGCTGAAGGAGGTTAAAATAAAAATGCACCTTGTCCCCTAACTCCAGCTAGCACGTTGTGATAAATTAAATTTGAAAAGTGTAAGTTTTGGGGATTTTTCGGTGCAGGAAAGCCTCTGTTCGCTTTCTGAATGCAGACTGAAGTATCTCTTGAGTGTAGATGGTGGGTACTTTTTACCATTGGCAAATTCCCAAACTTCTAATAGTAGTTAACATCTTATTGTCAGTGTAACCTATGTTTTATTTCTATTGTCATGATGCCTACTGAGATCTCTTGAGCTGTGATAATATCTTTAATACTCTGCAAGTTACAAAACTGAACATCTCATCAAAAAGCCCATCATCTGCGTGATTCATAAACACTGTAGAAAAGTAGGAGAAGTCATAGGGAATAGGTTAGGGAGTGGAAAAAGACCTTTTTTTTCTGGTTTAATCTTGGCTTTTATTTCCTTCTTGTTTCTCCTTCTTGCAATGCAGAAAAGATCTGGATTATGTGATTGAGGTACCACAATTAATTTAAACCAGACAAATGCCACTGTTCATTTATACATACAAATGCCAAAAGACAAGTGAAAAGCCAGTCTAATTCCACTATGGTATTATTTTTCTTTTTTTTTTTTCTTATGTTGCCATAGCAATTAAAAATGCTGGATCAAAAATAATGGGAAAAGTAAGATTACAACTCTTCTAAAAAAAGGTCTAGTGTGCAAATGACATTGCAGAGCTAAGGAAAAATAGGTAATATATCTTCACAGGAGTGTGGAAATATTCCTGAAAGTGGAATTGCTGGATTTATAACAGGCGAAATCCAATACTAGTCAAGAAGGAAACCTGGCCTTGAGTACACATCTGCACATGCCTGTGTACACTGTTACCTTTGGTGTATTAGTGTTTAGATTGCAACAGGGAATGGCAACAAGAAGGTGCAATGCTAATAAAGCAAATTACTGTGGGAGAATATATTTTAAACTGGAAGTCTGATCCCTGTATTTTGAATTCCTGACCAGTTGCAGGGTTTTAAATCCTCCTTCCTGTCCCTGAGGTTGAGGTTTGTTTAATCCCTCTTTCCTGTTAGTGGTTCAGCCAAGATATATTATAAGCAGGCAATCAGGTGAGTGAAATAACTGTGGAAGTGGTGAGCAGGGCAAAGACAGAGGTCAGGACAGATTTTTAACCTTATTTAAATGCTATTTTGCTGCTGAAAATAAGAATCCACTTCAGAGCCGGTAACCCTCAAAAAGCCATATGAGATGCAGGAAGGGAATACACTCTTTGTGCCTTGTTGTCTGACAGCATTGCATTAAGCTTAAGGAAATGGATATTAGGAGGCTTATCATTTGGGAAGGAGTCTGCCCTGGAAGGAGCACAGATACTACAGCACCTTCATTTAATGTGCTGTCCAAGCTGATAATTAAAATGGTAGGAACTAAGGTACAGTAAGTGGGGAGGGAAATGTGGTTCAAACACAAGATTAGATTGTAGAGAAAGAACGTTACTGATTCCCTGGCAGATCCAAGGCAAAGAAAACTTTTCGTTTTTGCGTTTTCCCCATAGTCACAAAAGACAAGACGTGATGGGGGAACAGAGCTGGGAGTTGGGGGGGGGGGAGGGAAGATGTTGATGATGCCTGGTGGTTTCACTGAAGTTGTAACGTCACCCACATATTATGGAAATTATTGGCTTAGAGACTGTGCAAATCCCTGGAAAAGGTTTTGGAGCTGTTGGTGGCTCAGCAGATGTGTTCAGAAGTGTCTGTTGGATTCAAGGTGGATCAAAAAGAACTTGTTGCAGGCAGAGGTGTACACCAATTTCTGCATTAATATTGGAAAGGAGCCGTCGTATGCTATGATGTAAAAATATCTCGGTGAATAAAAAGATGGAGAGCTTTTCTGCGTTAAACATAAGATTTAGGAGTTACGTCATCTATTTTCTTAGTTTTGTCACAGACCTTTGGGAATATAAATAATAATTTAGGAAGAGATTCATTTCATGTAATGTCAGCCACCTGAAAAAGCATTTGGCCTAGTTATCTAACCAGGCTACCTCCGCAATCAGTGGAAAGGAATTCATCATCTCTTAGGGTGGTATCTGTCTTTTCGCATATTATGGGCCATAGGCTATTCCCTGAATTAATTTCTGTGTCAAATCTAAGAGCCAGGTTTTACTTGGAGCATGCATTTTTTAGAAAGGTATGAAACTGTGATGTTACTGTTTTTGATGCTGGGAAGTCCACTACCAGTAGTCTGCACTGAAGGCTTAATTAATGAAATATGGTGATTTTTAAAACAAATTTTGAGTCTTAATCTAGCTTGGGGGTACTAGTTTTTTGGTGTTGTACCCTGCTTGGCTGATATGAAATGACCACAGTTTCTAGTTTGGTGGGTGGGGTGTTGTTTTTTGTTGTGGTTGTTGTGTGGGGTTTTTCTTTTTTTCTTTTTCTCTCCATGGAAGTTATTTACTGTTGTGGTTACTTCAGCCTACAACTATGAAACTTTTCTTATTTAGTCATTTGACCATTCTCAGGAGTCTTCGGTTTCTCCTGATTGCTTGTGAGGAGCTGACACCAGAACTGCGTGTGCAACGTTTGAGCAGTTGCTGTGTGCGTACTTACCCATCGACACTGCAGTATCCTCTGCTCTCCTCAGGCTTGACAAGTCTGGGGTCTTTATCTCTAGCACTCCTGTCCTGAAAAGGCTGGTTTCCCAGAAAAATCCAGAAACCTCTGTATTAGTCAAATTTCCTAATCATCATCTCTCTTTCTCCAATCTCACCACTTTGAGGTTTGATGAAATCATAATTATAACCTTTCTCCCTATTTTTGGTTGGTATTTTAGGGCCAAGACCTCACTCTTGCCAGGCTTCTCTAGAACTGCTTGATTAGGATACCCCATTCACAGCTGAATTGAGGCACGGCCAATCTTCATTAAATGTGTGCAGGGTTGATTGTTCTTTACTGTGGCTTCATATTCAAAGTGTCATGTGTAAGAGCCAGATGCCTCACTGAAGCGTATTACATGAACACAGTATTACCTTTACACCCAGACTCATAATCTCATTAAAAAGATCAGGTTCCTGTGATACAATTGGTTTTCCAAAAACCTGTTAATTGTCCTGCACCTAATTATTTTTTTGTCCTTTTTTGTATCTAATTGTGCCCTGCATTAGCTGTTACATTGCTTGTCCCAGACAGAGGCCAGGCTGGCACATGTATTAAACTACTTTTGTTTTTATAGGGATATGGTTTTTTAAAAAAACTATTTTATTTTTAACACATTAGCTTTCTTCTAGTTATGTGTGTTCTGGTTGTACCATCTACTTATGATATTGCTTTCTCATTTTGCTTTCACCATAAATAGAAATGGTATTCAGCACTTTTTCGTTTGCCACTTTATAACTTAGAACTTTTTTTTTGTAAAAAAAAAAAAAAAAAAAGACTACTTAGGTTCCAGCAGTTTTCTTCTTCTTCGTCTTTTGCTCCACTTACTAGTTTTGTATCGTTTTGAGTTTCTTGTTTACGTTAATTGCTGCCAACCTTTTTCTACTTTGAGATATATATGAGAGCCTTAATTAAATGGCTTTATAAACATTAAATGTATTTGTAAATTAAGTCTTTCTGGTGAAACTTTGTTTGGGTATACTGGACTACCTTCTGCATGCAAGTACTATTCTTTGTGTTTCACATCTTCTGGTAAAGTGTATAATAGCATGGAAGTAGAAAAATATGTGAACAAATCAAATTTCATCAGTGTTCTTTAAGTGTTTGATTAGGTTTAGCATATAACTATTCAGTTTTAGGTTGGATATTAGGGAAATGTTTTCACTGCCATAGTGGTCAGGCCCTGGCACAGGCTGCCCAGAGAGGTGGGGGAGTCACCATCCCTGGGGGTGTTAAATATTTGCAGACGTGGCACTTGGGGACATGGTAGTGTTGGGTTGGTGGTTGGACTTGATGATCTTAAAGGTCTTTTCCAACCTGAATGATTCTATGAATCATGCTTTTCAGTTCTCCCAGTTCAAAGTTGCTGGCTTTTCTTCTTTAGAGGATCAAACCCGAGTCTGCTCCCTAACCTCTTATTGTGATACTGAAACTTAGAACATAGTCCACTTGGTCATGTGACCTGCTGTTCAGTTAGTCTTTGTTAATGAACCAATTTTAATTCATGATGTGACTTAAAGTACAAAATTTGGGGGGTGGGAAGTAGTGTGAGTTTTTGAACTTTCACAGAAACTTATGTTAAAAATCTCCATTTGTAATTATGAAGTGGATGAAAACACAGAAGCTTTAGTAATGTTGAGTGTGCCTCAGGGCTCTGTTCCGTCACCAGAGATCCAAGGGTTCCTTGACACACAAGTTGGTATTATCTTAGATCAGAGTTGTTGCTTGAGATCTAACCAAGTGATTCACTGCAAACTCATCAGGGCTATAAAATGAGTTCTCCTCAGTTTGTGAGAGGCTACGTGCCAAAAATAAATGAGGAATAAAAAAAAAAGTCCCATGCAAAAAACTTTGAGAAGGATGCACAAGGGTAGATCTCGTGGGCAGGCTTTGTTCTGTGACTGTTCTGCTACTGGAGCTGATTTGTTGGGTTTTTTCTTTTAGGGAGAACTAATAGTTACCATATTAATAATTTCTCTTTAACTATTGTGCCTTATACATTTTTATCTCATCTTGTGATGGGTTCCTCCCGTAGCAGTGGTCTGAATTTTGATGGAGGGATAGTGTCAAACAGGATTTTCAGTCTCATTAGAAGTGAGAATAAATTCAGAATGAGAATTTTCCATGGAATTTAGCAAAAATACTCATAGTAGAAGTGTATGTAGGCTGAAATGATATGTGTGAAGGATCATAAAGAATGCTTCTTGAGCCTGTGCAGTATCTGTTCGTTGCATTGCTGGTGCAGAGTATGTTTCTGGGATAGACCAACCTCTGATTCCTGCACAGGTGAGTTTAATAAGAGAAGGCTATAAGCAGTGATGCAACGCTTCTAGGATGTGGCGGATAAATCATTCACATGCTATTAAACAATCTCTCCTGTGTCAGGCCCAACTCATGCTTATGTTGATATTGCCTGCTTCAAGGATTTGTAAGCAGGGATTTGGCGCTGTATGACCGAGGCAATGCTGCACTCGGTTACAGGTGTAGCTATGGACCTGCAATATAGGTGCTGAGTTGATTAGGAGCACGCATGGTGCTCTTAACCCCTGTGTTTTTGGCTGAAATGCCGATGGCACAGTGGCTAGTTTAGCTAATCTATGTGCTTGCAAATTTGATTTCACATTTCGCTACAAGCGTGTAAGGCTCACAAACCCTGCTCCCAGAACATGCTAGATAGAAAAGCACTTGGTGTTCACTAAATATTGTTTTGCTTGT